>NC_056743.1:1934380028-1934555028 GCF_019279795.1 Protopterus annectens | reverse complement strand
AATTAAAACACTGCTGATGCAGGCTCAGGCGTGACAGCTCCCAGCCACAAATAAATAAAACACTGCTGATGCAGGCTCAGGCACGTCGTCTCCCAGCCACAAATAAAACACTGCTGACGCAGGCTCAGGCATGTTATCTCCCAGCCACAAATAAATAAAACACTGTTGACGCAGGCTCAGGCATGTCATCTCCCAGCCACAAATAATTAAAACACTGCTGGCTCAGGCATGTCATCTCCCAGCCACAAATAATTAAAACACTGCTAACGCAGGCCCAGGTGTGTTATTCTCTCAGCTGCAAAGACATTTGTGTTTCCATAATGAAGCACGAAGGCAACTCTGCAGGTGGAAGAAAAACACGGCAGGCTTAGGGTTACATGTGCTCTCCAGTTGTGCTGTGCAAGATTTCAAAGTGTACCTCCCAAAAGAATGTAGGTTTCAGAGGAAAATGCTGGAATGGAACAGAAAGGAGGAAGACAGCAGTTGTACACCCAACTGAAGAGAGCCTCTGATGTTAAACTTACTGTTATATACAGTTCCTTACACAACTACTCAATGGTATTTCCTTTCAATTTTTAATTATAATCTAAGGGTAGAAAAGCAAGCTATATGCCCAGAAAGTTGGCTGCAAGGTCCATCTAGCATGCCGTAACTCCTACGGCAATATTACTACTTGCTGTAGAATAACAGTCCAGTGTGAATGCTTACTAGAAGTACCGACAGATGACCATATTTTTAACTCAATATGCTCAGCTAAAAACAGTCCCTAAAAAGGCCAGACAGAGCAATATCTCAAATGTTAACTGGTGCAAAACCAAAAGAAACAGCAAGCTAGATGGATGTTTCCCAATAGCAGTACCTAACTTAACAAAAGCAAAAGCAAACACCTGGTCTGATTTCATGAAGTGTTTAGTGCTGGAGATACAGGCCCAAAGCCACTCTTTACTCTTCCCATTCTGATGAGGAGAACAAAAGGATAGCCACTGCTGTTTCAGATTCACAAAAATGGCACACAAAACATTAAACAAAGATGGATGGGTAGACAAAGCCATTCTATTCTAATGAAAGTCCACGTAGGTTGTGTATACATTAATGTCCAACGATGGCACTCTAAGGTGAAGTAACTGTCAAAAAGGGTAACGCTCTATAATGAACATTTGTGAAGCTCCATTTTATCAACAATAAAATTCAAATTCCATACATGCATTGCTTTCAGGGATAACAGAAATAAAGATCGTAGTAGATTCCCAAGGGAGAAAAACTGAATGCCAAGCAAAGCACACTAAATAAGATACAGCCAGGTATCCAGACATAGCAAGCCCCGAAGCATAAACAGTTCGGTATAAAGGAGAAACAGGTACTTTCCTTCATATCTTCATATCAAATCCATTTCCCATACGAACATGCAGGACTTCACAGTGATTGGTCTAGCTTCTTCCAGAATTTAGACAACAGAAGCAAAAAAACATGGCAGCACTAAGAAGCAAAGCAATGGTATCCGTGCTGTAAGACCATCTACAGATAGGGAAGCAGCACTTGACTCTGCTATGGACACGTTATATCTTCCCAAAGTGGACAGCTCAGAAACAGGGACACTTTCTAGAAATACAGAAAACCATGACAGCCTTGGTCAATGGGGAAGAAAAACATTTTGGTGAGGTATTTATTTTGGTGATTTCAACAGTGCTCTCTGAAGGAGACATTTTAGGAGGTGGGAAGGCATGCACAAAAGGTCCTCCTCCCAAACCTTAAACAGCATAATGTGAAGGCTGTACACTGTATTATGCAAACATGTCCACCATACATTACTCAGAAGTAGGACAATGTTTGACAGAGGACTGCGAAAACTCAGCTGGTCTGCCAGACTGTCATGTCCCCATGAAAGGTAAGCTGTTGCAAGACAAAGGGTGTAAAGGTTAAAATATGCTAATGGCTACTACTGGGAGGTGCAGGTCACATGTCATGTCGTATATATATATATATCTTCTAAGTACACATTTCTTCTAAAAGACAGGTTGAACAAAACTCATGCCAGTTAGAAGCTCATCCTGTGTGTGTCACTTAGCAAGAATAACAAACATTCAGGCCTTATTCTGTGTCAGAGTGGGCAAAATGGATCTACAGTAGTGCTCAAATAAGTCTAGTTTTCTAAATGGAAGGTTTCAAAAAAGAGAAAATGTACGTTGTTGGCAAAGCTGTCACCTCTAAAGTGTTTATGGGACAATAAGTCTTTTGAAGTGATCAGGCACCTTGGACTGTCTGTTCAATGTAGACAATCCCTCACCCCATAGGTGGTAATGATCCTGAAGTATCTACAGCAGATTTATAGCAGTTAGATGAATGCAATCCAACCATGCAACTGGAACTTCCATGGACCCACATGGACTATAAGGTTGCTCATAATGGAGGCAGTTGAAGCCAGAGACCACAATTTTTCTTTTAGGGACCTATCCAGCAGCCTCTCTAATGCCTGCTACATGTCACTGGCTAAGTCCCTCTTAATATAAACCACATACATGTATGAAGCAATTCAGAGCTCTCAAAGGTAACATGGCAGACAGCAACACATCTGCTCATCTCATGTGAATCACTGCCTGGAAAATGGGCAGCTGAGAGTTAAGAATTTGCACAGGGTTGCTGCAGAGACCACAGAATCTGGATTTTTTTTTTCGGGGGGGTATCTCTCACTTTTGCAAAACGGAACATTCTCTGGGTGTGGAAAATAAAAGTTATCCTTCTTGAGGATTGGGGCCACCATGCCAGGGTCCTTAAGTCACCTTGCTGGTGGTCTTTCAGATGCCCACCAAAGGTGATACAACCCAGAAGAACTGCAGGGGTGAATCTACAGTTCTTCTGCAGCCTGCATTGTTAGAAGAGAATGACATCAGCTGCTCTTGTTGAAGATGCTCACCAAAACTGGAATTTTTAGCTCATATGGGAAGTGAGTTTACCCCTTCACCATCCAGGTCTACATAGGTGAGCCCAAAAGGGATTCCATAAAGTTTTAGTTAGAACCTTTTGGTTCTATATACAGGGAACTCTATCTGAAGAAAAAAGGGCCCCCCTCTTGGAAAACACAGGAGGAGTGGACCGTAGCAAACCTGAGAAATTCTGATTCATTTGTAGGAATTCCTTAGCTCATTATCCTCAGGGATACCGCCACGTATTTCTTTAGGATCAGTCAAGGGGCACTTTCACAGATCTACTGCACTTTCAAATTTATGTGAATAATTTTAAAACCACTTTACATACAAACTTACAGAGACATCAACTTAACGTTTGCATATTATGCAACAAAATACAAATGATATGCAATTCTGTCTAGAACACCTGCAGAGTTAAAGTGATGTTCACGTACATAATTATATAAATGGCTAGAATTTTCAAATCTCAACAATACAGCAACATCGACAGAACTGCCTTGCCCCAAATGAAAGACTCTCACAGGTTGGTACTAGGCTATCAGCTGTAGGGCCTATACAAGCCTAGCCATAATTCTCTGGCTATTTCTTCCCACAATATTTACTTCCCTGAACCCCTGTCTAGCAGGGAGACTGACGTGATCACCAGGGTAAATTTCCTGTCTCCCATCCAGTCGTCAAGGTTCCTTTTGAAGAGGGCCAAGAAGGCGCTCTGCTTAACATGTATGGGCAGTCTATTCCAGAGTATGGGGGTCTCTGGGTCAGGAACCTATCCCTCCAGCATGTTTTGTTCATTGTGATAAGGTTTAGGTCCCTGGAGCGTGTGGCTCTAAGGGATTGGGATTTCTTTAAGTGTAGCATGTCCAACAGCTCTGGGTTTGACGGGGCCTTGTATGTTAAGTAGAGATTGCCTCAGAGTAGACTATATTCGACAGAGTATAGCTGGAGTTGTTTAAGGCGGTCAGCATAGGGCATCTGCTTTAGGCCTGTGATTCTTTTAGTGAGGTATTTCTGGGGCCTTTCCAGTTGTTGCAGGTGTCTTGAGAGGTACATACCAAATGGGGCGTTGTATTCTATAATGGGTCTAATGAGGGATGAGTACAGTGGGACAATTACCTCCTTTTTCTGGATGAAAAGCCCTTAGTGATGAGATGTGCCACATAGGATTTCCCGACTGTTGTGGCAATGTGATTACCGAAGGTGAGACCACTGTCCACCCGTGTCCCCAAGTCTCATCACACTTTCGGCATTTAGTGCACTGCCACCTATGTGGTAATTCACAGGTACATGTTTTTTCCCAAAGGGCATAACTATACATTTCTTGGCATTGAGCTTGAGCCCATGGCTCTGGCACCAAGCATATGTTTCTGTAAGGCCCTTTTGTAGAGTATCCACATAATTTGGAGATTCAATAATGGCTCCCAGTTTGCAGTCATCTGCGAACTTTGTAAGCCAGAGTCCCTTAGTATTGGCCTGTTCTTCAGAGAAGTAGATGCCAAACAAGAGTGGTCCCAGGACTGAACCCTGAGGTACTCCACTTGTCTGGAGCTGGATTTCAGAACTGATGATGGTTAGGAACGCAAGAGAGTTACAGTGGAACTTCAAACATGCATGTCCAGTCCAAACTAAATACATAGAACAGATGTGGAAAGAAACACCTAAACAATCATAAATCTAACCACAAAAAGTATTAACAGCTGCCGTGAGGACTGCATTTTTGAGATACAGGAATACTTCACTGAGCATATCCAGTCTTTCATCACATTAGTTGCTAATGAGCAGAAGGCTGAAAGGCAAATTACTATTTCAACTTTATTACATATATCCGAAAATCAAAACAAAAGAAAGAAAATATGCCAGAAAAAAAATCTGAAAAAAAATGCTGCTACAACAGAAACTGTAGAATGCTACCAACTCTGCAAGCTGGAGAAAGGTAAGAATAAGAAAAAGGGGGGGGGGTTAAGTCTGAAAATGAAGTCCAGTGTTGTCATGTGGTAAAACAGAAAGCTGAACAGAAGGAACTGGAGACATTTGCTTAAGATAAGCATATCTAAATCAAGGGAAGAGGAGCAACCTTAGGTGTCATAAATAGTACTGCCGCAGAAAGAGACCATGAAAACCTTAGATGGCAAAAGTCCCATCTATCAAGGGAAGAGGAGCAACCTTAGGTGTCATAAATAGTACTGCCACAGAGAGAGACCATGAAAACCTTAGATGGCAAAAGTCCCATCTATCATGGGAAGAGGAGCAACCTTAGGTGTCAAATAGTACTGCTGCAGAAAGAGACCATGAAAACCTTAGATGGCAAAAGTCCCATCTATCAAGTGAAGAGGAGCAACCTTAGGTGTCATAAATAGTACTGCCACAGAAAGAGACCATGAAAACCCTTAGATGGCAAAAGTCCCATCTATCAAGGGAAGAGGAGCAACCTTAGGTGTCACAAATAGTACTGCCATAGCAGAAAACGAAAACTCCTTAGATGGCAAAAAGGGCATCTATCAAGGGAAGGGCAGGAGCAAGGAGCAGGTCTATAAGGAGACAAAAAAAGAAGTCATGAAACCTTAGATGGCAAAAGTCCACAAAGCCAAGGTCCCAAATATCAAGGGAAGAGGAGCAACCTAATGTGTCATAAGAAGATTAGAAAAGGAGATGGCAAAAGTCCCATCTCCAAGCAAAGCTACAATGTACCATCATCTCAAAATGAAAACAAAATCCAGCACCACAGCATACAGAGAGAAAAGCCCTAGCAATGGCCCATGCAACCAATGCTCAGTCAGCTACACAGGTGCCTGAGTGACTGAGTAGGGGAAGGATAAGCTTGAGAGACCAAGATTGCTCATCCAAAGGGGGGGGGGGGTCCAGGCCACCTCACTGGAGATATCTGCTGGTGAACCAGCTGCTGATCCTCTATGGAAAGGTCTACAAAAACATGAATGGTGAGACCTTGTGTCTACTGCAGAGTCTGCAAAAAGATGAATGGTGAGGCCTTATAAATCATCTTCCCCAACAAAGACAACCATTCTGAAATGAACAGGTCACCTGTAGGAAGGGAACTACCTCCAGGACTGGGCAGCTCTGTTCTCACCTCAAGTGGGAATGAATGAGTCAGAAGGTGCTCGCCCACGATGGTGGTGGGGCACAAATGGCTGAAGGTAGTGGAGCCATTAGGCCATGAGGAAAACTAGATGTTCAAAGTCAGCAGCTGGTTTTCACTATCTGGAAGGCCACTGAAGTACTAGCTAGTTATATGAACAGCAGGGAGCTGGTCAATGCTACAGAATGAAAACTGAATTTACCGAAACACACACAAGAATGTGCATTAACAATGTTGACATGCTTAATCTAAAGTCGATGTTTATTTAAAAATTATCAACATAATGCATGCTACATAACAGTATGTACGCATATACCTCTACATAAACACAAATGTAAATAAATCTACATGTGCATAATACATATATATATATATATATATATATATATATATATATATATATATATATATATATAAAATGTATATTAAACAAAAAATGTCTATGCACGTGGATATATTGATACAGTGAAAAGAAACGTATTAAATGTACAGTGTTGTATGCAAATGCGAAGTACACAACTGAATGTTATTACATTCCTTACAAAATTTATTCTAGCAGCACAAAGAAGGCTAAAAACACAGGTTCAGTGAATGTATTGCACATTGTTGTACAGTAAGCATTCTGGCAAATATTCAGATGCTATGAATGGCTACTGGATATTAGAGACACAGCCATTCAAACTTCAATGTTCTGTACAACCAGTAAGAATGTGTTGTGCCCAGTTCATGTGCCATAAAACTGCGGTGGTTGTGCCCTGTTCGTGCACCATAACACTACTACTGTCCATTACTACCTGCAAGCACCATGTTTTTGGCAATTTCTGAATCTCCTGTCGGCAAGATGGGTTGCTACATTTCTTCTTCAGACAGATATGCATTCTCATCTCAGAGGGAGACAGCAGATCTTGCACTGTCCAGTAATCCAGCTGAGCTCCCACAACCTATATTGGCAAAGTCTGTTGACAGAAACTGAAGAATAAGAGCAAATCCATCTAGGTTTGCCTAGTCTACTGCAATCTACCAAGCATCTTTGTGTTAATAATGGGAGCCTCCTTTGGTCAGACAGAACTTAATGAATCTAAGTTGCCCCAAACATTCTTCAACTAATGCTGAAACTAGCTCATATATAACCAGGTGTACTGCCTCACCAAAAACCTGACTGATTTTGGGATCAGCATGGAGAAAAAAAAAAGACTAGGCAATAGAAAACGTTTGTAAGTATACTTAAAACAGGACATCTTCAAGGAGTGGTCAGTGTAAACACCAAGTCATAACATTTGGTATGTAACCCAACTGCTCAGAGTTTTATCAGCAGTCCTGTAATAAGGTTTTAGATGATGCTACACAAATGCTCCCTAGAAATTATGGAGTTCTACAAGGCACACATACACACCAGCACTGCTAGAAGGACTATTCTCATCTTTAAGCCCCTTTAGCTTTTGAAGGAAATGCCAACTGTAGCACTGCTAGGGCATCATATTAAAGTTTAAAATGATACAACTCCAACAAACCACAAAATAAATGGCCAAAATAATTATGCAAAAATGCGGAAGGGAGGGTAGCTTTGTTCTTACAGTGACCACTCCCCAGAGATCGGGCATCATATTAAAGTTTAAAATGATACAACTCCAACAAACCACAAAATAAATGGCCAAAATAATTATGCAAAAATGCGGAAGGGAGGGTAGCTTTGTTCTTACAGTGACCACTCCCCAGAGATCTATGGCAACATTATATATACAAGACACAAGTGTACTGGCCCTCTACATGGAGGGACAATTCAACAGTAAATCACAGCAGTACTATGAGCGCCACAGAATGGCTAGTGTTACAGAGTTATCTGCAGAACAGTTGTGCCTAATCTTGTCGCAGCCTCAGACTGCGCGCCTGCTTTGTAGGTCGCAGCCTCAGACTGCGCGCCTGCTTTGTAGGTCGCAGCCTCAGACTGCTTGGCGCCTGCTTTGTAGGTCGCAGCCTCAGACTGGCGCCTGCTTTGTAGGTCGCAGCCTCAGACTGCGCGCCTGCTTTGTAGGTCGCAGCCTCAGACTCTTGGCGCCTGCTTTGTAGGTCGCAGCCTCAGACTGCGCGCCTGCTTTGTAGGTCGCAGCCTCAGACTGCGCGCCTGCTTTGTAGGTCGCAGCCTCAGACTGCGCGCCTGCTTTGTAGGTCGCAGCCTCAGACTGCGCGCCTGCTTTGTAGGTCGCAGCCTCAGACTGCGCGCCTGCTTTGTAGGTCGCAGCCTCAGACTGCGCCTGCTTTGTAGGTCGCAGCCTCAGACTGCGCGCCTGCTTTGTAGGTCGCAGCCTCAGACCGCGCCTGCTTTGTAGGTCGCAGCCTCAGACTGCGCGCCTGCTTTGTAGGTCGCAGCCTCAGACTGTGCGCCTGCTTTGTAGGTCGCAGCCTCAGACTGTGCGCCTGCTTTGTAGGTCGCAGCCTCAGACTGGACACCTGCTTTGTAGTTTTTAGTGACCCCACAGACTGTGCAGTATGCAGCACCTTCTGAAGTACATACTGCTGATGTTGTCACAGCCCCAGACCTAATTTGTAGGTCGCAGCTTTAGACTTTGCACCTGATTTGTAGTATTTAGTGACCCCACGGACTGTGCAGTAGGCAGCACCTTCTGAAGTACATACTTCTGAAGTTGCTGCTGCTATAGCAGAATGCGGTCTACTGTCAAGTACAACACAACATACCACAGACTGGTCACAGCAGACAATCTTAATATTCCAACGCTGTAAAATTCTGAACATCTTAATGTCAACGTTGTAAAATGGTGTGGTATAAATGCAACAAATACAGTCTGAAAGGTTAATTTTTTTTTGAGGGGAGGGTGTATGCCTCCTGATCTCATGCGGGGTTTCTGCCTCCACACCCAGATTTCTAAATATACTAACCCAATGGTCACATCACCTCTTAGAAAACACTCCTTTCTCCTGGTTTGTGTAACCAGAGAGGTAGCAAATTTAGAGACTTGAATAGGTTCAGAGCTCCGACATCATTTAATGAGAAATGCTTAACACTCCAGTGCATTTCCTTCAGATATGTGGCAGTCATGTCAGGGTTGGACATTGTGGCCATTATGTAGAACACTTGACCTCACCAGTGTATTAACATAGTTCTCAGTGTGTTAGAGTGGTAGCGTAATTTGATAGCTGCTGCCGCTGTAACATTCTAACAGATTCTTGCAGGTTTTTGGTTAATTCCATTTGTAAAGGTAGAGGGCTACCATTACCTTGACCCCCCCCCCCACTACTTGCAGGTTTTTGGTTAATTCCATTTGTAAAGGTAGAGGGCTACCTTGACCCCCCCCCCCCCACTACTTACAAACAGCAATTTAGCTGTTGCTTTCCTTGTGGGGAACATGCATTTGAACAGCCACCTCCTTCACTGTAAAGCCATAACAAGTGTAGCTTCATCAGCGCTGCATGACAGGAAACACTAAATACTGCAATAATTGTCATAAGGTAGGCAATCAGGGAGTTGTAAACTCTAGCACCTTGGCTCAAAAAGCCTTCCAGGAGTAAAACTTTCTAAACAGCCTTCTTGTATACAAAAATGAATGCTGAAGTTAATTATTTTTTTGAATGTAAATAGTTGCCAAACACCTCACACAACTAACACTTCCTTATGGTGAATTTTTACGTATTTCTCGCTTATGCAATGATTTAGGTGTTTTGAGAGAAGAATAGGCTAAAACTGCAAATATGTTTTTTAGTAGGGGTTATAACGGATCTAACAGAAGCAGCACTGGAGCAAGTTCAATGCAAGATGGATAAAAGATTGGATATAGTGGGTACTAAATTATAAAAGTCACGAAAATGAGAATAAAAAAAATTAGTTACTACCCACAATGTTCTGAGTGAAAAAGATAAAAAGTTATACAATACTACCGGGACTTTTATGGAAATTAAGGACTTGCAGAAAGTAATAGAAAAGGTCTTAAGAGAGGATGCAATATAAAGGTGTAGTTCACAGTACATTTGAACAACCTGTGAATATTTTAGTATTGCAACCTGTTAATATGGGTACTTTTCCTTGTAATAAATGTATTAGTTGTAATTATATTACACAATCTTTTGATAAAATAAATGAAGTTCTATTAAAACCCATTGACAGATATTGTTGCCAGACAAAGTGGAATTTATGCTTTAAAATGTGGTTGTGGTTTATTTTTTACTGGTGAGACTAACAGGGCCTTTAAGCAGAAGCATTTAAGAGACATTAAGAATGGTAAACTTGAAAGCCCCTTAACAGACATTTTAGATATCATGAATGTAGTCCTGAAAGCCTGAAGGGGACAATTTTAGAAAACAAATGGTGAATTAATAAATTTTAACAAAGCAGAAATTGCTATACAGAGACCTTGTTTATTTTAGAATTTTCAACATTTGTCACCTGGAGGGTTTAATGTTGAGTGCAAATGGAAGTACTTTGAGTTAATTGTTTTACTGTATAATTGGGGAGGGATTTATTGTACATAAGACTGTTTTTTCTAAAGTTTTTACTCCTGGAAGGCTTTTTGAGCAGAGGTGCTAGAGTGTGCACGGAGTACATCTGTTATTAAAAGTTGGTGACCTGTTTTTTTTTGGTTTGTCGTGGTTTTATTCATCAGTTTTTGCCTGTTTCGTTGTTGGATATCAGACAGTTGCACTCTGGCATTTCAAAGTAGACCTGTAGAACGTGCTTCTACAGGACCATGCTATGGTTTATTCTCTCTGACATTAACCAAAAAAAAGGCAATGGGTAACCACTTAGGGTTTGCTTACTGACTGGCACGCCTTATTTCCTTTACTTAAATGAATCAAAGCCTGATTAAGTCATCTGTATACATCCATCAGGTGTAGACAATGCCTGCCATCACTTTGGTATTGTATACAAGAACCTCATCAAGTGGACAGACAGGTTAAAGTCTACTGCTGAAACTATTTTCGGCATGAGAGAGTGACGCACTTACATTATTGAAAATATTAAGTGGCTCACATTACAGCCTGCAACTCTCAAGTTCTCCTGTCAGACGTAACAGCCACTAGAAACGGTCCCTTCTATGATGGGGATTTTAACTCTGCAGATTGCTCAGCTTCAAAGGTAAATAGTCAGCTGGTCAGCTCTTATGGAGGTGTAAGCGCTTTTGAGTTAAAACATCAGCCTTTTCTTACGTATTTCCATTATGACTGAACATTTTCTTACTGTGCAATTTATTGGTCTACATTTCCCTGAACTATGCTCAACTTTACAATGGATAAAACATAGCTCTGTTGTGATCCTCAGAGCCACCCAAGCACTACCTGAAGTTCTCCTCCTGCAGCTGTTCGAGCTGGCTTTGCAGCAGTAGAAGCTTTTTCCCTGTGACACTGGAGGAACTGAAGGAATCCAGGTTGGCCAGCTTTTCCTGCAATGTCTTGTTCTCCGCCATTAAACCGTTCTTCTCTTCTAGTAGTGCAGAAACCTAAAGGACAAACATGCAAGTAAAACAATGCAACTATATTTTAATTTTGAACAAATATTTAATTTATGAAAGCTTGTTGATACGTAGTTTTCACAGACGCCATCTGTTAATGTTAGAAGTGCAAGCAAGCAGTTTAAAAGACTGTAGAGATGAATGTGAGAAATTGGGGAAGAGGTTAAGGTGGTCATAAAATAATTCCCTTCCATACAGAAAACACTGACACTGGCACGCAGACCTCATGTAATACCTTTTTATTGGTCCAACTTAGGTTTTGGAGCTTTTATTCTACTAAGAGCCCTTTCCCTGGAGTTCAGCTACTGATGTTAGATACTATGCTTCAGTATTCTCTTGTGCACACAAAGTACATCACTTCTCATTGTTTAAAGAAAGACACTTGCAAAATCTCAGTGTGAAATGAGAGGTTATATCTTGGCTGCTTACAAGTACACCTCAGAAATATTCCAGATTCCATACAAAAGAAACATCTGGCTATTTTCCTACCGTCTGAAACGAACACCACAGAATGAATACTGTGAGAGATGCAGAAAGCAGCACACAGGGCAAGTATCTCTAACAAAGGAATGTTGGCTGCCAAGTTGTCTTCCTGTTATCGCAGATACACAATGGTCTGTGCTACAGTTATGACAGTTGGCAGAGGCAGTGATATATTGTGACATGCAAGATATGCTAAAAGACTCAGCCTGTACAACTAGAGGCCTTGTAGAACCTGTTCAAAAGGCTAGTACAGTCCCCTCTGCAGCAGTGAGATAAGTCACATTCTCTGCAAACCTCACACAACTAGGACAACAAATATTAAGGCAAATGGTTAACCTAATCTTACAGAAATGACATTATTCAAACTGATATTCATTTCAAAGCAAAACTAGTTTTTGGAAAGCTGAAAAAAAGCTGAAAAAAATACTCGAGAGGTACTCACAATCACAACATATGAGAAGCTGCCTCCTTCCTGATTTTATCTGTCATCTACGGATAGTACAAGGCCAGTAGGCTGTCCCTTAAGCAGCGACCTTTAAGACATCTATGCGGACTGCATTATGACAACTGGCAGCTCGGTGAAGGCTCAACACTTTAGAGATAGTGGTACTTTACACTCTCACAGTAGGAAGTCTCACACAACTTGGGAGTTAATAATTTCATGAGCATTTTCCTCATTTACCCTGCATCTTCCTCGTTTACCCTGCATCTTCCTCATTTACCCTACATTTTCCTCATTTACTCTGCAGCTGCTGTCCTGTGTTAGAATCTACAAGGCCAGGGGGATACAAGGTGAAACGGACCAAATCAGGAAATGCAAAAAGCTTTCCCACCAGTAAAGACATAGGTTCATAGGTGTGTACTAGGCTAATGGCCCTGGAGCCTTTACAAGCCTAGCCCATAAAAGTGCCCTGGCACTGTGGCGCCCGACATTAGTTCCTAGTGCCTCTACCAAGTAGAGCTACTAGGAGTGATCCCCGGGGTGAACTTTCTATTACCCATCCACTCAAGATTTCTCTTGAGGGACAGTGAGGTGCTCTGCTTGGCATTTATGGGAAGTCTATTCCAGAGCATGGGCAGTCTCTGGGTGAGGAACCTGTCCCTCCAGCATGTTCTGTTGATTGTGGTAATGAGGTTGATGTCTCTGGAGTGTGTGGTGTGGAGGGATTGGGATTCCTTTAGATGTAGCCTAACAGAGCTGGGTCAGACATTGCTTTGCAAGTCAAGCAGATATCGCCTCTTAGTAGACGATATTAGAGAAAATAGCTGGAGTTTTTTGAGTTTGTCCATGTAGGACATGTGTTTAAGGCCCAGGATCCTCTTCTTGAGGTACTTTTGTGGCCTCTTCAGCTGTTGCAGGTGTCTAGTGAGGTACAAGCCAAATGGGGCATTATACTCTGATTGGTCTAATGAGGGAAAAGTAGAAAGGAAGAGTGGAGAGGATGCAAACCCCCTGGTAATGAAATGTGCCACAGAGGAGGACTTTCTGACCAGAGTGGCAATGTGGTGGTCAAAGGAGAGGTTTCTGTCAACCTGTGTCCCCAGATCTCTTATAATGTCTTCAGTGGGCTCCCATCGATGTGGTAATTAATGGGAACGGAGTTTTTCCCAAAGGGGATGACTACATTTTTTGGCATTAAACTTAAGGCCATGGTTTTGACACCAGTCATTGGTCTCAGTGAGACCTTTCTGTAGGATGTCTGCATCACTTGGGGAGTTAATAATGGCTCCCAGCTTGCAGTCATCTGTGAACTTAGTCAGCCAGAGTTCCTCCCTGTTGGCCTGGACTTCTGAGAAGTATATGCCAAACAGGAGAGGACCCAGGACCGATCACTGTGGCACTCCACTCGTGAATGGTCGGCAGTCTGACTTGGAGTCTGCTACTGTCACACTGTAGGTTCCATCTGTGAGCCAATTTGCAACCCACCTAACGATATAGGGGTTGATGCCTAGTTTGGTGAGTGTTAATTACAGTGAAGAATGGTATCAAAGGCCTTGGCCAGATCGAGGTAGGCTGTATGAACGGTCTTACCTTCATCCACAGCTCTAGTGACTGACTCAAAGAAGTCAACCAGGTTGAGCAGGCATGATCTACCTTTCACAAGAACAAATTGTGTGGGATCTAGAGTTTGGAGATTCCCTATATCCTTGTTAATTAGGTCTATGATGATGCACGCCATAGCCTTACATATCAGACTCATCAGGCTAATGGGATGATGATTTCCAGGGTCTGTAGTTGCTCCTCCTTTATGGAGCGGGATGACTGTAGAAGTGCGCCATTTGATAGGGACAAAGCCTGAGATGAGCCTGTGAGTGAACAGAGCACACAGATGCCAGTTCACTTTGTAATTCATGTAGAACACAGCCAGGGATATTGTCGGGACCCATGGAAGCTGTACTCTTGGCCATGGACAATGCAGCTTTAACGTGTGCTGCAGTAAGGCTGGGTGCCTGGCATTCTTCCGGTATTGAGACTGGTCCTTTAAGGGGGGAGAGGGGTAAAGTTGGCACTACATTTGTCGGCTATTATGATGACAATATCTGTTGGCTCAGTATAGGAGATACAATTGTGCAGTAACTCAAGAGCAAATCTGGGTATTGCCGTGGACATTATTGATACAACTATAGAAGGCTTTGTGGTTTTTAGTGCCTGCCGCAGTTCTGCCTTCATAGCTGGCTTTGGGGGTTTTGATGAGAATGTCAACTTTTTGTTGAGGCTAATAAGGGAATTTTTCCAGTCTTGGGACTTCATCTTTTTCTGCAACAGTTTCTTCCTTCTGTTATAGAGTTTATTAATGGCAGGGGACCACCCAATTGACTTACTTTTTTTTGGAGGAGAGCGTCTTGGTTCTGTTGGGTATGGCTAGTTCCATGCATTTATGTACGTATTCGTACAGTGCACTGGTGTATTATTCGGCAGTCATGCATCTATTTTCCATTGTCATGGGTGCAGTGTCCAAAAGCTTTTCCCCTGTGACACCAACTGAAAGCTAGCTAGTGCCATGGAGTATGGTGATAAAGCCCCGAAAATGAAACAGCAGGCTTGGGTCCGATTATCTGCAGCAGGATGAGGTGCATCCAGTACCGATTACATGTGGTAAAGCAAAGCGTTTTACCTGCATTAGTAACTGTATTTAGAGCACAACCTAGAGCTGTTTACTGAATTTCCTGTTTGCACTTATTTTTAAAATCTTTTTTTCTCAAAACTTGCATTTCATCTGTCTTTGGCCTAGCACTCTTGTGTGGGGTCATTTACTGCACTGTTATAACTTGCTGATACTTGTTAACTTCTGCTATCTCTGAAAAAACAAAAAACAAAAAAAATCTTGCTTTTTTCCCCACTTTTCTGAGATTTAAAAAAGTTCAGTTACAGGCTTGCTGTTCTTGAACTGTTTGTAAGTTTCTGTGAGGCCATTTTTTGCTTGGGCTAAAGGAAAGTCTCTGTTGATCAGTGGCAGTGAAAAACATTGAGCAGCCTGCCCCTGTGGGAGTGGTTACTGACTTGAAACTGAAGTTTTATTGGCCATTCTGGGTCAATTCCAAAACTCCTTCATCTTCCTCTCTTAAAACCCTCTTTTGCGCGTTTTTGAGCATAGCACAACAGCGGGCAGCGCCGCCTAACTGGGTTTAAACTATTCCTGGCTCCACAAAGTCTGCTCTTCACTTTTTCCCTTAGAACTGCTCTCTCTCTCAATTTAAACACCATATTCTCATTCTAAGGCCCTTCACTGGTCCAATTAAGTAATCCTACAAGTTAGCACTATTAAACCATAAGCACTACTTACTCTTATACTCTCTATGATTACCCTGTCCTCTATTGGTCAGTCTTAAATTCAGTTTCCCTATTACTCTAGCATGCCCAAAGGTCAGTCAATGGTTTCCTCTCCAGTCCGGCTGGTGAATCAGGGAATTTTGAGGCAATGTTACAACTGTCTCATGTACACAGACAACCATCTCCTCCTCCAAACAGGTTCAAATATATGTGAGAGATGCAACTATTTAGCCAAACTGGAGGCTGAGCTCTCTCATCTCAAAACTGGTGTAACCAGTCAGGAGGAGAAGGTAACCTCACAACACAATTCCAGTATCACATAGTCCAACCACATCAGCGAACCAAACACATAAATGCACAAAAACATACTTGGAGGCTCTAAATAAAAATCTACCTAAGCAACAGAGACCTCCAAAGCAGACATCCAAGCAAACGCTACCTCAAAACAAAACACACACAACACATAACCCACAAAGTCAGTGTGCCAAGCAGCCACAGCCCTTAAGGCTGAAAAACACACCTGATACTCTTGTTATAGGTGACTCTATTGTCAGACACACTGACGTCCCGCTCACCAGGCTGAATAAAGAGAAGGTCACAGTGAGCTGCCTGTCAGGTGCTAGGATCCGACACATAACGCAAGCACTCAGGTCACTCCAAAGCAAATACAAATATGACTCAGTCATTGTACATGCTGGTGTGAATGACCTGCTGGTGTGAATGACCTGAGACGTACCTCCCTGGACTACATGAAAAGAGACAGAGGAGCTCTCTGATCATGTAGCCCAGGCTGGTATGACCCTGACCTTGAGCAGCATCTTACCCTCACCTAGAATGATGCCACAGTACAAAGACAAAATGATCGATTTTAACAATTGGCTAAAATTTTGGTGTCATTCAAAGGGGATCCAGTGTCTGTCAGCCTGGGATGACATGCTCGACAAGCCACGTTGCTTCGCTAGGGACGACTTGCACCTGTCACCACTGGGCATTCGGATATTGGCAAAGGCTCTTGCCACCCCCATAGTGCCTTTTTTAGGCAAGGCTCAAAAGTCAAACCCACCCCCATAGACAGCACAAGGAACAAGAAACTAAGGGTAATGCTGCTAAACGCCAGAAGTCTTAACCTCAAGATGCACGCACTCGAAGCTCTCCTCAGTATGGAGAACATCGATATCTGTGCAGTGACAGAAACCTGGTTCAAGGCTCCAGAGAGCACCCCAGCACTACCAGGCTATACCTCACATCATGCTTTTTGGCCCCAAAACCCAGACCGAACCACAAAATGAGGGGGAGTTTCCATATTTATCAAGGATATCCACACCTCCAGGTTAGTGGCATTGCACGAAGTATCGGAGACCATCCAAGTACAACTAACAGTGGGCAAGACTGCTTTTCAGTTTATAGCATCCTACAGACCACCCTCTCAAAGTCAGGAATCCCATTCGGCTTTCCTGAAAACATTGGAGAACATGAAGATCTCTCCCAACACCATTATATTGGGCGACTTCAACTACCCAAACATTGACTGGAAGCACTACTCAAGCCCCAGCACCTTAGCCCAAAGATTCCTGGAAATTATAAACTCAAATAATATGGAACAACTAGTCACCACTCCCACAAGAGGGGACAACATACTAGACCTGATCATTACCAACATGGGGACTCTATGCTCCACACCAGAAGTATATCCCTCATTGGTAAGATCAGACCATAAATTAATTTCACTGGATATCCACATCCCGACCCCACCCCCAGCCCAGAAAACCACAGTGAAAAACTTCTCACTTCTCAAAACCGAAGTGGAATCCTTCAAGGTCCCAGGGCCAGTGGAAACTACAGCCCAAACTGCAGAATCCTATACAAATGCATTCTACGGACATCTCCAGGAATGCATGGATCATGCTATCCCAAACAAAACCCAATCATCCAAAGGCAGGCGTCCAGTCTGGTGGACCCCTACCATAAATAAACTGTACAACAGAAGGAGGAAGCTACTACATGATAGAGCAAAATCCCTAATAGGGAAGGCATCTCTGATCAGTACTAGCAAAAAATTACGATCCCTCATAAAATCCTCCAAGGCCAGCTTTGAGAGAAAAATTGCACAGGACACCAAAGACAATCATAAGGCTTTTTTCAGTTATGTTAGAAACCTGGGATGCAACTCCCAGACTTGTTCTGAGTTGATTCTAAACGACAAAAATACACTGAACCCACAGACATCACCAATATCCTGGCAGACAGGTTCAGTGCAAACTTCTCCCAAAGAGCAAGTGTCTATCCCGGCACAGGGCTGCCTCCCAAACATCTCAGATGCTCAGGTGAAGGCTGCCCTCTCCAAAGCAAAAACACTGCTTCCATGGGACCAGATGGCGTCCCAGGTTGCGTCCTACATGAACTACAAGAGGAACTAATCCCTCAAATAAAACAGCTATACAATCTCAGCCTCACTACAGGATATGTGCCCACAGAATGGCGTACAGCAACAGTGGTCCCACTCCACAAAGGTGGAGCCTCTACGGACCCTGGAAACTATCGCCCCATAAGCCTAACTAGCTTGGTCTGCAAGGCTATGGAGAGGATCATCATGGAGCTCATAAACAAAGACATTGGGGACCTACAGACACTAGATCCTACCCAGTTCGGCTTTGTCAAGGGCAGATCCTGCCTTTTGAACCTGGTTGACTTCTTTGAAACAGTCACCAAAGCCATAGATGAAGGGAAGGTAGTCCACACAGCCTATCTGGACCTTGCAAAGGCATTTGACACAATACCCCACTCGGGCATCATAGATAAGCTATCCAGCTTAAATATAAACCCCTATGTCACAAGATGGGTCGCAAACTGGCTCAAAGACCGAACCCACAGAGTGAGAGTTGCTGGAGCCATGTCAGACTCGAAACCGGTCACAAGTGGCGTCCCACAGGGTTCTGTCCTGGGACCACTTGTTCGGTATATACTTTTCCGAGGTACAGGCAAACGTGGGAGGACTATGGCTCACCAAGTTTGCAGACTACTGCAAACTGGGCGCCATACTCAACTCTCCAGCTGACACAAACATCCTTCAAAAAGGTCTCACAGAGACAGATAACTGGTGCCAGCGCCATGGTTTAAAGCTAAATGCCAAAAAATGTATAGTCATACCCTTTGGCAAAAACAATGTGCCCACAAATTACCACATAGGCGGAAACCCATTAAGTACAGAGAAAGTTATTAGGGACCTGGGGATCCAAGTTGATAGCAATCTCTCCTTTGAAAACCACATTGCCAAAGTGGTTAGAAAGACCTTCTACATAGCCCACCTCATCACGAGGGGTTTCACATCTAGATCAAGAGAGGTAATCGTGCCCTTTATTCATCCCTCATCAGGCCCATCATAGAATACAATGCCCCTTTTGGGATGTACCTTACCAGACACCTGCAGCAATTAGAAAGACCCCAAAAGTATCTCACCAAGAGGATCAAGGGTCTCAAACAGATGCCATATGCTGCTCGGTTAAAAAAACTCCAGCTCTACTCAGTTGCATACCGCCTACTTCGAGGCGATCTATGCCTGACATACAAAGCTATGTCAAATCCAGAATTAATGGACATGCTCCACCTCAGTAAATCTAAATCCCTTAGAGCCACACGCTCGAGGGACTTGAACCTCAGCACAGAAATAAATAGAACTTGCTGGAGGGACAGGTTCATAACCCAGAGGCTCCCTTCGCTCTGGAATAGAATTCCAGTTCATGTGAGGCAGAGCACCTCACAATCTTTTCAAGAAGAATCTCGATAAGTGGATGGGGGATCGTAGGTTTGTCCCAGGGATTACTCCCGTGTCACTATTAGATAGAGGCACAGTAAACTAAACCTTAAAAAGGGCACAGTATACTCAAATCAAGGGGTGGCGTAAGCCATACAGAATCGGGCTAGGCTTATAATTGCCCCAGGGCAGATAGCCTAGTATGAACCTATGAACCTATACGAAAGTCACCAAAATATGAAGGGCATCCTCTCACAGAAGGCCTACTGTATTGTAGAGAGAAGAGATGTCATACAAACCTGAACAAACAGCTGTGTGCAGGTATGAAATCCCCAACACATTCATTCCCATTCAAGGTTTTAGGGTGTTCATAGCCTGCATAGCTAAAAGGCTGTCCCCATCTAGAAAGAGGATGGCCCAGTGACAGGACACATCTGGAGTATGTCTCAATATGTGGTGGCCCCAGGGATGATGGAGCAAGTGAATGCATGAGTGAGAATGTTATAATTTAAAAAAAGTGACTGACCTTGGTAGAAACGGACTGGTAAAGATCCAATCCCTGGCATAAAGACGTCAACTCTCAGGAGGTTAGCCTGACCTACATTTTTATAATTATTCTTACAAAGTAGAACCAGTGCAGACAGAAGAGTCACCAGAACCACATTTTTAAGAGTCAAACCCTCCACAACAGCAGCAATGCCTTCAAAGACATACTTGTCAGGCAGTGTTTCTTTATAGAACAGACAAAATTGCACTCAAAATATCTTTTAAAAATATCTTTGCTCTTTTGGTGGTCTTTGATCCCCCTACCCCTGTGCAGTGGAACTGCCCTGAACCAGTTTATTATTTTACCATCAAATCTTGGGGACATTTTTCTGATGCAGCAGACTCAAATTTGAACTGTAAGACTCAAAAAAAATGTAGAAGTGTTAAGGTAGCTCCTGACCAACTGTGTCGATTGATACCCTCTCAACTATAAATATAAACAGATCTGTGTCAATATATTGACTTCAAAACAATGCTCACAATGGAAACATCAAATCAGCACTAAAAATATATAAAAAAACTTTTTAAAAAGGGACATGCATAGAAGTGCCACCGATAACTTATCGTAGGGCTTGAGGCTGGAGCACTAAAATGACATGATTAGAGCCAATGGTGGCTCAAGGACCCATATATCAGATCAGACAGACTGAAAGAAAAGGACCAGAAAGGTTATTCAAATTTCTAATATCCTTGGTCTTGGAGACAATATACCTAAAAAGCCATTTGTGAAGCTCAATCAATACAAAGTCCATTTGTCAGGGTCCTGAGGATGGTGATAAACAGCTGTTCATTTGTTAAATATCAACACAACGGCAAAATAAGCAGACTAAAATACAGTACAAGGTTTCTTGCATTTAAAAGTTTGTAACACTGAACCTCTTCTAGCATAAGTACTGGCAATAACAATGACATTTTCTGGAACATATCGTATATATATATATATATATATATATATATATATATATATATATATATATATATATATATAAAGGAACAAAAAAGAAGGTTCTGAACAAGGTTTTCTAACCTTTTCAAAACAATAAGTTACAATATCACACAACAAAAACTGATGTGGTCTATGGTAGAGAACGCCATTCAAGGACAACTATATAGTAGAATGGGATACAAGAATAGGTAGCCAAGGAAGAGATGTTTACAAAACAGAACAATGTACTTTAAGAGTATAAAGGCAGTAGGACATAGCAAATGAGGAAAGTAGTTTAGAACCCTAGGTAACCATCCGTCTAATGTGGCTAGGTTTTACACTTTGATCAATATAGAAATATTTTCCATTAAAGACAACTGAAGACTTCTAATGGTAATCTTTTTCACTTCATGCAAAAATCTAAACACTAGAAGAAAACAATTAACCACCAATTAAAACAGACTACTAGTAGGCGAAAAAAAGAAAGGGATGATGCACCCATCTCTGTGATTGGAAATTAAAAGAAACAGACTATCTGCAGATGTAAACAATCTTAGCTGTCTTGTAAAAAGGGAGTTGCTGGAATTACTGGAGTATTAAATTTTTGTTTCCCTTTTTCCTTTAACTTTGAATGAAGGATCATAAAAAGGATGGTTATTACAAGGGTGCACTTAGTTTTGTAGAGCATACTCTGCCCTTGCTACCAAAATGGACTCTCAGAACAGGCAAAAGCTCCCTCTCTCTAAAACCTGCACACCCAGTCAATTAAAGGAAACGCTCTTGCTTAAACCATCAACTGCGACCAGGATGAATTCTGTGGCAGGGCTGACATGCCAACCCACGGTCGCCCCTTGACAGGTGAGAAGCTGTCACATGGATGAAGACCAAAATGGCCAGATCCCAACAACGTCGTTCTCTCCCCACTACTAGGAACTGCAAACAGTGCAGGTTTCTGCTTTAGAAGCATTTCCACAGTAAAAGTTAACCTTCTGTAATAGTAGAAAAAGGTGTGCACACTACAGCACACTTTTCCTTCCTCTCTCCTTCCATTTAGCACTAGTTAAAAGATAGCTAAAGGGTCAGACATAAGAAAATGTAACATATCCTTGGTCTTAACATTCAGAAACAGTCACTGCAGATCCCCATTTTCAGTGTGGTTAGTTAGTAGGAAACCCTGATTTGATCCAAATACAGCTTGAACATATTGACCTGGCCTTGCTGTTTTTAACAGATTCTTTTTCTTGTGCTCGTTGGATGGTCTGCGTTGTGGCTCATCCCACTCTGTTCATCCTTGCTATGTTTGGGATCACTCCATTCCCCTACCCAACCCCCATTCCCACCCACCCCTGCTTCAATTCCATTTATACTAACCACACCCACCACTTCACACCAGCTGCTCAATCAACTACATCACCAGTACATCACACCACTTAGTTATCCCACCCATCTCCTTCCCTCCAACTTCTCTCACAATTACACTCGCACTCTACTCTCCCATCTCCATTTTCACGAACCTCCACCACCCCTACTCCAAACCCTAAACTCAAACATGTTACTCATTCACATAATAATCCTTGCATTATTAATTGCCCTCACTCTCGCTACAGCTCACAAACTTTCCATTACCTACTTAAAATCTGCCACCTACCCCATCCACAATTCCTCCTCTAACTTCACACACCAACTTCAATACAATGCCCCAAATCTATAATTTCACCAATATTAAACTATTCTCATATTTCCATTTGCCTACCTCTCCACATACAGCACACACTCCACCAAATATCCACTAAATATTTTTCCCAAACATCTCACAAAATCAAACCTTCAATTATGCGGAGACATACACCCTAACCCAGGCCAAAATCCCACACAAAACATATCCAGTGCTCAAAGGAAACCCTAACCAACATTAAAACCTTATACCCCGCCACTTGACAAGCAGACATCCTCCTTCAAATAACCTCAAAAGTCTGTTAAAATACATGAATTTCATGCTACCCTATTCCTGTACACTCAACATTGCTGTCCTAACTGAAACCTGGCTTAAACCCCACAAATACAATCCTACTCCCTGGCTAGAACATTCTTAGACAAGACAGGATATCAAAACGAGGAGGTGGTGTAGCAATACACAAGGACTCTCAACTCTGAACAACTGCGGGTAGATCCTCAGGTCTAAACTCTGAACTTCCAATTTTATGCCTGAAAAGCAACAATAACCATATAATCCTACTAGCCAGTATACATACCACCAACCACCACCCACCTACCTACTATAGAAAACCTACTCTTATGGGCATCCGATAAATTTAGTCAAGAAACCATCATAGCTGGAGATGAATATGGATTGGCAAACCTATTCTTCTGAAAACCCCCTCCAACTACATAAACTTGCATGGTTTCACCCAACTAGGGTTGACAAAAACAATCAATTCTGAATTGGACCCTGACAAACCCTCGCACATCTATCACACAGGTTTGTCTAGCAAACAGCCTAAGTGACCACCTAGTAATCGACTTCCCCAAGGCACTGCAACTCCCGTACAAAAACTACATCATACAAAAAAGTTCTCCAAAGGCACTTTTAAAATGTTACAAAACTGCAATCAGTCCACATTAAAACACCTCCCATTAGATGCAGCAGTCAAATACTTCAACAGTAAATTTCTAGACATACTAAACACCCTAGCCCCTATAAGACACATTACAACTAAAACAAACTACTGTCCATAGCTCACAAAGTAAACCAGACAACTACTAAAACAGAGAAACTCTGGTACCAACATCAGGCCAACAAAACCAAAGCCTCCCTTAATAATTAGTCAATTAAATACTTGCAAAACACAAATCAAAACTGATAAACAGTACTACTCAAACTACACAAACATCAAAACAGCCAACAAAACTGGGATACTATCAAAAAGCCTATGCATCCAGGCAGTATTTCCACCCCATCATCAAATACCCATAACTCAGAAGAAAATATAGCATCCTGGTTCAACTCCTTTTCACAAACTCTATACTCTCACTTATAATAAAACAAAAATAGTTCCCAACAAATCACTCAATCCTGTGGCCAATGAAAACCCTACCACACTCTCCCTACAACCCAACCAAATAGGTAAAATAAAGAAATTATTAAACAAGCTAAAACCTACAATAATTCCTGCTGCCAAACTACCAAATGAATACCTCAAACTAGCAGCCACTGTCATCTGTTATCCAGGATCAATTCTGATCCATCTCAGAGCAGTACATACCTAAAATTTGGAAAAATCTTAGATGTAATTCCCCTCCAAAAAGGGGGTTCATCATTAGAACTCTCCAACTATAGACCAATATCCATACTATCCCCCTTTCAAAAAATTTAGAAAAATGCATCCACTCAACTAATGGACCATCTACTAACTAATAAGCTCCTTGCCAACTCAACAGTTCGACCACAACACAGTACCACTACTGCCTTGCTTAACTTTGATACAGTAAAAAAAACTAAAAACTGCCAAATGGTCTGCTTGATATTTCTAGATACATCAAAGGCATCTGATAGTGTCCACGAGCAGCTCCTACAAGAGCTGGCATCCACCGACATATCTAAAACTACCCTGTCATAGTTCCAGAAATTACCTTCCAGATTGCCAACAAGCAGTCATGTGGCAAAATGATCTATTTTCTGCTCCCCATAACAGTAGGTGTTCCACAAGGCTCAATCCTTGGTCAACTACTCTTCTCAGTCCTTACCAATGATCCCCACACTGCAACTAACCTTAATATCATACAATATGTAGATGATTCAACTGCTCTCTGTGCTGCACCCTCCCTGCCACAGCTACAAGAAGTTATCCAAAAATCTTTCACATCACTCAAATCTTTCCTAAGAAAATATCAGCTCATCCTAAACCCAAACAAAACCAAACTACTGCTATTCCCAAACAATCACAAAACAAAACCTCAACCAGGACTTAAAAATCACCTCATCCAATCACAAACTAAATGAAACAATCTCAGAAACTAAGCTACTAGGTGTCACTATTGATAATTTAAAATTTGGAAAGCATATATCACTTGCAATTAAAAAGGCCCACATTAAATTGGGCTCTCTTTATTGGATTAAAACTTGCCTAACCAACTTTTCTAGACAAGCAATCGCCAGGACCCACCTACTATTCACCCAAATCTACACCTCTTCTATACTCACAAACCTCAGGAAAAATAACAAGCAAACTTGAAACATGCTACCACAAGACAGATTAACGGCCAACTTACCCCACAGAACCCATCACTGCCTTGCTCTACAACAACTCAAATGGCTAGAATTACCTAACCTCTTTATCCTTAAACCAGCTTACCCTAACCCACACTAATATACCTACCTGACAAATGTCCAGCCATACACAACCTAGTACAAATATACCTCAACTGGACCTTGAGATCCTCCAACAAACTACTATTAAAAGTTACAAAATATAACAGCAGCTATGGGGAGAGACTACTCTAATTTATTTATTTTATTTATTCTACATTTGTTGACCGGGCTAGTCCAACTGGATATATGTCCATTTTCAGTGGAGGCCCAGGGAGAAAAGCTCCACAACACACAGTAATATTTACAGTAAATGACATTTTAAAAATACAGATACAAAACAGATTTTTGCCGTTCCTTGTGATTCTGCTTACTGAATCTTAGCACTGATATTCCGCAGGGAGTACGTCTGCAGAGAGGGTGGTAGGTTTAAGTTTTTGGATAAGTGTACAGACAAGGGATGCAGGAACAGGTTGAAAGTGAAATGATGGGGATGGGTTAGAGATGAAGGTGGATAAAGATTATGTGGATGGGTTAGAGATGGAGGTGGATGAAGATGATGTGTCAGAGGATAGCTGATTGGCTAGAGATTGAATGGTCTCTGAAGAATGTGTTAAAGGTATTGGCTACTTGCTTGGGACTATTGTGGTCAGATCCTATAGGGGTGGGCGTGACTGAATGGCCTGGGTGTAGGTGTTTATGGATGTATGACCAGAATTTTTGTGGTTTGTTTCGGTGGGTTTGTTGGAGCTGAAAGTAGAAGTTTAGTTTGTCTAACAATATGGCTTTTTTGTTTCATTTCTTAGCTGTCTAAATTTTAATTGATCAACAGGGCTTTTAGTAGTAAACCAGTTAGCCCAGAGTTTATTTATAAGGAGGATTTTTTGTTTGGTGGCTTTAGTGAGCCAAGGGGCTGGTTTTGTCCTAGTTCTAATTGTGCGTGTTGGTGCATGGTAATCTAAAATAGCTACGAATTTAGAATTAACGTATTTCACTGCTTTTTCTAAATGGTAGGTATTTCAGGGGTGACCAGTCACATGCCTTAAGCTGTCAGGGTTAAAATCTTTGCTGGTTCTTATTGTCCTGTAGGTGGCTGGGTTTTGAATGTCACTTTTATATCTTATTAAGAAGGTGAGCGAGTGGTCAACTCGTATCTTCAGGGAGGGTTCCTACTTTGTAATTTTTGTGGTGACTATTTATGAGAATCTAATCCAAAGTGCTTTCTTTGTTAAGTTTATTGGTCCTTGTGGGGGATGTGATGGTTTGAGTGAAGGTGTGTAGGTTAATGCGAGTAGAAAGCTGTTCAGAGGTAAAGCTCTTCCAGTTGATATTAAAGTCACCAAGTACTATGGTTTCTTGTGGGTAAGTAGTGGAAAGCCAACTAAGAATATGCTCTAGGGTGTTAGTGTTATTGCCTGGGGGAAGGTAAATACAGATGATATAGATAGATTTACATTTGTTAAGTTGAATCTTCAAAATGACAATTTCTGCATTACTAGTTAATGGTGGTTTAGCATCTATAGAGGTCACTTTTAATTCAGATTTATATAGGATAGCTACTCCCCCACCCTTCTAAGCTTTGCGGTCTAGTCTCAGGATATTGTATTCTGGTGGAATAACCTCATTGTCTTGTGTTGATGCCTTGAGCCATGTTTCAGTGAGACATAGGATGTCAAATGAATGCACATGAATGAGGGCATGTATGTGAGCAACTTTATTATTTATGCTCCGAATACTAAGATGGGCTATTAGGAGCGAGTTAATGTGTCTGGTGAGCAATTGTGTGTTGGTAGAAGTTGGAGTGTTGGGCTCTGTAGCTGTGGTAGAGTATGGGCCAGGATTTGGGTGGATACCACCATCTATTAAGGAGTGAACCTGAATTCTCAGTGCAAGTTTTAGTAGTTCATATATTAGGTTCTGGAATTTTCTTGCTTTTGAACTATAGTATTTAATGTTAGTCAGTCTGATATTTAGCTGGCAAGTAGTTAGGTGAGTTCAGTATGTTTGGCTGTGTGTGTCGAAGAGTTGAAGTAGAGGTTTGTCTCATGGGGCAATGGAATCTTAGGCTGTTGAGATGCTCATAGACTATAACTAGGTAATGCGTGGATAGAAACAATACAAGTAAGACTAGGGACTTAAGGTGTGGTGGGTTGGATGTAGGTGACAGTGGTAGAGTAATATATGGACAATGTATAGTGCTAGGTACTGCGATTTATATGCTACTGACTATTGGGATGTAGAATATATCACTTTAATGACAGAGCATGTGATTGCTGGTGTGGCTAGGGTGTTTAAATATGGATGTACTGGGTGTGTGGGAATTGGGGGCAGGGTAGGGGAGCGGAGCAGGTAGAGCCAGTGAAGGACTGAGGTCTGTGAAGACCATCAGTGAAGTTCTGACTGCTAAGGTAAGTTTTAAGGGGAGATAATGGGCAGGGCACTTGAGAAATGTACAGTAAATAATAGTAGGGTACAGTGTAACCGGAAGCTAGATATGTATATTAAAAAACTGGGTGCCTGAAAGTTATAAATTAAGTAAGATAGTTATACAAGGAGATTAGACCTGGGAAGAGGGTGCCACTTAGTGGACAAAGGATATATTGCAACCATGGCTACACACAGGGCTAGCAAGTTTAGAGGTAAAAGGAGGGAAAAAACAGGAGGAATATGCAGAGGCTGTAAGAGGGGAAAGGGTATGGAAGTTGAGAGAAGAGAAGGTTTTGGCTGCTGGCTGTCCTGGCTAGGGGGTGTATGTTAAACACCTAGAAAGTTATTTAACAAATGTAATATTTACAATGTTTTTATTAAACATACTTTCTTTTATCCTTGAGGGAATGATACCCAGAGAGAGGTTTGGCTGTGTTCCTTAGCTTGGGGAAGGGACAGCAATCTTAGACAGGGCAATATCCCAAACCCAGTACAGGCCAGGTGGGTTGGAGAGCTGGGTATATAAAGGGAGAGAGAAAAAATAGTGGTGAAGTAATCAATAGGTTGGACATGCTTACTAAGCAAATAGCAGCGAAAGACAGTGTATATGTTAACCCATTAGCCAGGTATAAACTGGTTATTTTTCTGAAACATTCTACAAAGTTAATACAGTAAAAGTGCAAGGTAGATGCAGTTAACCAATTGAATATACACAGTAGTGATTAAAACAATCAGTATACACTACAGTTGTACATTTCTAGAAACATAGCAGTACAAAAACCCAAACAACCATATATTTTCTTGGTGCTTATAACAGTTGCCCAAAATGGACAAGGAGGTTACAATTGTCTTGCAAAACTCTTCTACTCATTACAGTAGTCTAGTTAGTTCAGCATGTGGCTATATAGTTCTATAAACATAGCAGTGCAAAAACAATAAACAACCATATACTTCTTGGTGCTGATAACCATGCTGACCTAGTAGAAGCAAGTCTGATCTTGCTTAGTAATTGCTGTGTAAAATGGAACCATAGGCAGCTTTAGCGAACTGTTTAAAACTAATACATGTATTGTGTAACAACGTATTACAAGCTATAAGCCGACCTGGCATTTCCTAAACAGAATAGGATGTATACAACAGTTTAAGTTTACATATAGGAAGCTACTTTAGTATATGTGCCTCACAGTTGTAATAATTTGTAATTTGCTAAATTCTACATGTATGGGGCCACCCTACCATAAACGCTAATCTAATTCAGCGTTTTAGCGTGAAAAAGAACACATTCATAGTCTTAGACCCGTATTAGAACAGGATTCCCACATTTGCAGTCTATACTATGGAGCGTCACTACAAACCGTCGTTATGTTTAACTAGAACCACTTCTTATAGCTTAATTATCTAGCTATTTTCCAATGCAGTCTACACTATGGAACGCCGCTAAAAAACGGTGGTTTGTTGTTTAAAATAGTACCACTTCTGTACAATAATTATCTAGCTATTTCCTATGCATATGCGGTTACATAATAAAGCACGCCACTTTAGCATGCCATGTCCCGTGTTAAGGTAGAGCAGTAACTTAACTGGGTGGTTTAAAATAGAACAGTTACTTTTATTTAGTTACTACTAAAATATCCAATGTATATGCAGTCCCCAATACAAAAAACACTACTTTGACATGGCGTTTCTGATTTTAAGCCAGAACAGCTGTTTTGTTGGTTGCCATATAACTCCACGCATATACAGTCTGTAATGCAGACACGCTATCTTGACCTAGCAATCACTGTGCAGACATAGGACAACTTCTTTAGATCATTTTATGACAATATTTCAGGCAAAAGCACTCTACAATAACAAACGCGCTGTTCTGCTTTGGCGATATCTGTATAACATACGACCATTACCATCCAAAGTATGAGCGGAACTCTTTTTGGTACATACAGTAGCGCGCATCAGCTCCACATGCTACAAACATACACAAGTGGAGCAAACAGAGATAGTAAAGCTAGTAAACCTGTATATACTCTACATTATAGCATATAGCTGTAATCGAAACACTTTCTATCACTTCATTAAGTAGCATACACCTCCTTAAAGCAGTATTGCAGCAATTTTAAATTACTTACACAGGTGTGGACAACTGAGGCAGGAACGCTCAGCAGCCGAGAGTTAGTCCAGGAATTAAAGATGGCGCCAGATGGGGATGGGTATATTTATGGGTTAGGTGAGGAAATAAGGTAGAAGGGGGAGGAGAATAGTAGGTTAGTGCAGGTACAGACAGTAAGTGGTCAGTAATCACATCTCTAAAGGATGAACTCTATCCCTCAGAACATACTAACACAATCAATCCAGCACAGTTCAAAAACCCGCTAAAGACCATCTAAATGACAACTGGCTATGCTCTTGTGCCTCACCAGGCTGAACTCAACTGACATCTCCCCATCTCAGCCTACCCTCAAACTTTTCCCCACTTACTTCTCTGATGTATATATAACTTTCAACAAAATTACTGTACATTATCGCATATTACTGAACACTGAATAATATTCCATTGTATAGAATGCATTCTTTATTACCTGTACAATTCTTCTAATCTGTATAATTTTATGCTGTTATACTGTGCACTCTTAAGTAGAGCGTTTCTTCCCGGGCCCCCACTGAAAATAGGCGACTAGCCCAATGAGACTTCCCGAGTAAAACAGAAGTTATGTACTCACCATAGCATTCAATCTGTGTTGTCCATCTTGCCTTCATTCTTAGGTTGGGTTCAGAACAGATCCTCAGTATAGACTCTGCCTTGTACAAAAGCTCAAGGTCTTCCATTAGCTCATGGCTAAAACCCTATCCCATCATGCACTAGGAGAGCTCCCCAGATCTTGTTTGCAGATGTAGCTAAACAAAAGTCACTGAATAACTTAGAGCAATCAAGGTCAGAGTACATGAATAGTCAACTGCATTGGCTCAGTCTTCCAGGAGCAAAGGGGCTGGAGGAAGGAGAGTGGGATGTAAGAATGGAAAGATGGACAAAACACATGGAACGTTATGATGAGTACATAACTTCATGTCATGTTGTACTCTCTCTCCATTCTTAGCAAATTGTGACAGTGTCCCTAGAACCATCTTTTTTTGGGTGGCTCAAGGGAGAATATTTTTCAGAGCAGTGGACTCGAGAGATCCTGCTCCTGGAGGCCAAATCAACTTTGTTATGAGTGATAAAGGTATAAGGTCTTACCCATGTTGCTGCAGCACAAATGGTATCAAGAGGTAATCTAAAAGGCAGAAGAGGTTGCAATGGCTCTTGTAGAATGACCTTTTACTTTATGGGAATTTTGTTTTGAGATTGGAAAGCAAAGGTAATACAATCCGACAGCCATTTTGAAAGTGCGACTTTAGACACAGGAGTACCTTTCTTCGAGTCTGAAAAGGATACAAATAATTGGTCAGATTTTCTGAAGTCCTTTGTCCTACGCAAGTAAAAACGTAATTGTCTATGTACATCCAGTTGGTGCATGTATTCTGTCTTGTCATAGTTGGGGAAAAAAACCTGGCAGTTCTATGGCTTGAAGTTAGATTCGGAGCATACTTTGGGTAGAAAGGATAGGTTTATTCGTAGCAATACTCTCTTTGTGGAAAAGCATGTAGGGGAGCTTTATTGACAATGCCTGCAGCTCTGAAACCCTTTAGAATAAATAATAGCCATCAAAGAATAATTTTCCAAGTCAAATACTTGAGATCACAGGATGATGCAGGGTCAAAAAAGGGAATAATCAATTGGGATAAAACAAAATTCAAATCCCATGGTGCTAGAGGAGCTTTAATAGGTGGTCTTAATAAAAGAGTACCTTTAAGAAAGGCTTTGGAAAGTCTGAGGGACATCACACTGGGCCCTGATTCACCTAAACGGAAATTAGATACGGCTGCTAACTGAATTCAAATAGTAACTGCAGCTGCCCCTTCATTAAACAGCTTTGCTAGGAATTCAAGAATGGAAGCTATTGGGACAGAGAAGGGATCAATATGATTATTCAAGGCCCATGAAGAAAATCTTTTCCATTTGCTTCTATATAACTTTCTCATCGAAACCTTATGACATTATATCGGGATACGTTTTACTGATGGAGAAAGGTTAGGGAGCCTGGCTATGGCTGGAATCCGAGCAGCCAAGCTGTCAATTTGAGGATTTGAAGGGAGGAGTGGAGCATCCCTGCTGCATGAAGTCAGAAGGTCCAGAAAGTACAGTTTTGTACCTACCATAAATGTAGATGTTAGCGTGCTAATACAGCTGCAGTAATCACATATGGGTTTTCTGCCGTCAGGCGGTCCCTCGGTCGGCCGAATTCCAAAGTCTTGGTCCGGCGTTGGTTGTCGTCGCTTTCTCTTCTGACGTCAGAGAGGCCAGAGTATACAAGACACAGCCGACGCCATGTTCTTCAGTCTTTCTTGCCCCAGATGTCAGGTGCCCCCCAAAAGAAGGCAATACATAAATTATGCTTATATGCGTATACATGTAATGCAATATAATCCAAAAACAGTGGTTGCAAGCAAATAAACCTTAGAAGGATAACCCAGTCAGGCTGTATGAAGAGGTTGTTAGGCCCCATGCCTTTACCAAGTGGGGAAGGAGGGATGGAAACCTGTACTGCAGCTGTATTAGCACTCGAACATCTACATTTATGGTAGGTACAAAACTGTACTATGTTCATCGTGCATACAGCTGCAGTAATCACATATGGGTAGAATCCCAAAGCTACGCACAGGGTGGTAGGTACTAGGAGGAACTGGGTTGAGCCAGAATGCCCTGCAAAACAGCAGTGGCAAAGCCTGCTCTTGTTCTGGAATATAAAGGCAGGTGGTAGTGTTTTGTGAAGGTATGTACAGAACTCCAAGTGGCTGCCTCCAGAATATCTTTGGTAGGAACTCCTCTGAGGAAGGCTGTAGAGGCAGCTGTGGCCCTGGTGGAGTGTGATCTGATACCTGTAGGAACAGATTTCCCATGATAGGAATAACAAAACCGTATGCAGTGGCCTATCCACTTTGAAATAGTCTGCTTGGAAACTGGCTTCCCTTGAGCCCCTACAGCATAGGACACAAAGAGTTGTTCTGATTTCCTGAAGGACTTTGTCCTGTCCAAATAGTAATGTAGCTGCCTATGGATGTCTAAGGAATGTAGCAGCCTTTCCCCTTTGTTTTGAGGATTGGGGTAAAAGGTAGGAAGGTGTATGGCTTGATTTAAAGCTACCCTAGATACCACTTTAGGCATAAATGATGGGTTGGTACGAAGGGAGACCCTGTCCTGATGGGAAATGAGAAAGGGCTGCACCGCCATGAGGGCCTGTAATTTCAAAACTCTACGAGCTGAAGTGATAGCCAGAAGGAAGGCAGTTTTCCAGGACAAATATTGCAAATCTGTTGAGGCAGCTGGTTCAAAAGGAGGCAATGTTAATTTGTCTAGTATGTAGTTAAGGTCCCAGGCTGGTATTGGTTGTTTCCTTGGTGGTCTAATATTCTTAGCCCCTCTGAGGAACTGACATAAGAGTGGGTGAGAAAATAAAGGAGGATCCGTGTTGTATTCTGCAGAAATAGCTGAGGCATGGATTTTTATGGAGGAAAATGACAGTCCACTGTTCAGCAGCTCAGCTAGATACTGTAATACCTGAGGCAAGTTCAGTTTTCTAGGGTCCTGGCCTTTTTTCGCATTCCAAGAACAAAACCACTTCCTTTTTGCGGAGTAAGCTTTTCTAGTAGATGGTCTTCTGGCCTCCAAAATGACATCCTGCACCTCCTTGGAGAGTAGGGTCTGTTGTGGTGTTAAGGAATTTTCCATGCAGCGAGATTGAGTGTTTTCAGCTGGCTGTGGAGAGTTTTGTAACTGTGCTGAGTCAGCAGAAGTGGCATTAGAGGCAGGGACCAGGGAGGAGTATGTGTTAGGCTCCTCAGCAATGGGTACCAGTGTTGCCTTGGCCAATCTGGAGCAATCAGTATCATCTTCGGTCTGTCTGTTCTTGCTTTCAAAAGTACCTTGGGCAGAAGAGGCAGAGAGGTGGGAATGTGTAAACTTGTCCATGCTGTCCAACTGAATGAAAGTGCGTCCACTCTCCAGGCCTTTGGATGAAAGGTCCTCGAACAAAACTTTTCCAATTGATGATTCCTGTGGGAGGCAAAAAGATCTATGTCTGGCCTCCCCCACACTTGGGTTATTTCTGCAAACATCTGCGGATGTAACTTCCATTCGTGTGGATCTGTCATATTTCTGCTTAATTTGTCTGCCAGCGTGTTTTCCAATCATGGCAGGTACTGTGCTTGAAGTTCGATTTGCCATTCCAGAGCCAAGTTCCAAAGGGTCATGGCTAGTCTGCACAAGGGGTATGAATGCGTTCCTCCTTGTTTGTTTATGTACCACATTACTGTGGTGTTGTCTGTTCTTATGAGTAATTGTCCTGGATGCAGGAAGTCCTTGAAAGCTGTAATTGCATTTATTACTGCTAGCATTTCTTTTTGATTGATGTGGAGGTGCTTTTCTTTTTGGGACCATTTGCTCTGGATGCACCTGTCCGTCATGTGCGACCCCCAAGCGTAATCTGAGGCGTCTGTGGTGATAACTTGCTCTGCTTGAGACTTGCAGAATGGGAGGCCTGTGTTTGCTTGACATGCTTGGGCCCACCATAGAAATTCCTTTTGCAAACATGGAATTATTGGTATAATTGTTTCCAAACTGTGACTGTGTTGAGACCATAGGTTTTTTAGGTACCACTGAAGTTTCCTCATATGCAGCTTTGCACATGGGATTAAAAGAATGCAAGATGCCATGAATCCCAGAGCCTGCAGGATTTTCCTTGCAGTAAGCCTGGTACTTTTTGCTAGTATTTTGAAGTACTGAGATAGTTGCCCTTGTTTTTCTGGCGTAAGATAGGCCATCTGGGTGTTTGTGTCCAAGTTGGCACCCAGGAAGGTTATTTTCTGAGATGGTGTTAGCCTTGATTTCTCTTTGTTGATTGTGTATCCCAGAGCATGCAATAGCCGTGTCACATATGTCAGATGTTCCAGAAGTATGTGCTTGCTGTCCGCTTGGATCAGGCAGTCGTCCAAATAAGGGTAAATTTGTATCCCTTGAAGTCTGCAGTAGGCAATCACTGATGCCAGGCACTTTGTGAATACTCTGGGCAGTAGATAAGCCAAAGGGCAATGCAGAGAATTGATAGTGGATTGAACCTGCAAGAAATCAGAGGTATCTTCTGCAGCTTTGTCTGATTGGGACATGCAGGTATGCCTCCTTGAGGTCCAATGTTACCAGCCAAAACTCCTTGCCCAGCATGGGAAGAAGTTGCTGTAATGTGAGCATCTTGAATTTTGGTACGAGTAGAAATGTGTTTAGGATGGATAAGTTCAAAATGGGTCTCCAGTCGGTTCCTTTCCTTGGTACCAGAAAAAGCCTTGAATAAAAACCTTGACCTTGTTCGTGAGAAGGTACCTCTTGAATAGCTCTCATGCTTAAGAGCTTTGAAATTTGTAGTTGTGCCTCTGCCCTTTGATTCTGTGGCAGGTTTGGCATGCCTCTCATTTTTGGAAAAGTGTGGAAATGAAATTTGTAGCCCCTGTTTATAATGGTCCAGGATCCATTTGACTGTTGTGACAATATGCCAATTGTTTGCAAATAATGCTAGCTTTCCTCCCAAAGGTGCTGCCAGCTGAGACGTGCTTGGCATGGAAATGAGGGAGTCATTGGGTTTGCTTCCTGTATTGTTGTGCACTGTCCTCGCCACCTCTTGGCACTGGAGTTTGCCATTGTTGTTCTCTATATGATCCTTGTGATTGCCCTCTGCCCCTTGTGCGTCTGTATCTACCTCTTTGGGGCTTGTCAGTGGCTGGAAAGGACCAGTTCTTTGAAGGCCAATTTCTGCTAAACTGTGGTGGTTGGACCTGGAAAAAGGTTTTGACAGTTTGCATGGATTTGGCTTTTTCTTCCATTTTCCGTAATATCTCCTCAGCATTAGTACCAAACAGCACATCCTTTTGTAAAGGAGCATCTAGAAGCTTAGCTTTCACATGATCAGGCAAGTTTTGTTCTCTAAGCCAAGCATGTCTGCGAATGACTGATCCCGTAGCAGCCGCTCTACTTGAAGCCTCTAGGGCATCATAACCACATTGTAAAGTGTGTTTACCCACTTGCTCTGCACTATGCATCATATCCTGTAACTCCTTTGAATCTGGTTGTTCAGGTTGAGACATTTTGTTCCTTAATTGTGAAAGCAGGAACTGTTGATATTTAAGCATATGAAACTGACAATTTAAGGCCCTCATGGCTAGGGTGGCCGAGGTATATACCTTTTTACCCCACCTTTCTAAAGATCTTGATTCCCTTTCTGCAGGAAGTGGATTCTTGGCAGTGGAGGCCTTCAATCCCTTGGGGCCTTGTGAAATGGTTTCAGGGTCAGCATTATGGCTTTTGAAGAGAAATTGGTGAGAGCTGGGTACTCTAATACCTCTCAGGTTTGACTGGTGCAGGAGGCAGAGAATCCAGGTTAAGGCAAGCCTCCGAATAGACATCATCCAGTATGTCCAAAACAGGGGGTATAGCCAGAGGTCTGTGTTGAGGTAACAAAAGAAATTCCCCAAGTCTTTTCTTGGAATCTGAAAAGTCTTGGCCTTCCCAATGGAAGTGTTCCCTCAAGGTGTGCAAGGTTTCCCCAAAGGAAAAATCCTCAGGAGGGGATACAGAAGGGATGGACTGTTCTGCATCCGAATCCTCAAAAGGAAAGTAAGAGTGTTCCCTCTGCATCAGAATGTTCTGATAAAATGGATCCCTGATCAGAAGAGGGGGAATCTTCCTCCACTCTGGGTCTCTTGTCTGGAGGGGGTTGAGAACCTCTGATAAGAGTAATTAAATCCTCGGCCATTTTAAGCATCTGTTTTTTAGGCATGGGACCTGGAGATGGGCCCTGTGAAACAGGCCTCGTGGGATGCCTGGCTGCTTTGGATTTAGTAAAGGCCTTAATTGAAAAAGAAGATGAGGGCCTAAAGACACCATGAGTGGAGGTGGACCTGTCCACATTAGTAGGCTCAACATTAGCAAAGGCTTCGGTTGTAGTCTGGGAAAGGGCCGAGGTTCCAGCGGTCTCGGGTACAGAGGACACCGCCAAAGGAGTGTCGTCGGTAGTCAGGGACTGCAAAGGAGTCTCACTGAGAACCAGACCACATGTAGCCTGTTTTGGCGCGGGGACCGCGGGCCTCGCATGTCGGTCCTTTTCCTTGCGTTTTTTGGACAAAACGGTAGTCGGAGTGTCAGACGACATTTTATAATCAAAAGCTTTACCAAAGTAGTGTTGGGTGAACTCCGCCGACGCTTAATAGTGCGTTTATTGAAGGTAGCGCAAAAGCGACAGCCCGAGACGTCGTGGTCTGGGCCCAAACAAGGTATGCAGAGGGAATGGAAATCCTTATGCGGTATTTGCTTCCCACAAGAAATACAATTATTAACTTTTTCTGACATTGGTCTAAGGCAAGAAAAGTTTCCCCAACGGGGTACTTAGCTTTAATGAAGACTTCGGTTTCCAAAATTTTCATAATTCAGGAGCTGGCCGACCGGCACTTGCGAACTGCTTCTGCTTCGAGCACTGCGCGGCAAAAAAGACTGAAGAACATGGCGTCGGCTGTGTCTTATATACTCTGGCCTCTCGGACGTCAGAAGAGAAAGCGACGACAACCGACGCCGGACCAAGACTTTGGAATTCGGCCGACCGAGGGACCGCCTGACAGCAGAAAACCCATATGTGATTACTGCAGCTGTATGCACGATAAACATCTGGGTCCAGAATCCATGGCTCTTCCTGGAGATGAAGCCACAGGAAGGGGAACCAGATTTGGACAGGCCAGTATGGGGCACCTAGTATCAAGTTCCTTCCCAAGCAACTGGCTTTCTGAGGAACTTGGGGGATCAATGGAAAGGGAGGAAAGGCATAGAGGAGACCAGAGGGCCAATCGTGGACAAGTGCATCCCTTGTTGACTCTCCCGGAGGGGGGACCAGGGCAAAGTAGTTGCTGTATTTAGTGTTTATGGATGTGGCAAAAAAGGTCGCAGCAAGGCTGGTCCCATTTGTGGAAAATCTTTTCAGCCACTTCCTGTTTTAGGGACCACTTGTGAGGCATTAAAATCGCTCTGCTGAGTTTGCCTGCTATCAAAGTGGATTTCTCTGGGATGCGAGTTGCTACCAGAAAGCATTGGGAGGAGGTCACCCACTGCCATACTCTCAGGGCCTCCCGACAAAGGGGGTAAAGATCTGGTTCCTCCTTGTTTATGTACTACACAACTGACATGTTGTCTGCTTGTACTGCAATAGTTCCTAGTGAAGTGTGCCCTGGAATGCCTGCAATGCTAAAAGCACCACTCATCTCTAGAACACTGATGTGCAAATGGGCCTGGTCTTCCTGCCAAGTGCCTTGGACTGTCCTTCCCAGATAATGCCTCCCTACCCTATCTGGGAAATGTCCATGGTCACTGTGGCTAAAGGCTGGAGAAGAACAAAGGGTCGACCTAATTTCACATGAGAGAAGTAAAGCACCAACAAAGGTCTTTCTTACAAGATTCCATTATCAAAATTTGGAGGGACATGGGTAGTTCTTGCATGGACCACTGAGTGAACAGTAGCCACTGTAGAATTCTCATGTGCAAATGTGCTAATGGAATCAGGGTTATTGCTGCTGCCATGGTTCCCAAGTCTTTCAGACCTGTTCTTGCTTGTATCTTTTTCTTGGAAAGTAGGTTTAGGACCTGACGTTGTAGGACTTGGAACCCTTTCGGAGGGAAGTTTTGCCATCATTTTTATTGTATCTAGATTTGCTCCTATAAAAGTGATATGCTGAGATGGTAACAAGGCAGATTTTTCATAGTTTATTGCAATTCCTAGGTGACAGCAGAGATGCAAGGTGGTGGTGGTTAGGAGCCAGTCTAGGTACGGAAACACACAGAATCCTAGGCATCTCAGGTGAGCCGCTACTACTGCCATACACTTGAACGCTCTGGGACCTGTATTGAGGTCAAAGGGCAGAACTCAAAACTGGCAGTGGCTGTCTCCCAGCCAAAAGCGCAAATGACTCCTGGATCGCCTGCCCATTTTTATGTGGTAGTACGCCATCCTGGAGGTCTATACAGCAGATAAAACTGTCTTGTCCCAGAAAAAGGGAGTATCGACTGCAGTGTTACCATCTGGAACTTTGACTTTCTTACTGACTTGTTTAATTTGCTGAGATCCAGAATGGGTCTCCAGTCCCCCGTTTTGTTACTAAAAAGAACCTTGAATAAGTTTTGGATCTGCGGGGACTGTTTGGATGACGCTCTTATCTAGCAACTTTTGTATTTCTAGAGTTGCCTGTTCCCTTGGACTGGGTGGAACATCCAGGAGGTTATGTTTGGGATGGGGAAAGAAGAAGGTATGGAGTAACCTCTGGATACGATGCTTTGTACCCACTAGTCTTTTGTTATTGTTAGGCCAGGCTTCTGGGTACAAAGATAACCTGCCCCCGACTGCCTCCAGAGATGGACAGGCGGGCCTCCTTTCAGAAGCGCTGAAAGGGCTTACCAAGGAAAGATTCCCTGTCGCCCTGGATTTACGGACCCCCCCCCCGTCACGTGGTCAGCATCTTCCATTAGCACTTCCCCCTCTGCCCCTGGGGGAAGAATCACCACGGGCGTCCTAGAAAGCTCTCGGATTTTTGAAGCCACATTTTTTTCCTCCTTTCTGACCCTTTGGATAAGGTCTGGTAGGTAGGGAAAAATGGACTCCTACGGCAGAGTGCCTCTTTCCTTCTTGTTCAAACATGGTTAGTGAGAGTCTGATTTTTGGTCTGAACAAGGACAAGCCATCAAAAGGGGTGTTCACAAAAGATTTAAAGGGAGTCGCAAAATGTCACAAGCGCATCTAGGAAAGTCTGGGGAAATTCCTGAACCCGCCAGCCCTGCTCGCTCCATCTGCTATGTAAGAAATGAGCCTCATGGAGAAGTTGACCACTAAGTTTAAGGTGGAGAGCTGAGAGGAAGCCTTCTCTGATACCCCTTCAGCTATTGAACCTTGCAGGGTATCTCTTAGCTCTTTCAGGTGATCTCTCTGAAGTCTAGTAAAGTGAACCAGATAATTCAGCAATCTAAGAGCAAAAGTTGCTGAAAAAAAAAGATGCACTTTCCATATCTGTCCATCGTATGAGACACTGTTTGGCAGATGGATAGAAGAGGACAACTCCGAAAGTTCCTTTTTAGTGGCTGCCACCACCATAGCATCTACTGCGACTCCTTTGGTTAGAAAACTGTCTGTTGGTGATGCGATGAATTTGTTTGGCCTCCGAGGAACAGGTTCCACTGAATCTGGAGACTCACACGCCTTTCAACACACTAAATCAGTTCATTGAAAGGCAGACACACCCACGTGGTGGAAGGGGAAGACCCAAAGGCCTTCAGGTATACAGACTACTTCTCAAAAGGGCCGATTGGCTTCCAGTTGCCTCTCTGCTTTAGTATTTCCAGGATGTCTGTGAAGGAGACATCCTCAGAGGGCAACCGTGGGGACCCTTCTGAATCAAGGTCTGTATCCGGTGTGATGGACTCCTCTGGGGAGTCTAAATGCTGCCTCTTACGTAGCCTCTTCCGGGGGACCTTCTCAGAAGGGTATTCTGAAGAGGATTTGGAAGAGAGGGGTCACCGCGTCTCTGTGGATGCAGTGGTACTGAGACAGACACCAGTGCCTATGGGGGGAAGAATGTTCCGACCAGAGAGTGGACTTGTCTGTGGAGACAGCACTCATCACCTAGAAGGCCCCCCCGCCCCTGGTTTGAGGAAACTCTCGGCTCCGAAAAACCAGAGGGAATCCCTGGAACTAACGGGATTGGCTTAGAGGCTAAGATAGGAGCCGAGCTCAACCGAGCAAATGCCCCGAGAGGCAAGTTTGGATCAGACTCCCTTCCGCGGACTCGACTGGAGACCATTGGCTCTTGGACTCCAACTTCAAACAAAACCAAGGATGTCAGAGCAATAGTCTGACCTGAAGATACTGTGATAGGTCTTGGGTCTGACAGTTCCACTAATCAGTTCTGGACATTCTGGCTACGAGGTCCATGATCGGAGAAAGAATAGACGGTGAAAGTGTAGGTTTGGTCAGCTCTGAAGCCCTCTGGGTTTTATCAGACAACAGTTTGGTAAGGGAAAGTGTCCTTAGCCTCTACACCACAAGATACACATCATCAGACAGGCTCCTGGAAGATCGAGTGGTCAGAGCAGGAGATGTGGAGGACTGCAACAATGGAGACCTTAGAGTGGGAGATACCAGCTCCAATTCAGGGGACCGACTTTGCACATGAAATTCCAATGGCACCAGAATTGAAGGTGCCAAGGTAGAAGACTTCTCGGGCCAGCCAGACTTCGGGTCCGAAGATGAAACTTTCAGCAATTCTTTTGATGGCTCCAACTGAGTACTTGAGGGCCTTCTCCTAGACTTGTCCGACTTTGAGGAAGGGGATTGGCCCGACTTTGAAGGACCCTGACCTTCTTAGATTGCTTCAGAAAAAGGGATCTTCAACAAGCCTCTCAGGTGTTTGGTTCTTCCTTTCCAATAATATCCTGTGACTAAGAGAGAGATGGATGAGACAGGGCTCTTGAAGGTGAACTGCTCCAAGACAGTAAACACAAGTGGTATGTCCATCAGTAATAAACATTTTTTGATTACACTTGACACATTTTTTAAACCCAGAGGGTTTACCTTCCTTAGAATCCTTTGAAGAAGTTAACAAACTAGACAAAAATAACTATATATATTCTACTACTTTTTTTTTTTTTTTTTTTTTAGAACAATAAGCGCAACAATCACGTCAAAAAAACACCAAGGGAAAGGCCCTCTAATTTAAATGGGCAAAGGCAGCCCTCTAATTTAAACAAACTAGCCTTGAGGAATTTAAAGGAGGAAAAACAAAGGGAACAGCCCTCTAAGTCATACTCTTAAGTCGTACTGTTAAGTCATACTCTGGAACAGACTACCCATCTATGTCAAGCAAAGTTCTTCATTAGCACTCCAAGAAAAATCTTGAGTGGATGGAACATAGGAAATACACCCCGGGGATCACTTCTGTCTCTCTGCTAGACAGTGGCACAGGAAAATAACTTTCTTGGGTGGCGTAAGCCAGGGGAACCTTGTTGGCTAGGCTTACGTAGGCCCTTGGGCCGATAGCCTAGTACCTGCCTAGTACCTACCTATGAACCTATGACTTGAAACATTGCCTTATTGCTCTTATGTATTGTGCATCTATGTTTGATCTGAACTTGTACTGTTTATGTAACAATGGTCAGGCCTGAAAATGATCCAGATGGATCAATGTTCTGCCCTGGTTAACGAATTTAAACAAATAAATGAATCAGAGCAACCAGTGCAAAGTTGGGTTGCATCCAATGTGTTCCAGAATAAAAGGTGTCAAATGACATGCTACATGGCCTGTGCTAGTATTGAACAGCATGCTTTATCTATGAAGTTAAGTGAGCACGGATTTGTTCACATTAAAAGCCACGTAAACTATATATACACTTACAATAAGTTTCATAAAATAATCAAAATGACAGACCCAGCAAGTGCAAGCCTGATTAGTACACTACTGGCCATATTCACAAGATAGGAGATACCTGATGCTGTCATATCTCAGAATGGCTCACAAAGCAAAAGCCCAGAATTCAGAAGATGTGCACATCAGTGGGAATTCAAACAATTAATATCCAGTCGCATTATCTTCAATCAAATGGATGGGTGGAGAAATGCAGACAGAAAAATCAAGAGAAACAGCAATATTAAAGGCAACGAGGAATTATATCTAAATATTTTGGAATACATGAAGAACCCAATGAAAGGACTCACTCCATCACCATATCAACTCGCAAATAATGTCTAAGAATCGGCACAAAGTAAAGGGAATACTGAAAACAAATCAGTAGAGGCAGACCTATTACAATCACAAACTGTACAAGACAACTAAATTTATAGGATGGAAAGACAGTAAGAAAGGGAAAGCCTGCATCTTGAAGATGAAATACTAGGCAAAACAGCACAATCAAGACCCCCTTATTGTTCACAGAGAAAACAGAAAGCAATACAGAAGGAAATGCAGACATCTGTACAAGATAAACACAGTCAAAATTCCACAAAGAATAACCAAGTATAACAAACTGCTCCCTAATGAAATGCTGACACTCGAAATTTGGAATGCCGAATAGCCAGAAAAAGGCCAAAAACACAGGATAAGAGCGAATTTTGAAAAATCACTCTTCGCCTTTAAGCTTCTTTTTGTAGGGGGTGCAAGCCCCCCATAGCCCCAAACTTGTATATCAACTTGAGATCGCCATACCTTGGCGAAAAGGGAATATTCTGAGAAATGGCATTTCATATTTAGTATATGCAAGTCTGTTCTTTTAGCCCATACACTCTCCATATTTGGGAACTTGGTCTAGCAGGTTCTGACATTTAAATGGTTATTATCACAAACAAGGTTGTCAGAAGAAAAGGACAGAAAGCTGTGACAGTCAAGAATTGCAGACAGACGCCTCAAGTTGCGTCACCAAGTAAAATATTACAAGCGTCCCAAAAGGAAGAACAGATGTCCATTTGAAACAAGCCTATTAAATATTATGGTTATAAAAAGACAAGTGATGAAGTCAGACAGTTATATGGACTAAATGAAAGTTAAAGGATACTTTGGGTGACTGATTTTATTAAACTATTTGCTGATGTGTACAAAATTTAAGTTTAATGCCAGCAGCCCACAACATGCTTACTACAAACATGAGCCTAACTTTATATGATTAACATAATGTAACGCATAGTCAGTCATGTATAGTTTGTCTTTTCAGCTTTTCCTAGTTAGGGGTCACCATAGCAGAACTCCGGTCTGCTAATGATTGGCAGTAGATTTTTATGGTGCCAAGTTGCCAGCTCGACGCCCAACTTTCAGCGAAGGCACGCCCATTCACGCATGTCTTTAGAATGCCACTTGACTGCGGGGAGAACATGCAGACCACACAGAAGGCACTTCAGAAAAGAATCGAACAGGAGAACCTCTTGCTGTGAGGCAACAACGCTACCGCTGCACCACCACGGGCTTCACAGTCAGTCATGCATAGTATATACAGATATATAAATGTATACCCAGACACAATGATATAGTGTGTGTATATCATTATACATACACATCACATTTCTAAACAGGGAAATTGTACGTCATTATTGATTTTATGTGAATAAACTTGCTATAGTGATTTGCAAATCACGAAGTACAAGTTCTAGAATGTTAAGCCTCACTAAAGTGACGCTAAATGGCATACTTAGCGTTTCAGTTATTCCTCCTGACATTACATATACCAGTACCTGGGGATACAATGTCACTTAATGTTCAGAAAAAGTGGCATAACTAGTAAGTTACAAACACCAAAAATGGCGAGGAAGCGTACTCCATCAGTTGTCTATATGATGGTTAGATATCAGTCATGGGAGTATCTCATCCATTTGACTACAACCACACATTTATTTGACTTATTTGATATTTGTTAAAGTCCGACTAGGCAACAAGCCCTTTTACAGTGAAGGCCCAAGGAGAAAAGCTGCAATAATAGTACAAATAATAAACAATACAAAGAGTGACTTACATAACCAAAGTTAATTACTATGAGCAAGATGAATCAAGGGGTAGGTATACATAGTGCAAGGTACGACAGTGACGGATACAGCGAGCAAAAGACAACGCAGTAAAACTGTACAAAAACAGAGCAATAGAAATTGACAGGGTGGAAGAAAGCAATAGGAACAGCAGGTCCCTTAAGGGCCGCGATGTACAACAGGAGACGTATGAAGCGAAGCATCAGCTAGCGATGTACCAGTAACACGAAATGGTGGGGAGCAGATTTACAGTGTACAAGTCCTCTCCAACTTCCCCCAAACAGAAGACTTGACCAAACTTCTTAAACTCCAAAACATTTACATGCAGATGAGCACCGACTGCATTGGTTTATCTTACCAGAATAAATAAAAGCTTACTGTTCCTCCCATACGTTTTAGTGACTGTGCCCAACTAAAAAGGTGCATTGCTGCACAGTACTTTTACAAAGATCAGACTTCCCTTGAACAGCCAGTTCTTGTAGTTGACTTTAGATGAAATGATTAGCTAGGTTTCTAATTTGGTTTTTACAACAGAGCAAGTTTTCTTACTTAAGGTCATTGCTTAATTGTATACCTCTCTAATCTGCTTCTCCACCCAAAATGTTGAGACTCATAAAAGCAAACACCATAATTCTAAAAAGACAGAAAACACAAGAGAATTGCAAATGTTGAATACAGATTTTCTTATTTAAAGTTACTTTTGCAGAAAATAAAGCCAGCCAACAGCCTCCATCTTCTACATCCCAATTAGACCACCACCATACATTGCAGAAAAAGCAATATTCCATTGAACAGCAATCTGGGTCTTACATGCAACCTTACATTTTCAGTTGCACTAAAGAATCTCAGAATTTTAAATCGTTACACTAATCTGCAGATCTCATCTCAGTTTTCCATAAGTAAAACAGCCTAGTGCAGCTGAAAACACCTGATTAACAAACATGGATGGATGAATGGCAACTAAATACACTAGCATTCAACAGTATCAAACATTCCATTTTTTCCAAGCACCTTGAGTTGCAGAAGTAACTGTCACTTGGAGTTGAAAGAAAGTGGGAAAGTCTGGCCATCTGTGGCTAAGGCAGCCAAGCCAGAAACAAAACAAGTTTACAAAAATAATTCTCTTATAGGTTCATAGATGTTTACTAGGCTAACAACCACAAGGGCCTTTTTAAGCCTAGCCATGCATCCCAAATCGTTGAAGAGTTTTGATACCCTTGGTAAGTGTACGCATGGGCCTGGGAGATAACCATTTACAGGTTACCTCTTGGTTACAAAAAGAAAACGTCCATTAACAATTCAAAATGTACATACTGTATATATCACTCTGAACTTAGTATCTGAAGAAATGTAAAAAAAATGCTTTAAGAATGTTGTGCGTTTGTGTGGAAGGAGGCTGTGTGCCCCACCCACAAGAAAGAATCTGCCCTATAACTCCAGAGCTTATATGAAACATCCATTGTTGTTTTGCAATTTACTATTTAATTGCTTGGTACGAGAAGGTTGCCATGTCAGATTTTTACTGATTGTTGGTAGAAAGGGATAAAATGCAGGCATGCATACTCTAGTCCTCCCAAAGGGCCTAGCTAGTTATAATGAGCTGTGATTATGAATAATAGTGAGCACCACTAACTGTGCATGTTTGTGTGATAACCAACATCCATCTCAATAGTGTGGCAAAGGTCAGAATTACTACCTTATGAATTACTTTCCTTTGTATAAGCTTAGCTCAGTGTACACACTTCGCAGTACTAGGTTTCAAAACGTAGGAATCCATACCAATCACAAAGACTTATCCCCTTATTCAAAATTTTGTTCTCATCTGAGAATGTACCTCCTGAAAATGGTCGAATATCAGTGTAATATCAGAAATCACAACCTAACCAAGTCAAACTCCCACTTACTGACACCTTTCCTATTCTCTCTCTCTCTGCTTAACCCTTCCATATTTTAGAAAAAATAAAAATAAATAAAAACATAAAACTCTGGTTATATAAATGTACTGCCAAGTACTTCAGCTGCTTGGTCTGGAGTGGAGGCAGTCTCTGTCATCTATATAACCCTCTGTTAAATATATTAAATATATTAATTTGTATACAATTGTGTATAATAAGCATGCATGTTTTATACACCTGCTCAACTTTATCGCTCTACAGAAATTGCGTATATGTACATTTTAGCTGAATATTGTATACTCAATAACTGTACAATTATATGTATACACTAACACTTAGAATATATCTCTGAAATTACAATATATCTCTGAAATTATCAAACTAATACTTTCTCAGGATGAAACGAAAACTGGTAATTTTTTTCCTCAGAAATCTGTTATTTCAGAGATAATTCACCAACAAATTTACAACTGTCCAACGTACAAAGTGGGTACATACAAAGAATACAACCATATTGGGCATAGATAATTTACCAGCAAGGTTACAATAAACAAGGAAATGACACAAGCAACAGTACTGATGACAGCTTTGTATTAAAAAAAAAATAGTATGACTTGATATAAAGATTTTTGACCTTTAGTTAACCCACAACTATATACAATATTTACAATTGCTACAATGAGAAATCTCATAGAGCAGGGAGTTTACTGTTTTGTATGTTCTATACAGTTGATACAAAACTGCGGAATTTACCCTGTTTATTATTACGTATTCACAGGACAGAAGGTAGTTATTTATAAGCTGTCTCATATCTACAGCGAGTATTATTCCTTAAGAATGGGGTCAATGTGGAAACCCCAAAACGTCTGGTAGTAGGAACATTTTTTACTTCTTATTTTATGGGAGGTGATGGAAAATTGATAATTTGTGATCAGTGCTCTTCCCCAACTATTGCTTGTGAGATTCTCTTGCACATTGACAAATTACAGTTTTAATTTCTGTGAATGCTGTGATTACCGATTTAGATATTTCTTTTCTCTCAAGATTATTTGTTTATAGCTGACAATGCGCTCTAAGTATGCTATTGATAATTTGCTGAAGCTTAAGTATCACTGCCCTCTCAAAAGGCAAAAAATACAGCCTCCATGGGACCAGATAACCTCCCAGGCTGCATCCTATAGGAACTCAGGCAGGAACTTGCAGCACCATTAGGCACCCTATTCAACCAAAGCCCGAGTACCAGCTTCGTCCCAGCCAAGTGGAGGACAGCCATTGTCAATCCATTTGCACAAAGGTGGAGCACCCACTGATCCAGGAAATTATAGTCCCATCAGCCCAACTACCCCAATCTGTAAGGCCATGGAGCAAATCATGGACCTCATTAACAAGAACACTGGTAACCTCCAGACACTCGGTCCCACACAGTTTGGTTTCTTCAAGGAGAAGTCATGCCTGTTAAATTTGGTTGACAGAGACAGTCATCAAGGCCATAGATGAGGGGAAGACAGTGCAAAGTGCCGACCTTGACCTGGCTAACGCCTTCGATGCTATTTTCCACTCAGATGTAATAGATAAATTCTCTCAACTAGGCATCAATCCGTATGCTATCAGAGGGATAGCAAACTGGCTCACTGACAGAACCCGCCTAATCAAAATAGGGAAGCCACCTTAATCAGTCGACCTGTAACGAGTGGTGTACCCCAGGGATCAGTCTTGGGGCCCTTGTTTGGGATATACCTCTCTGAGGTACAGGCCAAAACCAGTGGGCTATGGCTGACCAAGTTTGCAGATGACTAAGCTGGGCGCTGTCATCAGTTCCCCTAGTGATTTGTACATCCTCCAACAGGGTCTCACCCAAACATATGACTGTTGCCAGAAACATGGCCTCAAACTGAAAGCCAAAAAATGTATCACCATCCCCTTTGGGGAGAGTGACATCCCCACAGATATCATATTAATAACAAGGTCCTTAGCATGCAATCAGTCGTGAGGGACTTGGGCACCCAAGGTTGATAGCAAACTGACTTTTGACCACCATATTGCCTCCGTTGTATGGAAAGCTTTCTACATGGCCCACCTCATTAGTAAGGGTATCTCATCCAGGAACAAGGTGGTCATAACATCCCTGTATTCTTCTCTTATAAGACCCATTATGGAGTACAATGCTCCTTTCAGCATGTACCTCACAAAGCACATGCAGCAGCTGGAGAGAGCACAGAGGTTCCTCACCAGGAGAATCCAGGGCCTCAAACATCTACCTTACACAGATAGGCTAAAGGTCCTGTCCCTCTATTCAGTATCCTACAGACTCCTCAGGGGTGACCTCAGTCTGGCACACAAAGTAATCTCAGACCCCACCTTGATGGATCTGCTGCATATCCGCAAGTCAAGCTCCACTCGAGTAACCTGCACACGCGATCTCAACCTGGTCTGTGACATCAATAAGACTTGTCGGCAGGACAGATGCATGTCCCAGAGCCTCTCCCCTTCTGTGGAACAGACTTAGCCTAGTAACTTCCTATGATCTGTCCAGCTTACTAAATGCTGTGTGTATAAAGGGAACAGCTGATAACAGGCAGTTGTATTCCCTGTATCAAAAACTGGACAACTTGCTTACTATTATTGATAGCAAATGTAGACTTGCCAAGGATAACTGCATTTGTGCAACTGGCACAGCTTGCAAAATTGTCGTTCCTTACTATTAATGACTGGGCTGAAAAGATCAACGATATTAGGCAAACTGCAGAGAAAAAATTTAGGAAATGCAGTGCCCTCTACTGGTAAAGATCACACAACACCTAACAGATGACTTGAATTCAGGATACATGTAAACAGCCATGAGGATTTAGAGCATGAAGAAAAAAGCGAAAAGAAGTTGCTCACAACAAAAAATAGAAAGAAATAGAAGCTAATCCCTACAATATAAATATAAAATATATAAGCAAAGGGCAATACCCAGATTACAGGGAATTATAACACTGTTCAAGCATAAAACATTACGTCTATAGAAAATTACATCCTCGTTTTAACAAAATGTAGAAAACAGGTGAGGGCAGGCTAAAAGGATAAAATCCAAAGTGAACTTGTAATGATTAAACAGCACTAGAGGAGAAAGGCTGAAGATGACATTGCTCTGGTTATGGACATACAAAGACAGCATGATGAGAACTGTATGCATGCTAATGATGTAGGGGTGAAACAGTAAGATTAACTGTGATGAATAGTATTCTTTGGCAACAGCTGAAACAACAGACGTTACTGAATTAAAAATGGGAGCTTCTTCAGATCTTGTCAGAAACAATCCTCTAGTAATTGGAGAGACGATAATCAACATCAAACTGTCTTATGTTTATCAGGGGTAAAATATATGAATTAACTAGAGACTTAAAATGCCTTAATGTAAAAAGTATAGAGCTGGTTTTACTCATGCCGGTTCAACTGATATCAGTAGGTAAACTGCATCCCTCAGACAACAGTTTGCACAGGTGTCAGGACATACTTTTCACAAATCACATATCAAAGGAAGAGCAAGGTCAGCAAGAAAGAAATGATTTTTTGTAAACACCTATATGAAACAAACATTTTAAAAGGTGGAAATGTGTACAATACCCAAACCTAATATGGGGCACACACATTTTTAGGCAGGACGGAGTTCACTTGTCAAGACAAGGGAAGACCATCATATATTGTAATATATCTGTTGCAAAAATTAATCATAAGACAGTACTTTTGCCAGGTGAGAAATTTGGGTTTCTATCACAGTCGAACTTTTACAAGTTCGAACCACATATGGTCGAGACCATACGTTCGAATTTGTAAAAGTTTGACCATTTGAAGGGAAATCTCCATAAGCGGAGGTTTCCATTCACTTCAATGTGGTGTGATCTCGAAGTTTAAGTAACGGGGGGGGGGGGGTGCAGAGGGGCTTGCCCCCCTTCTTACAATTTTTTTTTTGTCCTTTTTTATTTTTTTTATGTAGTCGAAGTTCTATAACTTCGAACATAATGCTTCGACCATTAGGTGTTTGGAGTTACGGAACTTCAACTATCTGATATACACCAGAGAAATTTAACATTTCATAGATGGCAAATTTTGATTTATCTGTGCTAGGTGTTAATGCGATGGGCATTTTTAGTACACATTTGTTGCATTCACAAGATTGAGGTTATTGTTTGTGAAACTTTTAAAAAGCAATGACTAGTGATAAGTCAGAGTATAAATATTTTTTTGTAACACTAACAAAAATCGGGGGAAGTGCTATACTAGGGATTAAACATGGTTAGGAAACCTGTGATTATTGTGTCTTTGATGACAGACTGTAAACTGTGCAACCACGACATTAAAGACAACTGTACAACAGCCCGCAATAGCTGGAGTGCATAGATCACCCAAGTCAAGTGCTGATAACCTAGAGGAATTCACACATTTCTTGCAGAAAACCCATGGCGGAAAATGATAATGGCTGGGACATAAATTTAACAGAGAATGTAATATTGATTCTACAGCGAATTATAACTTATGTTCAGGGCAACATGCTGTTGCAGCTTGTAAACAAACATACTACACAACAGAAAATACTGGATGTTTGTGTTCCTACGGAGATGAGTATTACTTCCTCTCAAGACATGAAGTGCACATGGGGTTATAAACAAACTACTGCTAGAGAATTCTGTCCAACAGAAATCTAAACCAAAGTACAGATTACAAACTATGGAAGCAAAATCATCACAATGTAAAACTAACTGGAGTGATGCGTTCAGTAAAATGATGGCAACAGAAATGTGGCAAGTGCTAAAAGGGCAGCTGTTTGAATGCAACAAAACATATCACAGCATCGAGGCACACAAGGTTAGGAGAATATGTTTCTGTAACAGCAAAACAATTAAGATGAGAAACAAAAACATAAATAAAATGGAGTAAAGGTTGAACAATAACTCTGAAAACTGAAAAACTGGACAGAATCTTTCCTGATCTTGTCTCCTTCTATGTTTAAAGACATTTTATACAAAAATATTCAACATAACAGGAAATCATTTTTGACATAAGATGTGGTAAAGACATAAATTGGTAAACTATACAGAGATTTTAAAACTTACTCTAAAACTCAGATTACAGATATACTTAAAATCTTAAAAAAAAAAAAAAAAAAGTTGGGCTCCACAAAGAGGGAAATGATGTGTGTTAGTAACATCCAGATAACTTCAGATATTGAAATTAAACTGGATTCTTTTGAAAAAGTACTAGGCAAATTGAACCAAGCAAAGTAAAAGGAAGTGATGGAATTAGCAATAATGACCCACAAACAGAGACATAAACCTGAGGTACCATAATATCAGTTATTCGTCAGGAAATTTAAATACAGAATATTTCAACATAAACCTGATGTACGTTATATCAGTTATTCATTAGATCATTTAAGTAGAGGTCTATTCCTCAAGACTGTTTAACAAGTGCACGTCTCTAAAGAGACACACAGACACACAAGTCTACTTTCTTGTTGTGGAAAAATAATGGAGAATATTTTAGCTAAATTACTGCCAGAATTGGAAAGGATGAGACTTGAAACTATATACCACCATGCATATGCTGAAAACTTTTAGTTATGTACTTACCATAACTTTAGATGTTTGGGATCCATCTCGCCTACATTCTGTACTGATGGACTCGGAGCCGATCCTCGGCTCAGACTCGGCACGCTATGCTATAGAGCGAAGCCTCTTATTGGCTGAGCTATTCTCTATCCCAGGATGCACCACCACTACTTACCCAGATCTTGTTTGTCCGCACTCATGCACACACAACTGTTTATATAACATTGCCAGATGTTTCAAGATTAAACAATAGAATTCGGACCGTCCGATCTCTTCTGATCTCCAAGGCAGGGGGAAGGAGGGTGGGTTATTGGGAATGTAGGCGAGATGGATCCCAAACATCTAAAGTTATGGTAAGTACATAACTAAAAGATGTTATGTGATCCTGCCTACATTCTGTACTGATGGGACAGCGTCCCTAGCACCTGATTCCTGGGTGGCTCATTGGAAAACACTCCTGAGAACTGTGGAACCAAATGAAGCTCGCCCTCTAGATGCCACATCCAATTTGTAGTGGGAAATGAAGGTGTGCGGGGAGGACCACGTAGCCGCAGCACAAATGTCACTAATGGCAAGCTTAGAATGGAATGCTATTGAGGTAGCCATAGCTCTTGTAGAGTGAGCTTTGATAGAGGTTGTAAGCTCTTTATTAGAAGAGGAATAAGCCTGACTAATACAGTCCCTGATCCATTTGGCAATAGTGACCTTTGTGACGGCTTTGCCCAATTTATTATCCGAAAAGGACACAAACAATTGATCTGTTTTCTGTGTTTGTTGGGTCCTGTCTAAATAAAAACGCAATTGCCTGTGAACATCCAATGTGTGGAAGATGTATTCCGCTTTGTTTGAGTACTTTGGAAAGAAAACTGGAAGTTCTAATGACTGTTGCAGGCAAAAACTGGAACAAACTTTAGGGACAAAAGATGGATTAGGCCTGAGGGATACTCTATCTTTGTGAAAAACCAGGTACGGTGGTTTTACAGATAGAGCTTGAAGCTCTGAAACCCTTCTGGCAGAAGTAATCGCGACCAGAAAGGCAGTTTTCCAAGAAAGAAATTTCAAATCACATGTTGCTGCCGGTTCGAAGGGGGAGGAGGTTAAGGCACGTAACACCACATCGAGATCCCACGGAGGAGCAGGATGAGAAATCGGAGGTCGTAAAAGCGCAGCACCTTTCATGAAGGTTTTACACAATCTGTTGCTCATTAAAGGTGGGTTTATAGATTCATGAAAATTGGAAATAGCTGCCAATTGGACCTTGATGGTAGAGACTGAAGAACCTTGATTGAATAGGGAAGTTAGAAATTTCAGGACTTCTGATACTGGAACAGTGATGGGATCCAGACCCCGGAGTTGAGCCCAAATAGCAAATCTCTTCCATTTGCTAGTATACAATTTCTTAGTGGCAGACTTGTGGGCCGAGGATAAGATATGTATGACTTCCGGGTCTAAAGTATGATTCCTGACTATAGTCGGAAGAGGAGGAGCCAAGCTGTTAACTTCAAAGTGTGAAGGGACTGATGGAGTTGTCCCGACTGATGAATTAATAGGTCTGGGATCTGATCCAGGAACCATGGACCGTCCAGTGCATATTTCCGAAGATAGGGGAATCATACCCGACGAGGCCAGTAAGGGGCAACTAAAATCATTTTGCTCCCCATATGAGACGCCCCAAGGATGGGCTAATGCGTCCATAGGACTCTCCCCCAGAGCTGGAGTGAGAGAAGAACTTTCTGCACTTCGCGTTCAGCGGGGTTGCGAAAAGGTCGCAACAAGGAGTTCCCCATCTGCTGAAGATCTGAGTTGTCACTGCATCGTTCAGAGACCACTCGTGAGGAGAGAGGATAGTTCTGCTTAGTCTGTCGGCTATCACGTTGGACTTGCCAGGGATACGAGTCGCTACCAGAAAACGTCTGGTCGCCACTGCCCATTCCCAAACTCTCATGGCCTCTCTGCAAAGGGGGTAGGATCTGGTCCCTCCCTGCTTGTTCAGATACCAGACTGACATGTTGTCGGAGTGAATGGCAATTACGCCCTGAGGGAGGTAATCGTGGAGGGCTTGTAGAGACAGAAACACCGCCCTCATTTCTAAAATGTTGATATGAAGGAGGCTCTCTTCTGAATGCCATTTGCCTTGGACTGACCTGCCCAGGGAATGCCCCACCCCCCCACCCCATCTGGGAGGCGTCCGTTGTCAATGTGGCCATAGGAGGAGGTGGAACAAAGGGTCGTCCCTGATCCAGATTGGAAGGCACCAGCCACCAGCGAAGGTCCCGTTTGCAGGTTTCCGTGATCTGTATGAGGTGACAGAGGGAGATCCTGAAAGGACCACTGTGTCGATAGGAGCCACTGGAGAATTCTCATATGCAATCTTGCTAAGGGGACTAGGAGAACAGTGGCCGACAGAGCCCAATAGCTGCAGGACCATCCTGGCTGGAGCTTTGGATCTGAGAAGCAAGGCTCGGACTTGAGCCTGTATAGTTTGTATCCTTTCTGTAGGAAGATAGACCCACATTTGGTTTGAGTCTATCTCTACTCCGATGAACCTTATGCGCTGAGATGGCAGCAACACAGACTTTGGCCAATTGAAGGTGATTCCAAGGGAAGTGCCTAGTGATATGGTGGCTTGTAGGTTCTGCAATAGTAGATGCCTGGAGGTGGCAGTTAGGAGCCAGTCGTCCAGATACGGAAACACCTGGAATCCTAGACTCCTCAGGTGAGCAGTCACGACCGCCAAACATTTGGTGAACACCCTGGGGGCTGTGGTGAGACCAAAGGGCAGTGCGCAGAACTGAAAATGACCGTCTCCCAGGCTGAAGCGTAAATGTCGCCTGGACGCCTGATCTACCAGGATGTGATAATAGGCGTCCTTGAGATCTATGGAGCACATCCAAACACCTTTCTCCAGCAGTGGGAGAATGGATTGTAAGGTGACCATTCGGAACTTGGACTTTTTGACTGATCGATTTAGGATGCTGAGATCCAAAATGGGCCTCAAGTCCCCGGTCTTTTTTGGCACCAAAAAGAATCTTGAGTAAGTCCCTAATCCGATCTGGTCTGCGGGGACCGGTTGGACGACTCCTTTTTGAAGCAGCTTTGAGATTTCTAAGGCTGCGATTTCCCGTTGACTGGGTGGCGGGTCCAGGATTTTCTTGGACGGCGGTGGAGGGTGTGAAAAGGGGATGGCGTAACCTCCGGCGATGATTCGAAGCACCCATCGGTCCTGAGTGATACCTTCCCAGGCTTTTAGGTGCCTCGAAAACGACCCCCGACTGGCTCCGGAGCTACACAGTCGGGCAATCCTTCAGGGATTGTGCAAGGCTGAAGAGCCACGAAAGGACTCGCAGTCTCCAGTGTTGCGGGGGCCTCTTCCGCCTCTGGGACGGCGTCTTCCAGAAAAATTTCCCCCTCCTCTGCCTCTAGAAGGGGGATCGTCCTGCTGAGGATAAGACTTCTGGGATTTACGGAACCACATTTTCCCTCCTCTTTTAGCCTTGGGATAAGGCCGAAGGGAGTGGAAAATCGTGCCCTGACAGTCAAAGTCTTACCTTCTTGCTCGCATGGGTCAATGTGTCCTTTACCTTGGGTCCAAACAAAGAGGACCCATCAAAGGGAGCGTCGGCAAAGGAAGACTTAAAGGCTTCCGCAAAATGACACAGGCGGAGCCAGGCTTGCCTCCGTAGAGCAACACCCGTACCCGCCGCTCTACTGCCCCTCGGCTGCATATGAAATGAGCCTCATGGACGAGTTTGATATCGATGACAGCGTAGCCAACTGAGAGCCAACCATCTGGGCCAGCTGCTCAGGTAGGTTACCCAAGAGGGTATCTGAAAGCTCCTTGATCAGATCCCTTTGAAATCTAGTGAAGTGCGTTAAATAGTTCAGGGACCTTAAGGTAAAGGCCGCTGAACTGAGAGTGCGCTTCCCGTACCGGTCCATGCTCCTAGACTCCTTATTAGGAGGATGGACGGGCGAAGCCTCTGTTACATCTTGTTGGGTAGCAGATGCCACCACCAGGGCATCTACAGCCACACCTTTGGTCAGAAACTCCTTCTCTGGGGGTGCTGATAAGAATTTGTTTGGGCGAGCAGGCACCGGTTCCACAGAGTCTGGATGTTCCCACGCCCTTCGACAGATCAAATCTAGGAGCTCGAAGGACGGAGACACCCAGGAGGCGGAGGGCTGAGCCCCGAAGGCCTTTAGGAACACCGACTCGTCAGCGGAAGGGGGTTTGGAATGGCAGCCGCCTCGTTGTTTGAGGGCTTCCAAGATGTCTGCAAAGGAGACATCTGAGGAAGACTTAGGGGACCCCTCCGCATCAAGATCGGTGTCCGACGTGAGAGACTCATCGGGGGAGTCGACGTGCTTCCTCTTGCACAGTCTTTTCCTTGGGGGTTCCTCCGAAGAAGCTTCAAAGGGACCTCCAGGAGGGGGGGGAACCCCACTGGGGGTGACCTCAGGCCCCGGGGCTCCGCTGTCTAGTGACAGGGGGACTACCAAAGACCCAGTCTCCATGTGTAGGGAAGGTGCCGGTGAGACCGTGGAGGTAGCCAAAGAAGATTTGGCCAAAGCACTCCTCATGGCCCTGAAGGCCGGACCGCCAGAGTCCTGGGAAGGTCCAACCCCCGAGGCCACAACAGTAGACGGTACCCCGCAGCCGACGCACCGAGAGGAAGGCTCAGAACCGAAAACATCGGTCCCGAAGCATCCCCCCGGGGCCGACCGAGGAGGTCCGTGTACCGAACTCAGACTCAAGAGCCGGGGTTGGAGTAAGGGTCGGAGCCGACCCGAAAATCTCCATCGGCTCCACCAGCACCGGCTCCAATGGTGCAGAGGCTGTTGGAGGAGGAACCAGAACTACAGGGTGGGCCATCGGCTCTGAAGCCGAATGGGCTGGAGCCGAAACTAATTTCTGGAATACAGGAGACTGAAACAGTCTTAGAAGCACCCTGCCGATGTCCGAATCCGACATCTTGGAAGATCGGGAGGAGACTGACCGGGTCCGAACCGACTTCTCCATCGGCTCCGAAGGACTAGGGGACCGGCTCCGAATAGACTCAACCAGTATCGGTACCGAGGGAGATCCCATAGCAATTTCCCTCGGTGCCGAGGAGGGCTTTGGCGCCGAAGGGGAAGAGTCTGAGCCGGCAACCCTCATCGGCTCCAAGATCAGTGGAGCCAATGAAGGTGACCCGCCTCTCGAAGCCCCAGCCATCGGCTCTGAAACCAGAGGAGTCGAGACTGGAGGTATAGAGGCAGACCGTTCCGCCCTCGGCTCCGAAGTCCGTGGAGCCGATGGAGAAGCCTGCCTAGATTTCTTAGTGGTCGGTTCCGACTATTTCTTTTTCTTAGCTGGAGAGGAAGAGGAAGATAAGGCCTCCTCGAAAGAGGGTTTAATGAGCCCTTTTAGGATCAATTTATTCTTCCTCTCTTGGAGGACCCTAGAGGAAAAAGCGTGACACACGCTGCAAGACTCCTGAAGGTGTTTGGCGCCTAAACAGTACACGCATAAGGAGTGATCATCGGTGATGGACATTTTATAGTTGCATCTCGTGCACTTCTTAAATCCTGAGGGTCTATGCTCTTTGGACATAATGCCTGTAGACTACTCACCATCAGAGAAAAAATACAATGTCACTCAGTAAATAATTTTACAATAATAAAAACCTTTTTTTTTTTTTTTTTTTTTTTAACGAAAGGCAAAAGCCCAAGAAACTCAACAATAACAAATAACAACTACAATACACTAAACAAGAGGGCCAAGAACCCTCTAACTTAAACAGGTACTTGACCTCTCCAAATACAAAAAGACTCACTGAAGAACTAGGGGAAGGCCCCTCTAACTCAAACGGAAACCTTTCCCTATTCAGTCACACAAAATTACCACAGAAAAATCACGAAAACACACTTATACACAACGATAGCTGTTAGAACAGCTTTTGGGTAAAGATTAAAGAATTTTCTGACAGAAAAACTTTCAGAAAAAAAGCACTTAGCTCAGCCAAGTTCGAGACCACGTCCTAGCTTGTAAGCGGCAAACGAGATCTGGGGAAGTAGTGGTGGTGCATCCTGGGATAGAGAATAGCTCAGCCAATAAGAGGCTTCGCTCTATAGCATAGCGTGCCGAGTCGGAGCCGAGGATCGGCTCCAAGCCCATCAGTACAGAATGTAGGCGAGATAGGATCACATAACATCAGACCTTTAACTACTTGTAACATGATGTTCAACAATATTACTAAGATGGATAACTGCATGACTGAACTTTTTTACTTATGCAAAACTGTTTAATGTACATGTTTGTAAGCAAGTAAAAATGGAGAACATAGTACAGTTGTGTACCTACCATAAATGTAGATGTCAGTGTATTCACTGTCCAGGTTACCCTCCCTCCATCCCCCTTTCATTGCTGGGACTTATCTGTACTTCTCTGTTCTATACAACCTATGTGGTGTATTTGCTTGTAGATGAAGGTAATGTTTGTTAGTGCATGCTTTTTTATGAGCAGAATTTTTAGCCTACCCATTTGGGGGCACCTGACATCTAGGGCAAGAAAAACTGAAGAAAATGGCGTCGGCTGCATCTTTTATACCCCTGGCGCACTGACGTCAGGGAAGAGGTGACAGCAACAGACGCCGGACAAGGACTTAGGAATTCAGGCCGACTGCGGGTAGCCTGCCAGCAGGATAACCCAAGTGTAATGACTGCAACAGTGAAACACGTACATGTTTCGAGAGAGGGCATACCTGCAAAAAGAACTTTACTAAATAGACCCTTTGGACACAGTAGAATAATATGCTGAGAAATGCATCAAAAACTAAGCATATGAAATTTGAGAGACAAATTGAAAGGTAAATATCTAATATAGCAAACAGTGACAAACTGCAGATTTAAAAAACAAGGTATATGGGTAGACAGCTTCGAGTTTTTCTGAACATATCAAAATTGATTAATGGCAGCTATAAAAGTATGGGCTGCATAAAAAAGATTTGTAAAGTCAAGGAAATCAAATTATGAAATCACTGTAAATTGCATTAGACCCGCACACTACAGTTCACAATAATAACACAGGTTCAAAGGTTAAGTAACTAGGCTAACTGCCTCTGCAGGACATTTTAAGCCTAGCCAATTTTCCTTTTTATGTTCAAATTAACCTATCCCATTTGGTTAGGGATTGGGATTACCAATCTCATGGATGATAATTATATATTACCCCTAATGAGAATATCTGGGATCATACCGTAGGTAATTTGAAGGGACCCATGCCTGGGATAAAGCATTTAGGAGCTGCATCTGTCCCATTAGTAGCACAGTGGGCTTCCTGGGGTAAATTTTCTGTTTCCCATCCACAAATCTAAGATGCTCTTGAACATGGGACAGGGATAATCTTTGTTTTTTGTGGATGGGAAGTCTGTTCCAGGGTGGCGGTACCCTTTGTGAGATACACCTGTCCCTCCAAACCATTCTGTGATGCTGCAGAACAAGTTGAGATCCTTAGAGTATTTCTGATGCCATCTGACTTGCTGATGTGCAGTAAATCCATCAGTATTGGATAGGAGGATGCCTTGTATGCCAGACACAGGCCACATCTTAGCATTATATAGCATACAGAGTACAGTGATAGGGCTTTGAGTCAGTCCATGCAGGACATGTTGTTTAGGCCTTGTATCCTTTTAGTAAGGCATCTCTCGGACATTCCAGTTGTTGCTTGTTTGGACAGATAAATGCTAAAGGGGGCATTATATTCAATGACTGGTCTAATGAGGGCTGAGTAAAGGGGGACAATGACATTCCAAGATCTAGGCAAAATCTCATTGTTTATAAGTTATGCAATATAGAAGGACTTTCATACAACAATGAATATATGCTGGTAAAATGGGAAACTTATAAAAAAGAACTAGTATGTGTAAAAAGTACAGCAGAAATATGGCAGAGACACCAATGAATGTGAAAGTTTAAGTTATTATGACAGAGTAAAATATCTGAACTTGTACAGCGTCTCGTAGATATTTCAAGAGAGACCTTATTCAGGTATATAGGGCATTTACAGAACTGCCACGGAGAATGCTTGGGATTTATCAATAGTAGAGAATCAGCAGACAACCTGCGTTAGACATTATATTGGAATGATAGAGGTACAAACTAGATCTCGGTGAGTAGCCGATGTCTGCACTAGAGTAGTAAATTACATTAAAGCAAGCTTATTAGTTAATTTTAAGAATGAACACTTATCTGGGTCAACAATATTTTGGTATATTGGGCAGGCAAGAACATTACTGCCCGTGACTGAAATATATTTTATGTATGCATGTACCTATTTAAACACACTAACAGTTGGTTACATGTCAATGGTGTAAGTGCAGTCCATTTTTGGTCAATGAAAACAGGAAGAAATAAACAGCACCTATCTGAAGCTTCTACTGTTTGTGTAACTTTTACACCACCTTTTACTGTGCACTTATCAAAACATCCCAGTGCTGAAGACGACTCAGTACAATTTCATTTTTCCTTGTATTTATCATTAAACAGTAAATGAACTGTGTGGAACTCACCTCAAACCCTTTTAAACCTTTCTGCAATGACGACATTGGAAAGTTCCACAATATAAAGAATAGGTTCACCCCCCCCCCCCCCATAACCATTACATACTGCAATGTCACTTGGGAGGAGAACCTGTGCTTTAAGGCATTACTTCACTGAATAAGAAACTAAAAGTGGAAGCTGAAACAGATTTTTACAAAGCTGCACTACAGAAACTGGCTAATCTCAAAACTGATTAGATTCTTCTTCTTTCACTTGGTTTTATTCCAGAGAGATATATAAAATGCCCAAATGCTAACAATTTAAACGTGCATGGGAGAGAACAGAATCTATGTGAGGTAAGGTTTAAAAAAAAAGGCTGCTGGTTAAACATCTGCAAGTTCTCCAAACTTAGGATGGTGACAGCAGTCTACCAGACAACAGTGCTTGCTTCTACACAACAAATATACATATTTCTATAATGTGGGTGTACGTCGACTAACATTCTAATCGGCTTACATCAACTGAATGTTTAGCTAAAAAATAATCAAACCAATTTTTTTTTGTTTTTTGGAAGGGGGCACAAATACTAACTCAGACTGCACAACTCCTGGGAGGAGGACAAACTTCCCTATCTTTCTGTTCTCTGACCTTGCATAGAAACACTAATAAATACAGCACTGAAATCCAAGTTGACCTAGAGTTAAACTTTCCAATTTTGACAAATATAGTGGTTTGCAGAAATGATTCTGACCAAATTTAATATACATGTGTACAACACACACAGGTATTTATAGATGTGCGTATATTTGAAGATTCTGGATATTACAGCAAACCTGGTAGAAAACATGTAAAAAGTCCAGTAAATAAAAATGCACAAAACGGTACCACAATCTTATTCTTTAATACCCCAATAAATTGTCTGTGATGGATACAACTTACTGTGAAGCTGTCTGGCCTTCAACAATTCAGAGAAGTAGGGCAGAATACACCTAAAAGAAAAGTACAGTTTTGTACCTACCATAAATGTAGATGTTCGAAGATCCACATTGCTGCAGTCCTTACATATGGGTAGTCTGCTGTCCTCGGTCGGCCCGAATACCAAAGTATTAGGCTGACGTCGGTCAAGGCGCTTAAAACTGACATCAGGACGTCAGGGTACAAAAGCGCATGACCGACGTCATATCCTCAGTCTTTTCTTGCCCCAGATGTCAGAAGGCCCTAAAAAGAAATGCCAAAGCCAAAAAACAGCAAAGAACCACCAACCACCCCTGCACCAACCATATTTACAAAATTTACAACCCAAACCACACAACCACCTCTAACTACAGAGGGGAAGGAGGGAGGGTAAATTGGACTGCAGCAATGTGGATCTTCGAACATCTACATTTATGGTAGGTACAAAACTGTACTATGTTCTTCATCTCACATTGCTGCAGTCCTTACATATGGGCAGAATCCCAAAGCAGAGGTAAGGGAGGATGGCAAAACTATAAAGCATTAGGAGCTGCCAAAATGCCCTGTAAAATTGCAGTGGCAAATCCAGCCCTAGATTTAGAATAAAGTGGAAGGTGGTAATGCTTAGAGAAAGTATGCACTGAACTCCAAGTAGCTGCCTCCAAAATATCTTTAGTAGCTACCCCTTAAAAAGCTGTAGAAGTGGCAGTAGCCCTAGTGGAATGAGGCCTAATCCCAGCTGGAATCTCCTTACCATGATGGGAATAACAGAAAGCAATACAAAACCAATCCACTTAGAAATAGTTTGTTTTGAAACAGGTTTGCCCTGAGAACCCAAAGCAAATGAAACAAACAACTGCTGAGACTGCCTGAACCCTTTAGTTCTGCTCAAATAATATCGCAACTGTCTGTGTATATCCAAAGTGTGCAAAATCTTCTCCCCTTTATTTTGGGGGTTTGCATAAAAAGTGGGCAAATGAATAGTTTGGTTTAAAGCCACACTAGAAACCACTTTAGGCATAAAGGAAGGGTTAGTACGCAAAGACACCCTATCCTTGTGGAAAATTAAGAAAGGCTCAACCGCCATAAGGGCCTGTAATTCAGAAACCCTTCTCGCAGAGGTAATGGCCAACAAAAAAGCAGTCTTCAATGATAAATATTTCAACTCGGCAGTAGCTGCAGGCTCAAAAGGTTGTAGAGTGAGTTTCTCCAACACAAAATTGAGATCCCAAGCAGGAGTAGGAGCTCTCGTGGGGTCTTATATTCTTTGCCCCTCTAAGGAATTGCTTAAACAAAGGATGAGAAAATAATGGTGGGTCACAGTCATAATGAGCAGAAATTGCTGCAGCATGAACCTTTATAGAGGAGAAGGACAAACCTTTGTCCAATAACTCAGTAAGGTATTGAAGAGCAACACTTAAATTAGGTTTAGAAACATCAAAATCCTTAGCTGTACTCCAAATTAAAAATCTCCTCCATTTATCTGCGTAAACTTTCCTAGTACTAGGCCTTCTGGCCTCCAAAATAACATTCAAAACTTGTTGTGGAAGCGGAGACCCTCCAGGGTTTAAAACAGAATATGCCAGGCTGTTAGATGCAGAGAGTGAAGTTTGACATTGAGTAAATGACTGTTCTCCTGAGACAGCAGGTGTGGAATCGAAGGCAAAGGCCATGGAGGCTCCCGTACCAGACTTCTCAGTAATGGGTACCAGTGCTGTCGAGGCCAATCCGGAGCTATTAAAATCATGGTTGGCTTGTCCTGTCTGACCTTCAGGAGTACCTTTGGGAGGAGAGGCAGTGGTGGAAAGGCATACACGTGAAGAGTGCTCCAATTGAATGAGAGAGCATCCACTTTCCAAGCTGTGGGATGAAACCTTTTTGTGCAAAACTTTGGCAACTGGTAATTTAGTGGAGAAGCGAACAGATCTATGTCTGGAGTTCCCCATAACACTGTCAATTCTTGAAATACATGAGGATCCAATTTCCACTCGTGGGGATCCATAATTTGCCTGCTCAACACATCTGCTAAGGAGTTCTGTGCTCCTGGCAGAAACCTTGCCTGAAGATTTAGCTGTGAACTGAGAGCAGTCTCCCACAAAATCATTGCTTGTCTGCATAGAGGGTATGAATGTGTCCCCCCTTGCTTGTTGATGTACCACATGACAGTTGTGTTGTCTGTTTGAATCAACACCTGCCCTGGAAGAAGTAAATCCTTGAAAGCTATCAATGCAAATTGGACTGCTAACATCTCCTTCAAGTTGATATGTAAATGTTGAAGTCTGGCAGGCCACGTGTCTTGTACCCATTTTCCATTTAGATGAGCTCCCCAAGCTTTGTCCGAGGCATCTGTCGTTAGAATCTGACTCGCCTCTGGTCGGGCCACAGAGAGTCCCTTGTTTAGGTGACATTCCTGAGCCCACCACAAAAATTCCTTTTGAATGAAAGGTATTATCTGAATGACAGTGTCCATATCTTGGCAGTGTTGTGTCCATACATTTTTGAGATACCATTGTAGCTTCCTCATATGCAGTCTGGCATTGGGAAGTACCAGAATACAAGATGCCATGAACCCCAAGGCTTGAAGGACTGTCCTTGCAGTCAGCCTGGACTGACGAGACAATTGATGGAAATAAAGAAAGATTCTTTTGTTTGTCCGGGTCAAAAGGCCATCTGAGATGCTGTATTCAGTCTCACACCCAGAAAGCACATGTCCTGAGAGGGTACTAGACTGGACTTTATTTCGTTCACAGAATACCCTAGGCATCTTAACACTGCCATCACATACTGTAAATGATGAAGTTCGTCCTTTCCTTGAGCCAGAATCAGGCAATCGTCCAAATAAGGATAGATTTGTATTCCTCTTAGCCTGAAGAAAGCTACCACTGGAGCCAGAACCTTCGTGAACACTCTGGGCGCAGTAGATAAGCCAAAGGGCAATGCAGAGAACTGATAATGAAAAGTCCCAGCCCGAAAACGCAGATACTTCCTGCAACTGGGCCTGATAGGAACATGAAGGTAAGCCTCCTTGAGATCCAGAGTCACCATCCAGTGATCTTTGCCCAGCAGAGGTAAAAGCTGTTGTAACGTCAACATTTTGAACTTGGGAATGTCCAGATATGTGTTGAGGATAGATAAATCCAAAATTGGTCTCCACGTGTTCCCTTTCTTTGGTACTAGAAACAGGCGAGAATAAAATCCTAGGCCCACTTCTGGCAGAGGGACCGGTTGTATAGCTCCCATTTGAAGTAGTAGAGAAATTTGGTTGTGAGCCTCTAGTCTTTGCTGAGGAGGAACGTCTGGGCATGCCTTTGAAAGGAGGCAAGGTATGGAAACAAAACTTGTAACCTTGGTGTATGATATCCAATACCCATTTGTCCTGGGTAATTAAAATCCAATTTTCCTTGAAGAGTGCCAACCGTCCTCCCAAAGGTGCTGCCAGGCAAGAAGGATCTGGCAGCTGAAAAAGTAGGTCATTGGGCCTGTTTACGAAAGGACTGGCCCCTGCCCTCACTCGAAGATTGTGCAGGTGAAATCCCTGTTCTAGGTCTGAAGGAACTCTGAGCTCTGCCCCTACCACGTCTAGATCTACCCCTAGACTGAGAATCATAAGAAGGATACGTCCACCCCTTAGCAGGCCAATTCCTACTAAACTTCGGAGGCTGAACTTGCAAAAAATCTTTAACAGTCTGCATAGACTTAGCCTTGTCTTCCATTTTCTTCAAGACTGACTCCACAGGTGGACCAAACAACACTTCCAACTGCAAAGGAGCATCCAAAATCCTTGTCTTAACATGGTCAGATAAATTCTGATCCTTCAGCCAGGCGTGCCTGCGAAGAACTGAACCAGTGGCAGCCACCCTAGAAGAGGCCTGCACAGCATCAAAACCACATTGTAAAGAATGCTTACCCACCTGTTCAGAGACATGCACCAAATCTTGTAATTCTTTACACTCAATGCCTTCTGCCAGAGCATCCACCTTAGATTTCAATTGAGAAAGAAGAAAGTTTTGATATTTCAACATATGAAACTGGCAATTCAAAGCCCTCATTGCTAAGGTAGAAGATGTATAGACCTTCTTTCCCCATCTATCCAAAGCTCTGGCCTCTTTATCTAGAGGAACCGGATTTTTTACAACAGAGGCCCTGACACCCTTAGGTCCCTGACTAATAGTTTCTGGGTCCGCCCTAGGACTCTTATAAAGATATTTATGAGCCTCAGGCACCCTGTAATACCTATCCGGTTTAACAGGCAGGAGGCAGAGAATCAGGATTAAGTGAAGCCTCTGAAAACACATCTTGCACAACATCCAGAACAGGGGTATAGCTAAGGGCCTATGTTGAGGTAAAACAAAATTCCCTAAGCCTTTTCCGTGAATCAGAGAAGTCCTGACCTTCCCACTTAAAATGTTCCCTCATAGAATGAAGTGTCTCTGAAAAGAAAAATCCTCTGGAGGAGAAGCAGAAGGAGTGGAATCTTCTGCATCAGAATCAGAATAAGGAGAGTACTCCTGCAAGTCTTCAGCCGAAGACTCTGAAACATCCGAAGCCTGTTCAAAACTTTCCAACTCTGGCTCCACCCTAGGCCTCTTATCAGGAGGGGGCAAAGAACCTCTAATCAGAGTAATCAAATCTTCTGCCATTTTAAGCATGTGCTTCTTAGGCACAAACCCTGCTGAACTAGGAGTGACACCAACAGAAGCTAAACCTAGCCTGCCTCTGGGAGAAGCCTTGGAAACAGAAGGAGAGGGCCTAACCGCCCTGGGAAGGGAGGGGAGTACAGTAACCTGAGAAGCCCCTTCAGCCTGACCTGCCTCTTGAGAGGCCACATCCTGCAAAATCAAAGTCTCCCCCTGAGACTCCAGAGAAGTCTCCATCGGAACCACCGGTTCCACTGAAGCCTCTAAAGAACCGGCGTCCGGAACGGACGACTCATCTTGCCTGGGTTTAACTGTTTTGTCTTTGCGCTTCTTGGAAGCGGCCGGAGAATCCGACGGCATATTATAATTGCACCGCTTACCGAAGACCAGCCTAGCACAATCTAACCTTCGCTTAATAGTGCGCTTATTGAACCTAGCACAAATCGACACCCGACTACGTCGTGCTCAGGCCCCAAACAAGGAATGCACAAAGAATGATAATCCCTATGCGGTATCTGTTTCCCACAAGAAATACAATTATTCACTTTTTCTGACATCCGGTAATACACTGAGGCAAGAAAAAAACCAAAATATTCCAACGGCGTACTTAGCCAACTTGGATTCAGTCTGAAACTCCGAACTCGAAAAATTTCAGAACGCCGAACGGCACTTGCAACGCTGCTTCTGCATCGGACCATGCGGCAAAAAAGACTGAGGATATGACGTCGGTCATGCGCTTTTGTACCCTGACGTCCTGATGTCAGTTTTAAGCGCCTTGACCGATGTCAGCCTAATACTTTGGTATTCGGGCCGACCGAGGACAGCGGACTACCCATATGCAAGGACTGCAGCAATGTGAGATGAAGAACATCTAAGCACCTGGTTCTGAAGCACACCAAGTAATGCTATTAAATGTGGGTCTTCTCATTCTCATGACAGGTTTTACAAACTTAGGCAGGCTACATGCACCCTGCCTGCCACTATGTAGAGGTACACAAGATGTGCTGTAACCAAAACTCATTCTACAATCATTTACAGTTGAAAATACTGCTCACTTGGTTTACATTGTTACGATGAGGCAGCCTGAAGAAATCTCTTGTTATGGTGCTAAAAGTAAAGATGAAGGTACATGGCCAAATTGACTAGTCTATAGCAGCCATTAACCAGACAGCAGTCATTTCAGATTCCACTTTATTTAGCTTTTGTTACTTTATCTGGATTACACCAAGATAACTTCATCTCAAGGCATAGTGTAATCGGTCTACTGAGCTCATTATGAAACACATGTCTAAAATATTTATCGGAGGTCCACTTTCACTAGAAATGAATGAACATGCACAGCAGACTGCTGCCTTTCTGTTATGGAAGGGAAAGTGAAGAAGTTCACTGGGAAGAAGCTGGCGGCAAGAGAGCCTTTGGCAAGAATTTTTAGTCCATGCAAGGGATGACCTGGTCAAGCTGTAATAAATGCATGTCTGTTATAGCAGGCAAGAGAAATGTAAAAGTTTACAGGAAAACTGCATCAACAAAACTCACCTTGACCCTGTAGGGATGGCGAATGAACTTTAACCCTTACAAAAATAAATTATAAAAACAACTGTTTTAAATGAAATAGTTCAATCACTGAAGAAGGTTTCTTAAATTGTGATGACAAAAACATTGTAGAATCGTATTCACAAAAATGCATTGCCAGTACCAGTGATAAGATGTACGTTCTAGACTACTGAAGCAAATACAGCACATACCGGATGTACACATTTTTTATCCTTCTGCATACCGTGAAGATGGTCTGGCAAAGACATACCAACCGCACAACTTGCAGTTCCCTGGAGGACAGTCAATACACTGAAGCATTCAGTTATTCAGACACTTCTGGCAGACGGGAGGGGTACAGATCTGTACTCCTGTCTAGCAAAATCTGTTTTCCATTTACAAGTAGACAAGAACAATGGATGCTGACAGCTGCTACAACAATATTACAACACACTGTTAAGCTGAAGAGTTACTCACCTGCCTAGAGTCACTTAAGAAAAAGTTACAAAATTTGAACAATTCATTCTGAAACAGTTGCATTCATTTTTATGCTTAACCCAGTTTAAGAGCTAGACAACTTCCAATTGGTTTCCTCTATACAATGTTTTCCTGCAGTACATATATCACAACTTTTCCAGATTTTACAGACTTTTGCAAAATGACCAGTTTTGATGGCACAGCCTGTAAATAATTTCAAGAATGCAGAGTCAAAAATTCTAAGTCAAACAGTACATCTTCACAAAAATGTACAAGTAAAAAATGAAATTACTTACTACAAAAATACATAAATACATATAAATTACAGGTGATTGCAGAGTACTGTGTTAAATGTTTAGTTTTAGTTTTCCTTTTTTCTTCTTCTTACAGTACACCTTTTAGATTTCAAGTATACATGCTTTAGAAATAATTTGAAAACTGTGCTTTGTTACTCCAAGGACTTGCAGAACTAAGTATGAGATTGTGGAATCTGGGAAGATTTCAACACAAAAGCAGTACTACAAGTCAGAAGAATTAATTTAGAAATTTTCATCTGCCTAATGTGTGTAACACGGTATTTCTCCTTTCAGCGGATGCCAGTGCATCCTTGCGCTTGTATAAGGAGAAGCACTCCAGTACAGGGGGGCTCCAGACCCCACCAATATGGAGAAATTAAATCTGAAGACCAAGTAATCAACGTTATAAAGCTATAATACTCCCTGGAAAATCCTGTGCTGCATGTAGTCAGAAGAATACCCGCCCACAAGGAACACAGCGTGGGTAAAAGATCTGTACTGCACAAAGCCTCTGTCATCAACTAATAACGGTTAGCAATGCAATTATCGGTTAAATCTTACCCACAAGGCAAAATAAGTATGCATACTGCTAAGTGCAAGCCAAGCATCATCCCCAAATTTGAAACCTGAAGTACTGAAGTGCCAAAAGGAAGGAAATACAAACTCAACTACAGCAGTTAGTAAAGGCAAACAAAAGGGTAGGTGGCCACGTTGCAAAAGCCTGCCATCAACAGGTTAAGCAAGCATTAGGAGCCATTTTCCTGGCAGAATGACAACACTGACTAGGTGCACACTGTAATAACTACAGAAAAAGCAGCAGCTGGTTATAATACCTGGGACCTGGCAAAAGCATGAAGTCACAGCCAGAACAGCTTACTTAGTTCTGAGTTAGGAATGTGTTGCTGTGCAACATTAGTCATCTTGTCCTGGCCATTTCTACTGGGAAATATTTCCCAACAAGTCTGCTGTTTGGCTGATTCCTGCTCCGACACAACCATTCAGATACGGACAGAAATCAGAAGACTGAAAGCAATCCTTAGATCACTTGGGACTGAGACAGAGAGAGGGGAGTTAAGGGACCACCACCAGACCCTACTCATTTGAGTATCAGTACTGCTGTCAATGTGCCTTTTCTCAACTACAGTTAACTACAGTGTCCCAGATGTTTCAGCTGTTGGTCATTCTTGAGTAAGTTCACTGGTTGGTTGACCTCTGCTTCAGCAGGAACACTTTTGTTGTACAAAGACTAGCAGCATAGCTTGGTTCTCTTTTCTGCTGGGCTGCTAGTTGCTGTGCTGTCCAGCATAACACTGGAAAAGACAAGGAGGATTGAAAGATCTACAAACAATTCCTTTAGTATCTGCAATCTGAGATGAGCTGCACACAGCATCACAAAAACAGTAGTAAATGTTAGGACGTGTGCACCCATTGTGGAACAAAAGCTGGAGTAAACATTATCACGTGTCCACCCATTGTGGAGCAAAAGCCGGATTAAACATTAGTACACGTGTGAACCCCTTGTGGGACTAAAAGCAGTAGTAAATGCTAGGACGTGTGCACCCACTGTGGAACAAAAGCTGGAGTAAACATTAGGACATGTGTGCACCCACTGTGGAACAAAAGCCGGAGTAAACATTAGTACATGTTTGAACCCCTTGTGGGTCAAAAGCAGTAGTAAATGCTAGGACAAGTGCGCACTCACTGTGGAGCAAAACCTGGAGTAAACATTAGGACGTGTGCGCACCCACTGCGGAACGAAAGCTTGAGTAAACATTACCACATGTGTGCACCCCTTCTGGAGAGAGCTCCACATTCTGTACTTATTACAATTGCCTGACACATTAAGACAGTGTCTTTTACTCCTTAACTTTCTACAGCAAGTACACTCCCACACTTTCTCTGTGAAAGTTTTTCTTTCCCTATAATTTGGGTTTATGAACTCTTGTTCCTGCTATTCAAGTTCTTCTGCATCTGTTTTCCTAACCATAATTATTTTTCTCCAGATACATAAATGTACTCAAATTTCTAGAGTGCTTAGGTTAATGCTGCTGAGCTGTATTATTGGCAAATTTGTTGCGATAGCCATAGAACTTTCATTTGTCTGGAGTTCCTCCTGCGCCACACTCCTAGTGTGCTGACTGTTGCTGAATCTGTTCCAGCTGCGCAGCTAGATCGGATAGCCACGTTCAACTGTGCCTACATTACTGCTGTTGCTTGTACTCTCATGCTGAAGTTCTGCAGCTACCTTGCTAGCTGAGTCACCAGCAGTTTATTCAGCTGAAAACTCTGTTCAACTAGCCATCTCCATGGAGCTCCTGAAGTTTGTGCACTGTTGTTGGTAGGAGAGTAATTACTTAACCAGTTACAGCTGACCTTAAGTTCCTACAGTACCACTGCTAGTCAAGTTCAGATTGTTTAACCAGATGCAAATCCTGAAGGTCTAGCAATAATAAATTAAAAGTGGGCCTCCAAGTCATTGTAAGAAATGCTCCTACCACACTGGTATTAGAATTCCTTCTCTCTGCATCACGGGCTCTCAGTCTACTACAGTCCCTTCTGTGGCCAGCTTGTTCACACTTGACACACTGATGCAGTGTGCGACTGTCTCATGCTTACCTATAACGTACAGTTGTGTACCTACCATAAATGTAGATGTTCGAGTGTATTCACTGTTGCAGTCATTACTCTTGGGTTATCCTGCTGGCAGGCTACCCTCAGTCGGCCAGAATTCCAAAGTCTAGGTCCGGCGTCGGTTGCTGTCGCCTCTTCCCTGACGTCAGTGCGCCAGGGGTATAAAAGATGCAGCAGACACCATTTTCTTCAGTTTTTCTTGCCCCAGATGTCAGATGCCCCAAATAGGTAGGCTGAAAAATATACCAATAAGAAGTGCATGTACAAAAATAACATTTCCTTCATCTACAAGAAAATACACCAAAAAGGTTGTATAGGATAGAGAAGTGCAGATAAGTCCCAGCAAAGAGAAGGGGGATGGGTAGGTGGGTAACCTGGACTGCAACAGTGAATACACTCGAACATCTACCTTTATGGTAGGTACACAACTATACTATGTTCATAGTGTTTCGCTGTTGGTCATTACTCTTGGGTAGAATCCCAAAGCTGAGGATGGGTGGCTGGGCTAAATAGGATTAGGAGATGCTATGAGGCCCTGCAGAACTGCAGTGGCGAAGCCTGCTCTGGACTTGAGTAGAGAGGCAAGTGGTAGTGCTTTGTAAAGGTGTGCACTGAACTCCAAGTTGCAGCCTCTAAGATTTTTGGTTGGGACTCCTCTGAGGAAGGCTGCTGAAGTGGCTGCTGCTCTGGTGGAGTGAGGTCTAATGCCCCTAGGCACTGATTTGCCATGCTGAAAGTAGCAGAAACGGATGCAATGGCCTATCCATTTAGAAATGGTCTGTTTTGAGATCACCTTTCTTTGTGATCCTGCAGCATGATCCTGCAGCATATAACACAAAGTTGCTCAGTCTTTCTGAAAGCTTTAGTTATGTCCAAGTAGAAGCGCAACTGCCTGTGTATGTCCAAAGAATGCAGAATTTTCTCACCCTTGTTCTGTGGATTTGGGTTAAAGGTAGGCAAGTGAATGGGTTGGTTGAGGGCCACACTGGACACCACCTTAGGCATAAATGTAGGGTTTGACCTCAGAGAAACCCTGTCTGGATGAAAAATGATGAAAGGTTCCACAGCCATGAGTGCTTGCAACTCAGAGACTCGCCTTGCAGAGGTTATGGCTAGGAGCAGAGCTGTTTTCCAGGATAAGAATTTTATATCTGCTGTTGATGCTGGCTCGAAAGGAGGCAGTGTAAGTTTTCCAAAACATAATTGAGGTCCCAGGCAGGAATTGGTGCTCTCCTTGGAAGCCTAATGTTTTTGGCCCCTCTGAGGTACTGCCTTATTAAAGGATGAGAAAAAATAGGTGGTCCCGTATTGTAATGTGCAGAAATGGCAGAGGCATGAATCTTAATTGATGAGAAAGAAAGGCCTTTGTTCAGCATCTCAGTTGGGTATTGTAAAATCTGAGGAATATTTGGTACAGACGTGTCAATGCCTTGTTCCTGGTTCCAAGCACATAATCTCTTCCATTTGTCTGCATAAGATTTTCTGGTACTGGGCCTCCAAGATAACATCCATAACTGCTTTTGAAAGAGGAGTGTTCTGAATGGCTACATTATCCGCCTTGCTGCCAGGTTTAAGGTCCTGAGTTGGCGGTGCAGGATCTGATTGTTTTGTTGGGTCAGCAAGTGAGATGTTTGAGGCAATATCCATGCTGGGCCTCGAGACAAGCTCTTTAGGATTGGGTACCAGTGCTGGCGTGGCCAGTCTGGTGCAATCAGTATAATTTTTGGCTTCTCTCTTCTAACCTTTAGGCGTACTCTGGGAAGGAGAAGCAGTGGAGGAAAGGCATATACGGTTAGATTTTTCCAGCTGAATGATAAGGCGTCCACTCTCCATGCTTGCTTGTGGTAAATTCTTGTGCAAAATCTCTGCAATTGACAGTTGTGGGGGGGAGGCAAATAGATCTATGTCTGGGCATCCCCATTTCCTTATTATCATGTTGAAGACTTGTGGATCCAGTTTCCATTCGTGGTGATCCATGAGGTTTCTGCTTAGTTCGTCTGCTAGAGTATTTGTTTTTCCTGGCAGGAAATGTGCTTGCAGGTGAACTTGAAAAGCCAATGCTGTGTCCCATAAGGTCATTGCTTGTCTGCAGAGGGGGTAGGAATGTGTACCTCCCTGCTTGTTTATGTACCACATGACCATAGTGTTGTCTGTCTTTATCAGTAACTATCCTGGAAGAAGCAGGTCCTTGAAAGCTGTCAGGGTATTTTGTACAGCTAGCATCTCTTTTTGATTGATGTGAAGATGCATCTGGTTTGCATGCCATGTGCCCTGAATACATTTTCCTGCCATATGGGCCCCCCAGGCATAATCTGATGCATCCGTTGTCGGTGTCTGTCTGGCTGTGGGTAAACTGAATGGCAGACCCTTGTTGAGGTGGCAGGCTTCTGCCCACCATCGAAACTCCTGTTGTAGGCAGGGAATGAGTGCAATTACTGTCTCCAGGCTGTGGCAATGCTGAGTCCAAACACTTTTCAGATACCATTGTAGTTTCCTCATATGCAGTCTGGCATATGGAAATAGGAGAATGCAGGATGCCATGAAACCCAAGACTTGCAGATTTTCCTTGCAGATAAGTGGGTTTTTGTTGCCAATTTCTTGAAGTAGTCAGTTGTTCTTGCTTGTCTGGCGTGAGATAAGCCATCTGGGCAGTTGTATTTAAGCTTGCACCCAGGAATATTCTCTCTCGAGAGGGCACTAGTTTTGATTTATTTTTGTTTACCGTGTACCCTAGGCCAATTAGTAATCTTTTTACAAACGCCAGATGCTTTTCTAGTGTCTTTGTTCTCTGCTTGAATTAGGCAGTTGTCCAAGTAGAGATGTATTTGAATTCCTTGTCTGCAAAACGCAATTAATGGTGCCAGGCATTTTGTAAAGACCCTGGGCGCAGTAGATAAGCCAAAAGGGCAGTGCAGAGAATTGTTAATGCATTGAGCCAGCTATGAATCTGAGGTATCTTCTGCAAGATTGCCTGATTGGGACATGCAGGTATGCCTCTTAGGTCCAAAGTTACGAGCCAAGCCCTCTTACCCAGCATAGGCAGTAGCTGCTGAAGAGTCAACATTTTGAATTTTGGAACTTCCAGAAACATATTTAGTATAGACAGGTCCAGAATTGGTCTCCAGGTTTTGTCCTTTCTGGGTACTAGGAAAAGTCTGGAGTAAAATCCTTGCCCCTGCTCTTGTTGTGGTACTTGCTGAATGGCCCTGATGTCCATGAGGGCTGTAATTTGTTTTTGTGCCTCTGCCCATTAACTGTGTGGCAGGTTTGGCATGCCCTTTGACCTTGGTAGTGTGTGAAAATGGAACCTGTAGCCTTGGGACACTATGTTCAGGACCCATTTGTCTTGGGTAACAATTTGCCAATTTGATGAAAAAAGTGCTAGCTTTCCCCCTAAGGAGGCTGTCAAAAGAAAACTGCTTGGAACTGGTAGAGGAAAGTCATTGGGACTGTTTCCTGTAAGGTTGTGATCCGTCTACTCCGCTTTTAGAGGTAGGAGCACCCCATTGTTTAGGCCTGTTATGAGACTTTGGGCTGAGATCTGCCTCTGGGACGCCTGTATCTGCCTCTTTGTGGTTTGTCTGAGACTGGAAAGGACCAATTTTTAGAAGGCCAGTTCCTGCTAAACCTGGGTGGCTGTACCTGTAAGAAATCCTCGACTGTCTGCATGGATTTTGCTTTATCCTCCATTTTTTTCAACACCTCTTCTGCTTTCGTACCAAACAAAGCATCATGCTGTAATGGTGCATCTAATAATTTTGCTTTAACATGATCAGGCAGATTCTGTTCCTTTAACCAAGCATGCCTTCTAATAGAACCTGTAACAGCGGCCCTGCAAAAGGCCTCCAGTGAATCATAACCACATTGCAAAGTATGCTTTCCCACTTGTTCAGTTGCATGCAATAAATCCTGCAATTCCTTGTTCTCTGAACATTCAGTATTTGTCAACATTTTCTGTTTAAGTAGTGACATTAAATATTGCTGATATTTAAGCATATGAAATTGACAATTTAAAGCCCTTACAGGTGGGGTGGCAAAAGTGTAAACTTTTTTCCCCCATCTGTCTAGAGCCCTAGAATCCCTATCAGAGGGGACAGGGTGTTTTTTTTTTTTTTTTTTTTTTTTTTTTACAGTGGAAGCTTTAACCCCCTTGGGACCCTGAGATATAGTTTCTGGGTCAGCAGCACAGTTTTTATATAGGAATTTATGAGAATCCGGGACCCTGTAGTATCTGTCTGGCTTAGCAGGTGCAGGGGGTAGAGAGTCAGGGGACAGTCCGGACTCTGAAAATACATCTACAATGTCTAGAACAGGAGGAATAGCAAGGGGTCTGTGCTCTGGAAGAAGCAGAAACTCTGAGCCTTTTCTTAGATTCAGAATAATCTTGGCTCTCCCAATGGAAATGCTCCCTCATAGCATGCAGTGTTTCCCCAAAAGAATAGTCCTCAGGAGGAAGGCTGAAGGAATGGATTCTTCAGCATCAGAATCCTCATAGGGAGGCATGGAGTAATCATGTTCAGAAGAGGAATCAGAGGAAATAGATACGGATCAGAAGAATCGTACTCTGTCTCTTGCCTATGCCTCATCAGGAGGGGGATGGGAGCCCCTGATCAAAGTAATTAGGTCTTCGGCCATTTTGAGCATCTGTTTTTTAGGCATGGAAGTCTGAGAAGGAGAATGCTGTACTTGTTTCTTTGTCTTTAGAGCTGCTTTAGTCTTGGTCTTTGAAGTTTAAGATGGCTTAACATATAGTTGTGTAGGTCTGAAGACACCCTCAGAAGCCGATGCCTGCTCAGCGGCTCCAGACCCATCTGAGGGAGTGATTTCAGATTGTCCAATAACTTGAGTTTCCAGAGGCCCAGTCGGCTCCACGTGGGTGTCGGCAGCAGCCTGTGGCTCTGAGGTAGCAGGCGCCAGGGGCTGCAAAAGCGCCTCACTGAGAACTGGCGAACCAGCGACTGGCTTAGAAGAGGCTTCGTCGCCAGTTTTGGACCTCGGATGCCTATCCTTGTCCTTGCATTTTTTGTAACCACCAGTTGGCTGTTCCTCCGGCATTATATAAATTAAATCTTCGGCCAAAGTAATGAAATGCAAAATCGAACAGACGCTTGATAGTGCGTTGGTTAAATCTAGCACAAAACCGACAGCTAGCAACTTTGTGATCAAGGCCTAGGGAAGGAATACAATAAGAGTGAAAATCCTTATGAGGTTTGCTTCCCACAAGAAATACAATTGTTAACTTTTTCTGACATCGGTCTGGAGCAAGAAAAAGTTTCTAACGGGTACTTAGCTTTAATGAAGACTTCGGTTCTGAAATTCAGATTTGAAAATCTCAGGAGTCGGCCGACTGGCACTTGCGAACTGCTTTTGCTTCAGGCACCGCGTGGCAAGAAAGACTGAAGAAAATGGCGTCGGCTGCATCTTTTATACCCCTGGCGCACTGACGTCAGGGAAGAGGCGACAGCAACCGATGCCGGACCTAGACTTTGGAATTCTGGCTGACTGAGGGTAGCCCGCCAGCAGGATAACCCAAGAGTAAATGACTGCAACAGTGAAACATGATGAACATTCCTTTACTCCTAGCATGTCATTTGTGAGGTGTAAACACAAACTGCAGGACACCCTCCCTCAATCCACCAGTACTGTTAAGCATCTTTACACAGAACTGCAACAGCAGATCTTCATAGATTGATAATATCACCACCTATATTTCCTGAACCTACTCGGAGAGAGCTCTGACAGGAATCCATGAACTATTACGTAAAACCACACAGCAACTCAGCAAAACAGAAGAGAAGTGGGAAAACAAGCTGGCCACACCAGGTACTAGCGTATTTGAAGTTTAATCCAAACGCTGTTGTCTTACTAGTTTGTGCACTGTATTTTTTATTCTGAAGAAGTCTGAAACATACTACATACCCATTTCTCCACCACTTTCTTAATTTCAGACGCACGCAATTGTTAAAACGCAGCACAACATAAAAGGCATATTACATTTACTTAATACTTTGTTACAAACTTACAAACTCACAAACCATATTAAATATTGCAAATAATGTCATAAAATTCATAAAAAATATCCTTTCAAGTTCAAATAAGAACTTAATGACAGCCTTTCATTAAGTCCAGGCTTTTCAGCTCTTTAAATTCTGAAAATTCGTCACTTGGCCCACCCCTAGGGTCCTAAGTCAACGTGATCTATGGCACAAATTTTAAACGCATGTGTTGGATTCTCCCTAAAATGTCTCTATAGGTAGGGCATTCTTTTCATTATGATGTTTAATTTCATAAATATGCTCGTAGATCCCTAGCCCTAAATGCTATCATGGTTTTCCCCACATAATGACTGCCACATGCCTGACATACTGCAACATATACAACTCCTTTGGAATAACAAAAGTATTTTTTAGGAGGTTTAATAGTGCCAAAGTTCATGATACTAATTCTACCTTGAACTACATGTTGACATTGGGCACATCTTCCACATTTAAAACATCCTCCATCAATCCTTCCATCACAACTACTCTCCAACATCCCCTTAAATGAAGCCTCTTTTGTATACAAGGGCCGTTTTTTCTCTTAACAAGGAAAGTAATTCTGGGTCCGTTCTGAAAATTCTCCAATATTTCTTGACAGTGTTGCAAATATCACAGTAATCAATGCTATATGGTAGCAGCAATGCCAGTTTCCTTGTCCAAGTGTTTGTAACATGGCAGTGGTGTTTGTCCAACACATGATACACCCCTTCATTCCTTTTAGTCTGTACCTCGCTCATTATGTCGACCACCATTTCCTTAGGGTACACCCTTCTAGTCAACATACCTTCCAGGATCTCACATTCCTGGAGAAAATTCATAAATCTATCACCACCACTCCACCCCCACCCCATGCCCAATAGTTGATGCAAAAGCATCAAAAACATTTAATATTGGAACATTTTTGGACTTCAAATTTGTGATTCGTTTTCGGTTATCCCACATGAACAGGGGATTGACTGGTTTTGTGAATACTTGGTCAAAAATACAAACAATGACTAATACTGTTTCTACTTTAAGGGGTGCCTCGAACTTGTGTTAGAGAACAACTTTGTGAGCTTTGAGGGGCATTTATTTAAGCAGAGGCATGGGGTAGCACTGGGTGCATGCTGTGCCTTTGCCAACATATAGTTCTAGCTCAATGGGAGAATCTTTTGGTCTTTAATTCACCTTTTAAAGACTGTTGGGTACTCAATGGCCATTTTTTAGATGATGTGATGCTATTTTGGAAAGTCAGTGAGGACAGGCTGAATTAATTAATTTTAATATATTAATGAAACATTTTCTGAGATTTACAATGTGTACGGACAGAGATGTGCTTCACTATTTGGATGTCACCATTAGAAATGATTACGTTTTCACATCACATCTTTATAGGAAGCCGACTTATTTTAATTCCTTGCTGCATTACAACAGTTGGCACCCTACACATCAAAAGAGAGCCTTGGTCAAAGACCAATTTATAAGACTGGCCAGAATGGTTTCTGTACTGGATGATTTTCTCCAGGAATGTGAGATCCTGGAAGGTATGTTAACTAGAAGGGGGTACTCCAAGGAGATGGTGGTCGACATAATGAGTGAGGTACAGACGAAAAGGAATGAAGGGGTGTATCGTGTTGTTGGACAAAACCGCCATATAGCACTGATTACTATGACATTTGCAAAACTGTCAAGAAATATTGGAGAATTTCCAGAATGGACCCCCGAGTTTAACTAACTTTCCTTGTTAGGAGAAAAAACAGCCACTGTATACAAAAGAGAGGCTTAATTTAAGGGGATGTTGGGAGAGTAGTCGTGGAAAGGTTGATGGAAGATGTTTTAAATGTGGAAGATGTACCCAACGTCAACATGTAATTCACCAAGACAGAATTACTATCATGAACTTTGGCACTATTAAACCTCCTAAAAAACACTTTTTGTTATTCCAAAGGAGTTGTATATGTTGCAGTATGTCAGGCATGTGGGGCAGTCATTATGTGGGGAAAACCATGATAGCATTTAGGGCTAGGATCTACAAGCATATTTATGAAATTAAACATCATAATATAAGGAATGCCCTATATAGACATGAGAATCTGACACATGCATTTAAATTTTGTACCATAGATCACGTTGACTTAGGAACTAGGGGTGGGCCAAGTGACGAATTTTTAGAATTTAAAGAGCTAAAATGGCAAATTAAACTTAATTCTGATGAAAAGCCTGGACTTGGTGACAAGCTGTCATTAAGTTCTTATTTGAACTTGAAAGCAGCACATTTTTTATGAATTTTATTACATTATTTGCAATATCTAATATGGTTTGTGAGTTTGTAACAGTATTAAATAAACGTAATATGCCTTTTATGTTGTGCTGTGTTTTAACAATTGGGTGGGTCTGAAAAGAATTAATTATGAAAGGGGTGGAAAAATTAGTATATAGTATGTTTGTGCACTTTATTTTTTATTCTGAAGTCTGAAACTAGTAAGACGAAAGTGTTTGGATTAAACTGCAGATATGCTAAGCACCTGGTGTGACTGGCCTGTTTTTTTCACTTCCCTTGTGTTTTGAGGAATCCATGTGCACTAAATAATTCAAAGTTCTAATAAACGCTAGAAAGGTGCACTCACTCTTGTCTAACAATTTTGATTCTTTATGAATTGAAGTTACAAAAGATACTTTAATACTGCATTATGCTAAAAAGGAAAACAGCACCTGCCAAGGATGATTATATAAATCCTGTCAAAAATGTGTCTGGCAACATTCTGTTAACTCCTTCAAAAGTTGCCAGTTCTATAACGGGGCACTGGCTATTAGCCTTAAAGACTGTCCAAGTGGAGGAACTATCCATGTCAACTCTGAAAGCCTAAACATTTTCCAGGAGTATGTTAAAAATTCATTGACAAACATATTGTAGCCAAAAACTGGTGGAGAGAGAGGAAGAAAAGTTAAGTTTAAGCATTGGGAGTAGAGAGTATTTAATTGCCTTGGAAACACTGGGCTCAAATGCCATTTACTTCAGCATGTAGCACCAAATGTGGTGAGGAGGCTTCAAAGTACTTTAAGGGATGACATTGAACAGTTTTTGGGAGTCATCACAGTGAAGTGCTATTCTTGGAAACAGGACTGAAAGACTTTTACCCATTTTATTCCCTCCTTGCAGTTTTGCTTTTCCAGGCATATTAGGTGTGCCTCGGGTTTGTTTTATTTTTCATTTGCTTTCCTTTAAAATCTGTGAGTAAAGATAGAAGTAATGTAATGTGCTATAAATATGGCAACTGCCTACCATAAATGCATTGTAGAAAGAATTTTTCTTGTATTTCTTTAAATGCACTTGAAAAATAAGCTGCATCTGCTACACGGAATTTCTCCAACACTAATATAAGAGCCTGGAATGCAGAGAAAGTAATAAATACTGAAGCAGGTGCGTGATCATGAAGGGCATCTAAGCCCGGAATGCAGAGAAAGTAATAAAGACTGAAGCAGGTGCATGATCATGAAGGGCATCTATAGGCATCTTGTACACTTAAATGCATCTTTCCATGTTCAGTGAAGACCAGTGCTGGATGGCACAGCTGATGAAAACAGGAAGAGAAGGAAACCAAACAAATGGTATGGCTTGATGTTACGCTGCCCCTTCCTGAAGATCAGCATTTTCCAACCAGCTGCGTTACTCTCAATAGTAACAACTAGTGCATGATCATCAGTAAATAATTTACAGAAATGAGACTAAAAAGGGCCATCATTAATCACCCAATCCAATATTTTGTCCACAACGCTAACAGGTAGTATACAATCATGTATACAATCATGAACACATGGTTTGCAGCAAAGGCATTAATAAGGGTCAGCTGCGTTACTGCCACATGCAGGCATGCAATGGTTTGGTGCTACTGTGGGTAGACAGTAATGTCAGTTTCTCAGTGCTGCAAGCCCCTGACGATGGCATGCAATGCTCATTCATGTTTCCTGATGAAGGTACAGCATCCGTGGGATGGCTGTGCTACTCTGACAGCAGCATGCAGTGGTCTATGACAAGTAGCATTGCTAAGTGGCCAAGCACATAAAAAATACCACACCTATGAAAGACAGGATAAAAGCGTCACTGCACTTATGATACTGTACAATGAAAGAGGAAGAGCGCCACACCTTAGAGAACTAAGAGCAGCACTAAGGACACTGAAGCCAGGGAAAGCAACAGGCTCAGATTAGGTCACAGTGCATGTGATAAGATGTCGAAGAGCCACACCTTAGAGAACTAAGAGCAGCACTAAGGACAATGAAGCCATGGAAAGCAGCAAGCTCAGATTAGGTCACAGTGCATGTGATCAGTATAGCTAAAGGCCTATGCTGTGGCAAATGTAGAAAGGTCCTAAGCCTTTTTCTAGAGTTTGAGAAATCTTGGCCCGGCCACTGAAATTGTTCCCTCATAGCATGCAAAGTTTCCCCAAAGGAAAATTCCTCAGGAGGAGAGGCTGAAGGGATGGACTCCTCAGCATCAGAGTCTTCGTAAGGAGAATAAGAAGCCTCAGGAGGGTCTGTATGTTCTGAGTCATCAGAGGAATCATCTGTGGATACTGGCTCAGGGGGCTCTGCTCTAGGCCTCTTTTCTAGAGGAGGGAGAGAGGCCCTGTCTGGATGAGGCTGGGCTCCACGAATTAAAGAGATGAGATCCTCAGCCAAAGAAAGCATATGAGAGCTGGTGCTGGGCCTGTGAGAGGGGGGGCTTGGCAGGCACAGGTTTAGATGCTTTGGCTGCTTTAGCCCTGGCAAAGGCCTTAATAGACATAGCTGGAGGAGGCCTAGCAGCTCCACGTGCAGGGGTAGAAATATCCAGGGGAATGGTGTCTGATAAATCCTGTGAAACCGCAACAGAAGGTTGGATTTCAGAAGCCGTTTCTACCAGGTTAGAAGAGGCCTCGGTAGAAGGCAAGTTATCGGCTGAAGAAAGAACCGCTTGCTCGGCTTCGGCCGAAACAGAGACACTCGTGGTTTGCTTAACCGCGGTTTCGGGCGAAAACGTGGACCGCGAGTGTCGGTCCTTTTCTTTGCGTTTCTTGGTTATTTGCGTAGTCGGAGGATCCGACGGCATAATGTAGGCAAAATCGAGCCGAAAATCTGTTCAGCAAAGTCCGATCGACGTCTAAGCGTCCGCCGGTTAAAAGAAGCACAGGCTAGACAAGCTGCTACGTCGTGGTCTGGGCCTAAACAATGTATGCAATAGGAGTAGAAATCTTTATGAGGTATTTGTTTCCCACAAGATAAACAGTTATTAACTTTCTCTGACATCGGCTGAGGCAAGAAAGAGTCCCCAACGGGTACTTAGCTTTATAGAAGTCTTCGAAGTAGTATTCGGTAGTAGTAATCTCTGGATCTGACCGACCGGCACTTGCGAACAGCTTCTGCTTCGGGCGCCACGCGGCAAGAAAGACTGAGGAAAATGGCGTCGGCTGATGCCTTTATACCCGAATAACTGCCGCAATGACGTCGGGTGAAGTGCGACACCAGCCGAAGCCAGACCCAGACTTTGGAATCCGGCCGACCGAAGGGCTGCCTGACGACAGGACAACCCATTTGTAAAGACTGCAGATGCATCCTTGAAGGACATCTAAGAGTAACGCTAAGGACAATGAAGCCAGGGAAAGCAACAGGCTCAGATCAGGTCACAGTGGATACGATCAAGATGTCGGGTATGTATTAGGAGAGAAATTACATCTGAGTACTCACTCTGGCATGGAGAAAGACAAATCCCAAATGTCTAGATAAGTATTGTAGTGCCAGTGTGCAAGAACAAAGGGACATTCACATCTGCATACCAAACAGAGGTATCAAATATCTGCCACACTACATAAAAGTGCTGGACAAGGTGACTGAGAAATCAATACATACAAGTAGCAGAAAGCCAGACTGGAGAGCAGTTCAGATTCACAGCACAATGCAGTACTATTGACCCAATGCTGACAGTGACACAGATAAAAAGAAGATGGAGATGAGGAAAGAGTCCAACTGAGCATTCCTAGACCTAAAGAAAGTATACAGCAAGTTCTGAGTAAAGATGATTTTGGCAGTCCTGCAATGGTCTGAAGTCTTATAAACACTGGTAGTTTCTGCGAGCTATGTACAAACACCCAATGGCTTAAGCATGAACAATGTTCTGACTCGGTGTGTGTCCATCACAATTCAGCTCTTACACCACTCATTTTCATATTAGTCAGAAGCGACACATCAACAAAGCAGCTGTACAGAGACGATGTTGCAGTACAAGCAAACTCTGAAGAGGAATGTCTGCAAATGACAGGGTACTTGCAAAACTGAAGGCATATGGGATGACATCGGAGTACAAACATGATCGTGGCTAGAGCAGCAAATTGGGGAAATAAGCTAAAAATGAAGACAAATGGGGAAACTAGTGAAACAGGTCAAGTGTGTCAACTATCTGGGAGGTGTAAATGAGGAAAAGTGAAGTCTGAATGACGAAGCCAAAACTAGAATCAGAGGTAATGCAGCCAATGGGCACAGAATGTCAGGGACAGTGTGTGACAGTGTCAAAGTTGACAAGTAAGGTGTTCAAGGCAAAGGTCTGACCACTGCTTCTGTGTGGTGCATACATTTGGGAAGTCAAGGAAAAGTGGTTGAGTAAGCTTAAGGTGATAGAGATGAAGTCCCTAATATAGGTGGTAGGATGCACACTGTCGGACAAACAAATGAGTATACCATAGCAACATTGAAATTATACTCTATTACAGAGACAGTCAAGGAGAACAAATAATGGTGGTCTAGTCTCATGACAAGAAAGCAGATAATGATTTGGTAGAAACAGAAGCCAAGAAGAGATCAGGGCACGCAGCCATGACATAGATGTATTGTGTGACAGAAGACCTACAGCAGTCAGGCATGACTGCTGAAGAAGGTAGGACTGTGGCACTGAACCAAGAGAGGTGGCAACAGTTGATAACATATCCCAACCCCATGCCACAATGGGAAAGAAAGGGCCTATGATGAGCTAAAAGGAGATAATGGCTCCTTCTTTGTATATTACAGATGTGTTCATATGTCAAGTACACTGCCAGAGAATTTACAGTATTACTGCTCTGTCATAAGTGCATGGCTATTCTCAGGTCTTTCATAAGACATACTGACTGTTACCCACGCACTCCTGAGGTCACTTAGTGGCATGCAATAAGGGCAGTACACATTTTTCTTAATTCAAATTGGTTGTGTGCATTCCCAATTACCATGCTGTTCTTAAATTACTACCGTCTTCTCATGGCCTTAGGTGGTTATGTACCTTAATTTGGTTAGCAGTTTTATTCTGTTTAATACTTCAATTTCTAAATGCATTCAAAAATCACAAACCGGTTGGTTAGGGAGTTTAAAGGCTACTGCTAGACGGATTACAAAGAATCCCAAAACTAATGGACTGCTTTCCTTTCAGGAGTGATTTCATTAACTATTACATGGTAGACTTTAGTTTGATAAAATAACTAAGTACACCACTTAATTATAGACATTATGCAAAGTTACTTATTTTGGATAATAGTTAAATGAGCACCTGTCAACCTGCCCTCTTAAAAAATACTGGTGTCAAACTTGCACTTAATTCCAGCTGCTCTGCTTGCTTATATTTAGCTGCGAGTTCCTTCAGTAGCCGCTGCTACGTAGCATCTCACACAGCTGCAGTACTCAGACATCAAGCTGCAGAGTCTCAACTTACAATTCCACAGCAAAGCTCGGCCCTTTCACCTAGTATTCTGTATCAGGCTCCTCAGAAGTTAGCAATTACAAGGAAACAAAAATGCTGGCTCAGCACTTAAGTTACATTCATTCCCAAACCTACCACCTATTTCCTCTAGGTTCCTCTTCTCACCTACACAATATCCTCAGGGAACGTTACAAATCCAGTCTCAAAGCTTTGAGTCATCAACCAAGCCATCCCATTCTTTCTTTATACGTGCTCAGATTGTTGCGAACTCAGATGGATGGACTTTTCAACTGAAACTTTCAGTCAAGTTTTAAGCCCAAGGAACAGAAGATGGCTGCAGTCATTCCCCTGCACAAAGGGACTCCAACCACTGATCCTGGTAACTACAGCCCCATAAGTCTTACCAACCACAAATGAAAGTCCATGGAAAGAATCATCATGGACATGATAAATGAGGACACACAACCTACAAATGTTGAACCCATCACAGTTCGGCTTTGTTAAAAAAGCTCATACCCATTAAATCTGGTGGACTTTTTTTGAGAAGGTCACCAAAGCACTGGATGAAGGTAAGACTATGCACACAGCTTACCTCAATCTGGGTAAGGCTTTTAATACAATACCCCACTCGTACATTACAGACAAGCTTACTAATTTAGGTGCAAACCCTTTTATAACCCACTGGATAGCCAACTGGCTCACTGATAGCATCCAGAAGGTCAAAATATGTGAGGCCACCTCCAAGGGGCCAGTCACTGGCAGAATCCCCCAGTACTCTGTACTGGGTCCACTCCTTTTTTGCATCGATTTCTTTGAAATGGAAGCAAATGCTGAAGGTTTATGTCTAAGTTTGCAGATGATTGCAAGCTGGGGGAGTTATTCCTCAAGAAGGTCCATCTCTGACTAACAAATGATACCAAAGCCACAGTCTTAAACTCAATGCTAAGACATGCATAAATGTACCCTTTGGGAAGTTAACCATCCCAGCTAATTATCATGTTGATTGCATGCCCATGAGTGTCAACCCATGGTCACGGATCTGGGTATGCACATAGACAACAGCCTTACCTTCAACCACCACGTGACCACAGTAGCGAGGAAATCCTTATATGTTGTGGAACTTATAAATAAGAGCACAGTATCTAGGTCCAAAGAGGTCATTATTCCACTGTACCCCGCTCTTATCTGACCAATCAGAGTACAAAGCTCCCTTTGGTATGTACCAGACCAGGCATATGCAGCAACCAGAGCAACCTTAGAGGTTCCTTACAAAAAGAACACAATGCGCAATAAGCCTACCTTATGCACAGTGCTTTAAAGCCCCTTCCCTTTACTCAGTCTCCTTTAGATTGTTCAGGGGTGCTTTATGCCTAGCTCACAAGGCATCCACAAACTCCACATTTATGAATCTCCTACATATTCATAAATCAGACAGTACCAAAAATACAAGGTCTAGGGACTTGAATTTTGTCTGTGACAAACAGAACATGCTGGAGAGACAGACGTGTCCCAGAGAATGCACCTCCTATGGAACAGGCTTCCCATCCATGTGGAGCGGAGTTCATCTATTACCCAGTTTACACACAACCTATGCAAGTGGATGAGGAATAGGAAATTTACATCGGGCCTGGCACCTGTCTCTCTTATGGACAGAGGTTGTTTATGCCTGTCAATGTCCTGTTCAGATACAGGACATAATTATTTTTTTCAGATCTTGGCTAGGCTTAGGAAAGCCCCCCCCCGCCTAGTGTAAATCTAGGAATCTATGGATGAATGTTAATGGGGAAACATCACCTGAACAGAAATTCTCTCAGAACACACAATCCCATGAATGCACCCTCTCAATACTCTAAAGTGTGCCATAAAGACTGCAGCACTCAACTTTATATTTAAAATAGCATTTTAATGGAGGTATGTGGTGTACCATTCTGGCCACTTCAGCCTAAAATTTACTGGCGCATAAAAAAAGACTCCTACTCCTGCCGTAATATGAAATGTCTTCCAAAAATTAAAAACTCATTAATAAGCAAGCCCTTTTCGCCAAACTCCAAATAACCAAACCATACCCATGTAATAAAACTGTACTTAGACACTTGGGAACAGTTTCTAAAACCTACTTAAACTTACCTGTTGCTTGCTGTCATTAACATCTCTGCATCGTACTAGTACTGAAACATTTTTTCAGTATTACACACTTTATATTCCCTGATTGTATCACAGTAAAACTGCTCTACTTCCTCTATCAGATGAGCTGACATACAGTCTGGCTTCATGGTGCAAGGGACAACTAGGTCAAGTGAGATTCAATTAGCAGCTTTCAGACTGGATGAACCAGACAGGTAGGTGGAGGAGTCAGGGAGTGGTCTGCTTTCCTCTCTTAGGGGGAGGGAGGACAGGGGCTGCAAGCACATGGATGCATACTGAGCAGTGGAATCTCCCTGCTGGAAACCAGACATCACCACTTTTGCTGCAGGAGAGAGGAAGGACTTCTTGAAGGCAAATTACCTTGTAAAAGCGAAAATAGGCATACTTGGTAGACAGCCCACAGTACATCCCAACCTGGCATATTGCCTGGTGAATGCACATCAGGGACAGGAAGAATAAAGCTGCTAGTACCACCCAGATAGGGAATGACAACCAAGACGATGTCAGTTTTCACATGGGAATGGGAACAAACACGCTAAATGACTAAGAGAAAAAGACAGAGTGAGTGTTGGCAGGCTGTAGGGGCAAACAGCTGCCATAAAACAACAAACATGTTCAATTTTACCAGGCTACTACTTTTATTGTGTCATTTTTATTTGCAAGGAACTGTTTTTGATATGCATACTATAACCAAGCCATACATAACTTTCAGCTGTACATATTTCATTTCCAAACAAATAATTTTATTGTTCTATTCTTTTATTTTTATGCATCTCTAACTCAACGTCAAATGTGAGAGTGGAAATCATCACCTTGTGGTACACAGTCATGGATGAAAAGGGGGTCTAGGACTATCCCACTTACACCATCTAAAAAATCAATCAAAATTCTCTGCTGTGGCTGTGTTGTACATTCAATGCATTTAAAAGTGAAGCACCCACCTGCTGCTCCAGGTCCTGGCAACGCTGGGGTAGGTCATCTTTGTCATCATCCTCTAGGTCCTCACTGAGGAAATAATACTTCCTAGACTAAAGAGGAAGGGACACAGGCATCACAAAACATGCAATTACACATGGATTTAATGCAACATAATGGAGTCAGACTGAAAGCATTTGTTTTTTAGCAAATTATCTACAGTACAATTCATCTGTCCATCACAGCCCTTTATCCCATTGTTTGCATATGGGGTAGGGGTGCCACATCAGTGACCATCTAGAGCAAGCATTGCATATGGGGTAGGGGTGCCACATCAGTGACCATCTAGAGCAAGCATTGCATATGGGGTAGGGGTGCCACATCAGTGACCATCTAGAGCAAGCATTGCATATGGGGTAGGGATGCCACATCAGTGACCATCTAGAGCAAGCATTCACACTGTCAGGTGGCTAGCCCTGCCTTAAACATCAAAACAATAAAACTTCTCAGAGATTTTAATTCCACACATACTTTATGCTATCCTTCACATAAAAAATGGGGAAGTATCCCATCTTGATTTGCATAGCTACCATGGATCTGTCAGCTCAATTACGTGATGAGAGGTAAAAACAAAATAGAGAACCTCAAATGGAACACGAAGGAGAGAACACACAAAACAGTGAGTACTAAGAGTGAATCACAAAACATTGAATATTTCTCTTCCTCCAAAAAGTATAAAAGCCCTACATTAGTAAATCACCAGCTACAAAACCCATACCAGGCATCATCTGAATACTGCTGTCATTAGGGAAAAGGGCTTTGGTAATGTGCAGGGTTGCGGTTAGGGACAGAGGGTAACTTAAGGACTGGAGCACATGAGCAAGGGTTGGAATCAAGTGCACCTCCTTCCTAGTGTATTAATGCCAAGCTTACCCCCTGACCCCAACCCTGCACATTACATTGCTAAAAACACTTTCCTTCACTAATAGTACCACTAACACAAGACAAATGACACAACACACACCAAACAAATACAACAGTAACTGTATCCCTTTTATCGAAACCTTACTCTAAACCCTAACCCACAAACACACTCACATACACACCAACTGCTGTAAAGCAAGCTTTTACATCTTCACAACTGCTACCTAGTCAGCCATTCATTCATTTTCCTGCACTACATGAAACTAATTCAACACTGGGCTATGCACAAATGAGCATTCACTCATGTCTATTTTCTTTCACTCATTCATGCATTCTTCTCTACATCCACAAAAAGCTTTTCTACCAAATGACTATTCTACCTTTTGAGTTACAAGTGTCAGTCATACTCAAAATCATGCGAGTAAAATGTCACTCCATGTGCTTTTCTGGGTGATGGCCACTTCAGGCCACACTGTGATGGAAACACATTGGCACTGTGCAAAATCCAACCACATGCATGTGGAAATATGGCAAACATAGCATGAAATATATTTACATGACCGACTGTTCCACCCCCAACTCATGCAGTGATTTGACACATTGCTTCTGTATGTGGAAAATGGAAAGGGTGTATGTGTTAAACCATCCTTTTTCTGTCACCACATTAATTCTTTAGATGTGGTGGGAAAATACAGATATCTTAAATTCCCAAAACATTTAAATGGCTACATCAATATAATAAAAAGAAACCAGCTTTCTTACCTGATAATCAAAGTCTCCATAGGTTTCGTTAACTGCTGGCTCGACTGCATCCTTTGGTGTCAACAGCTACAAGACAGCACAGAGGCACATTTAGAGAAATACATGTCATGCAAGCTTTCACTGTTATTCATAGAAGTCAGTCATCCAGTAGAATTACTCATCTTCATTCTAGAGTTTTTTTATTGCAGTAGTATATGATAAAACTGTCAAATTTCAGTAGTGACCTAGAAAACTCCTGGGATTTGCCACTTGTTCTGCCATGTGCTACTCATCAAGTGGAAATATGGGAATCGTATCTCCACTTACAAGATATCATCTTACCCACTAAACCAAACTTCCTACAGTTCACTAAATTTGCAAAGTTAACAGCAAACTATGCTTTGTGGCCACATTAAAGTGCCTGCATGACAGAATACAAAGGGTATTTCAAGCGTTTCCCTGAAGTCCGAGCAGATGCACTTTTAAAACCCAGTTTTATTTTTAATTACTCGTTTTACAAAACCTCTCATAACACTAGTATATTACACACGCGCACAGGTTCATTGCTGTATGCTAGGCAAATAACCACTAGGGCCTTTATAATCCTTGCCGTGCAACCTAAACATGTCCCACAAGTCGTACATTAGTGGTTTATATAGGGGTGATTGTTATGACATGATTTACTGACTGTCTGTTCAGAGACATAAACGCCAGACCAGGAGCAAATTTTTTATTTCCCATCCAGTGGTCTAAACTATGCTTAAACAGGGTTAGGGAGAGACTGTTTCGCACTGATGAGGAGCATATTCCAGAGAATGGAAATTCTTTGAGATGCATCTCTCTCCAACATGTTCTATTTATGTTGCGGGGAAAATTTAGATCTTTATATCTAGTAGTTCTGATGCAGTTTGTTTTGCAGATGTGCAAAATGTTCACCAGGGTGGGGTCCAGGAGATAAAGTATACAGACAGGGCTTTGAGCAATCCACACAAGACACTGTTTATGCCCAGCATTCTTTTTGCAGGGAACCTCTGCAGACATTCCAGTTGCACACATTTGGTCAGGTACATGCCTAAGAGGGTATTATACTCAATAATGGGTCTGAGGAGGACTGAGTATAGTAATACAATGACTTCCCTAGACGTAGATGCCATACCCTTGCCTATAATTTGAGCAACATAAAAAAAAATTCCTTACTACCTTGGACACATGTTGGGTGAAGGCCAGGTTACTCTACATGTGTTCTCAGATCCCTGACGGGGGGCGGGGGGGGGTCTACTCTTTTTATCACTGATGTTTCCTGGGGTGGCCAACCTCCCAAAAGGCCCTATTGAGTTTTAAGCTGTGGGCTTGGCACCAGTCATTTGCCTGTGTTAGCCCCTCTTGTATGATAACTGCATCTTGGGGAATTCTATGCATGACTACTCCCAGTTTACAATCATTATTGAATTTGGTCAGCCAGAAGCCTTTGACATTGGCCTTGACTTCTGAGAAGTAGATGTCAAAGAGGAGCAAGTCCAGCATGGAGCCTTACCTCTTTGTGGAGGTGGCCTCACCAATTCTAACTTCCTGGGACCCATCTTTGAGGCAGTTGGCTATCCAGCATGTTATACATGGGCTCGCTTCTAATTCCACAAGTTTAACATTGCCCACATAGGGTACAGTATCAAATGCCTTAGCCAGGTCAAGGTAGGCAGTATGCACAGTTTTACCCTCAACCATTGCCTTGGTGACCTTCTCAAATAAGTCCACCAAGGTCAGTAGGCATGACCTTCCACTGATAAAACCAAACCGGAAAGGATCCAGTATCTGTTGGCATGACCTTCCACTGACAAAACCAAACCGGAAAGGATCCAGTATCTGTTGGCATGACCTTCCACTGAAAAATCAAACCGGAAAGGATCCAGTATCTGTTGGCATGACCTTCCACTGACAAAACCAAACCGGAAAGGATCCAGTATCTGTTGGCATGACCTTCCACTGACAAAACCAAACCGGAAAGGATCCAGTATCTGTTGGCATGACCTTCCACTGACAAAACCAAACCGGAAAGGATCCAGTATCTGTTGGCATGATCTTCCTTTGAGAAAGCCAAACCGGGAACAATCCAGTGTCTGAAGGTCTTGTAGGTCTTTGTTGATCATTTCCATGACTTTAAAACAAGACTAGTGAGTCAGACTAATGGGTCTGTAGTTTCCAGGATCTGTTGATAGTCTGCCCTTATGAATACATGTGAATTCAAATGGAGGTCTGTTGCAGTCCTCCATTCTCATGGTACAAAGCCAATTGAGACTGTTGCAGTCCTCCATTCTCATGGTACAAAGCCAATTGAGACTGTTGCAGACATCCATTCTCATGGTACAAAGCCAGTTTTGAGACTGTTGCAGTCCTCCATTCTCATGGTACAAAGCCAGTTTTGAGACTGTTGCAGTCCTCCATTCTCATGGTACAAAGCCAGTTTTGAGACTACAGTTAGATAACTCCAGTGCCCCTGACAGGTTATATTTTAGAGAATTCAGAAGGCATCCCAGGATATTACCAGGGCACACAGAGGCTGTGTTCTTGACCTTAGCAATTGCAGCCATGACATGCTCTATTTATAGTTGGTGGTGCTATGTTTGAAGGTATTCCTTGGGTGGTGGCTGGGGACCAGTGGGGAGTAAAGCTGAAGGTGAATTTGTCAGCCAGCAGATTCACTATATTGCCTGGCTTACTGAATGTGGCACCATTAACTAGGAGTTCAGCACACTGCTGTGTGCTGTTCCTGAGGTTTCTGGCGTAGCTGAAGGCATTTTGGTTGTCTTTTGCCTGTGAGGCTATTTTGACCTCAGAAATGGAGTTACTGGACTTAATTAGCCCCCTTAGTTGCCTGTTTAATTTGTTAAGATAGTTCTTATCTTTGAGAGCTACATTTCCTGATTTTAGTCATTTTCTTCCCTTTTGCTGAACTAATTTGAGATGCCACCAGGTGGTATGTTTTTTTTAATTAGTTTTGGGCTTACTTCTGGTATGTATAGCAGCCTCCATGCAGCCACTGACATGGTTGTACAGAGTTTCTGTGAACAAATCGGTATAAGCTGTTGTGTTCTGCGGGTTTGGAGGTGGTGAATTTTGACACACTATTGCTTTTATAACAGTTCCTAATGGTTATTGGGGTTACAGAGTTGATTTTGAAGGATTCAGCTTTATGGTTGGACCTTAGCAAGTAGGATGCGACACGGGGGGGGGGGGTAACGTTCTTCCATACTTGTAAGCACTAGATCCAGTACTTTGGAATCTCTAGTGGGAGTATATACAAACTGATCAATGGTGTTTGTATTTACAAAGTCCACAAATCTCTGTGCCTGCAATTTGAGGCCATGTAGGATTCCCAGTCTATAGAAGGGTAATTAAAGTCCCCAATGAGTAAGGTGTTAGTCTGGATATTGACCGTCTCCAGTACCTCCCTAAAGTATGTGCTACGAGTTTTGTAGGACATGGAGTGTGACCTATAGCTTGCTAGGATACAAGAGATTTTATTGTCTGTAGTGACACACATGGAGAAATTCCAGTGCATCATCCTGTTTAACCAACCAAGACAAATGCTTGTTATTGATGTACATCAAGATATCACCACCTTTAGTCCTCTGAGCATCTACTAGTCAAAGTATGGAAGGTAATAAAACCTTGAACTGATGGAGTACTCCCTGCGGCTTTAAACCATGTCTTGGTAACTGCACAGATATCTGTATTATCCAGGGTGACAAGGGCTTGGGATGGTGTGTGTTTTTTTTTGTTTAGGCCCCTGGCATTGAGCAGTAACACCATGTTGAGCTGATTTTGCTATGCCGTTCGGTTTATCAAGTTGGAGGATAACATTTTAGCCAGTATTAGAAAGCTTAGAGGGGACAGGTGCTGACCATCCTTAGCAAAGCAATATAGTCTATTAATCATGTCTTCCCATGCAGACAAATACTTACTCCCCTTAGAATGACACGAGAAACTCAGTCAATAGTTTAAAAATCAATCTTTTGTTCATACTGTGACATCATCCTTTGTGAAGGTAATAATGCTGCTCAGATTACAATACATTTTTCATCAATTTTAAGCAGACAATGGTTTGCATTCTGTTAATAAGCAAACCTGGAAAAATGCAGAGGATTTATTCCCTATAGCTCCTTTAATAACAAGACTAATTATGAAAAACTATTTAAAGGAATTAACTGAAGTTGCTGGGTGGTATATTTCAGGATCATCTGCATGTCCTCTCATGTATTAGGTGAATATTCCTACTTTCCAGGACTTTGTGAAGATGTTTCTGGTTAAGCAATACTAAAATTGTACTGCCAAAACCACATCACAAAGGGCAATATTTGAGAGATACCCTATCACTTTCCAACTGGAGTCTGCAGTTTTACTTTTAAAGTTTCCTTATATATCCCTCAGCAAATTACCAAACGGATAACTAATGTGATTTATGGGGTTTATATCAGCATTTCGAAAATGTAATAGGTCGAATCACTAAATGTCGAACTGAAATGATCGACCTATTACATTTCCAAATGCAGATTAAAAAAAAATAAAAAACCCAAAAAACTAAAGGGTGTAGGCAGGCACAGCCCCCCACTACTTAAATATACCAACTCCGAGACTGCACTACATTGAGGTAAACTGAAATCTCCCCTTACGGAGATTTCCGTTTACCCATTTGATGTTCTGCCCTTTCAGCATTGTCAATGCGACAATATCAAATTCAATACTGTCAGCATTCGAAATGCTGATAGGGACCCGATGTATGTGAGGACTTATGGACAGCTACTTCTTGACCATTCTTTAACAACATTTACAGATTTACAGCAATGTAACTCTCTCCACTCGTTTGCATTCTAGTTGCCTTTTATATTCCTCCATAGCATTTGCACGTTGACACCCCAAACTCCTTCCCATGCCCCATTGTAACTGTGTTTAGCATACTGTTCCCACTTGCCTTTAATATTCGCCATCTTTTTGCTTTTGATTGCTCTTCTAAAAAGTTCATCTTGATTGTTTCAGTTTAAATGCACACCCACGGTTCCACTGCTCAGCAATCTTTTATACACTTCTTTTTTGTAAGCAAGCCATTCAAACCACCCCAACTCTTGTCCCAGCTTTCAATGCATCGGGTACATGCTCTAACAACCTCCCATCTTTCAAATGAGAATATCTAGCACCACAGATGACCTTTAAGGGCATAAAGTCAATTATCCATTACATTTATTTCCAAAGGAGTATGGTCACTCTTCGCTCTAACATTCCCTGCAAGTCCGATTTTTAAAGCAAATCATGTGGTACTATGCAATCGAAATCTTCCTTGTAATTTAAAGCTGCTCGTTTTTGTTTCATCAGAAAGTATAGTCTCCTCTTTTCATTCTTGCAAAGCAATTTAATCTGCTGCTGGAGAAGTCATCAATTTAAGGAAACATTCCATGCTACTGTGTCCAACAGTGTAGAGTTTTACCACTTTCACATTTTTGCAATCTATATATTCCCCACATGCTAAGAATTAAGATCAATGCAAAAAATGTTTGTGAGTTTTGTATGTATGCTTTTACTTCTTTCCAAAATTTACTCTCATTCTCAAAATTGTGACTGTTTATGGAGCTAAAGACAATCTTAATCTGAATCATTTTACACTGAAAATATATTTCCATTGTCGGAATATGTGCCATTACCATTAATTTAGGTCTTAACCCGAGATTTAATCTTTGCATTACTACCAACACCATGCCGAATATATGGAAATTTGTTGTAGTAAAACCACCGCCCAAATAAAAACAGCCCACAGTCCCATCACACTATCATCCCATTTCCAAGCTCCCAACCCTGTGCAGAATCTTGGAGAAAACTGTCTACCTTCAACTCACAGTATTTATTATAAAATGCCACCCCTCTAACTCACAGTATTTATTATAAATGCCACCCCTCTAACTCACAGTATTTATTATAAATGCCACCCCCCTAACAAAAACAGGAATTCTGGTCAGGAAGGAACGCAGCTAGAGCCATCTGGTCCTGACTGGTGAAATTCTCATTTCAATGGGGAAAGGGATGTTCTCTGGTATAATTTTTATATGCCCCACCAGAACCTTTAACTTACTCTTCTCTTATAATACACTTTTCAGAAGCAAGACATTAGTCCTGATGCCATCCCTTGGCTTCAAGGTTTCTCAGTGAACTTTAACTCTTGCATCTCTCTTCACTAATCAGAAGCGTACATAGTGTCCATTCTGTTCTCCATATACATCAAACTTCCACTTAACCTTCATTACCTCACTCTCCTCCTCTATGCAGGTGCCATGTTCCTATACTGCTCCAATCACATCAACTACCAGCCACGTCAACAATTTGGCTTCAATCAACTCACTGAGTGGATTGCCACTAAAACCTCCTACTAAATGCATCCAAAACTAAACCTATACTTTTTGGTACTAGACAAACACTCTGCAGATACAAGAAAATTTTCACAATTTATGACCACAGCAACCATCCCTTACAGCACATAGCCTCTTACAAGTACTTTGGTCTGTGGTTAGACCCCTCACTAAACTTCCACCTGTAACGGGATAATTAATGTAAAAAGCAATCCCCTATACTTTTATGGCACAAAAGATCTCTCTCATCGTACACCAAATATGCAATAGGAATCCTACTCCCTCATCTTGAATTCAACCTCCCTCATACAAGTTTAGACTAAAATCTCCATCACTATTCAAACACTAGAAAACAAAATATACAGATTTATTACACACTCCAATAAATGAACACCAGTGTATAACACTAAAAAAGGCAAACTGATTCCCAGTTATCTAAAGAGCAGACCTGCTCCTAGGACAACTGTTCAGACTCTTACATAAGAATACTCGGTCTGATAAGACATGCTCTCTTATACAACCCAAGAAACTTGAACCAGTCAGGCCCTAAAACCAAATCAAACTACATAACCCTGACCATGCATACTTGGTTCTCTGATCCAAACTGTGGGATTCCTTCCAACCTGAAATTAAAGCATCATACGCAAAGTTCCAATCTCTACTAAAATCACATTCAGTTAATCAAGCAGTGTTACCTAGGACTGCAGGAATCACAGAAGTGAAAGGATCTAAACCTTGGGTTGAAAGTCCACTTCCATTTCATACATCCTTCTTGTATTTGGCTTGGACCACCCTCTCCTGGTAAGTGGAATCTTGGCCCTTGGTGCAACTGTAGAAACCATGCACTCAGTTTGACTAGAGTCTCCAGCTGAGACCTGATGGATGACACAGAGGAGACCTGAGATGATTTCAAACAGAGATGTGTGCCTAACAGATGATGTCAAAGCAGAGAAAACCAAACCCGATGAGACTAAAACGTTGGTATGTTACTAAGTTTGACCTCGTTTGCTCCGGCTTTCTCCAGGAATGTCAGGAGAAGAAATTGGTTAAAAGCATAAAAGGCATCCAGGGACCATTCCAGCATGACTACATGCTTGGATATCCTCTCAAGGGAGCAACAGAAAAAAATAGAAGTTATGTTCTTACCATAACGTTCCATGTTAGTTGTCTTCTTCTCGCCTTCTTCTTGCTGGATGGGTTCGGAGCCGACCTCGGCTCCGACTCGGCCACTCTAAAAGCTCGAGAGTTGGTTCCACCGGCTCGAGGCTCCCCTTATATCCCACAATGCTAGGCGAGAGTTACCTCAGATCTCGTTTGTAAGCTAACCCCAGCTTATAACAGTAACAGTATAACTGTAAAACAGAATCCACCTCTAACAGGAAGAAAAGGGTGACCTACATCCTGAACCAAGAAATATGCATAATAGCATATGACTAAGAAAGAGGTGGTAGAAAGAGAGGTCACGATCACAACTCCTCTAGGTCTGTCCGGGCCAGGGGGAAGGAGGGTGGGGAAGAAGAGCGAGAAGACAACTAACATGGAACGTTATGGTAAGAACATAACTTCTATATGTTAAGTTGTCTATCTCGCCTTCATTCTTGCTGGATGGGACCGCGTCCCTAGCACCTTGTCCCGGGTGGCCTAACGGAACAGACTCCTGAGAACAGTGGAACCAAAATTAGCTCTATGCCTAGAAGCTAAATCCAACTTATAATGAGAAATAAAAGTGTGAGGAGTAGCCCAAGTAGCAGCTGCACAAATGGTGTCAATAGGCAGTCTGTCTTGGAAGGCTAAAGAAGTAGCCAAAGCTCTGGTGGAATGGGCTTTAGGTTTATTAGGCAATTTTTGTTGTCTAATTTCATATACCAGGGAAATCAAAGATGTTAGCCATCTGGATAATGATACCTTTGAAACTGAAAGTCCCTTTCTGCTTTCCGCATAGGAGACAAACAGCTGATCAGATTTTCTGAATTGTTTCGTCCTATCCAAGTAGTACCTTAATTGACGATGAACATCCAGGCAGTGTAATTTTTGTTCAGACCTATTTGAATACTCTGGGAAAAAGACAGGGAGGTCAATGGTTTGATTTATATTTGATGTTGAAACCACCTTAGGCAAAAAGGACGGGTTAGTTCGTAAGGAAACTCTGTCCTTATGGAACACAAGATAAGGAGAACGACAACTGAGTGCTTGAAGTTCTGAAATTCTTCTAGCTGATGTGATAGCCACCAGAAAGAGAGTTTTCCATGATAATAATTTCAAAGAACATGAAGCTGCAGGTTCGAAAGGGGAAAGAATCAAAGAAGCAAGAACTAAATTTAGGTCCCAAGGAGAAGGAGGATTTCTTATAGGAGGTCTGAGAAGAAAAACTCCTTTCAAAAAGGCTTTGCAAAGTTTGTGGGACATTAGGGCAGATTCAGAAATGCCCACATGGAAATTAGAAATAGCTGCCAATTGAACCTTAAGAGTAGATGGAGATGAACCTGCATGGAAGAGTTCAGCTAGAAAATCAAGGACTAGTTGGATGGAAGCGGTGAAAGGATCTATGTCCTTTCCTTGTGCCCAATATGAAGCGTTTCCACTTACTCAAATAAATCTTCGAGTGGAAGATTTATGGGAAGCTATCAATATATCTCTAACAGAGTGAGATAATTGAGGAAGCCTGGCTACGGTTGGAACTGGAGGAACCAAGCAGTGAGGTTCAGAGAGGGAGGAGCGATGAAACTGACCCGACTGGTGGATCAAAAGATCTGGAACTAGGTCCAGATTCCACGGTCGCTCCAAAAGAAATCGATGTAGAAAGGGGAACCACACTTGTCGAGGCCAGTAAGGAGCAATGAGGATCAATGAGGCCTTCTGAGCGATAGCTTTCTGTATTACTTGAGAGATCAGTGGGAAAGGAGGAAATGCATACAGAAGTCCCGGGGCCAAACTTGGACTAGAGCGTCCCTGCTGGGTTGGCCTGGTAAAGGGAATAGAGTGAAATATTCTCTGCACTTGCTGTTTTGGGGAGTAGCAAAAAGATCGCAGCAAGGCTGACCCCACTTGAGAAAAATTTCTCTCACTACAGAGTCTTTCAGAGACCACTCGTGAGGCATGAGTATAGCTCTGCTCAACTTGTCCGCAATGTGATTGGACTTCCGGGGATGTGCGTTGCTATCAGAAACGCTGAGAAGAAATCGCCCATTGCCACAGTCTGAGTGCTTCTCGACACAGGGGTATGATCTGGTTCCGCCTTGTTTGTTGATGTACCACACTACAGACATATTGTCTGTCTGGATTGCAATCGTTCCCAAGGGAAGAGAGTCTTGAAGGGCTTGCAACGCTAAAAGCACTGCTCTCATCTCCAGAACATTTATGTGCAAGTGGCATTCGTTTGGTTGCCATGTGCCCTGGACTGTCCTGCCCTGATAATGCCCCCACCCGATCAGGGAGGCATCCGTTGTCAGAGTAGCAACCGGAGGAGGTGGAACAAATGGTCTTCCCGACAGGAGCTGGGGAAGACATCCACCACATGAGATGCTTTTGCACGCTTGCGTGATCATAATGGTGTGAGACATTGGAAGTTCCTGGTATGACCATTGGGTAAAAGCATCCACTGAAGGATCCGCATGTGGTATCTGGCCAATGGAAGGAGAGGTATGGCCGCTGCCATGATTCCCAACACCTTTAGAACTAACCTGGCTTTGACTCTGTTGTTGTTGAGAAGAAGTGACACCAATTTGTGAATGTCTGATATCCTTTGGTTCGTTAGTCTTGCAGACATGTTTATAGTATCTAAATTTGCCTATGTAGGTAATAGTACGACAAGGCGACAAAACAGACTTTTCGCAATTTATTGAAATACCCAGTTTTGACAAAGCGAAAAGTATAATCTCTGGCCATCAGAAGGAGATGCTTGGTGGGAGCTGTGAGAAGCCAGTCGTCCAAATATGGAAACACCTGGAATCCTTGTCGTCTCAGTTGAGAAGCTACCACTGCCATGCATTTGGTAAACACCGGGGCAGTGGTGAGACCAAAGGGCAGGGCCCTGAACTGAAAATGACTGGTTCCCAGCCTGAAGCGGAGGAATCTTCTGGAGCGTCTGTTCATTTTATGTGATAGTACGCATCCCGAAGGTCTATAGAGCACATCCAGTTTCCTTTGCCCAAAGGGGAAGAATGGATTGCAGCGTGACCATCCGAAATCTTGTTTTCTTGACTGATTTGTTCAAGACACTGAGATCCAAAATCGGTCTCCAGTCCCCTGTTTTCTTTGGAACTAAAAAGAACCTTGAGTAGATTCGGATCCTTGTTGGTCTGCTGGCACTGACTGAATTGCTCTTTTGCAAGCAGTTTTGAAATTTCCAAAGCTGCTATATCCCTTTGAGCGGGTGGAACATCTGGAAGGGATTTTTTGACTGATTTGGAAAGCGAAGAAAGGGGATAGAATAGCCTTCGAAATGATGGACTGTACCCATTTGTCTTGAGTCAGGGATAGCCAGGCTTCTGGGTACAGTGACAATCTTCCCCGACTGCCTCGAAGATGGGCAGTCGGGCAACACCTCAGGGATGCTGAAAAGGCTTGTCAGGAAGGCTTCCGATTGCCCTGGTTCTGCGGACCCCCTGCCCCTAGGCGGCGTCTACCATTGTTATTCCCACCTCTGCCTCTGGTAGGAAACGACTCTGTCGTCAGGCGAAGTCCCTTGAGATTGTTTACGGAACCACATCTTCCCACCCTTCTGGCCTTTGGGGTAAGGCCTAGGAGGAGTAACGGACTCCGATGGCAGAAAGGGTCTTGCCATCAGTCTCGCACCTAGTCAGGGTTTCTTTCACTTGAGGACCAAAGAGATGATCCATCAAAGGGAGTTCGTGAAAGACGTCTTGAAAGGGTCAGCAAAATTGCATAGCCGCATCCAGGCGTGCCTACGTAAGGCTACACCTGTTCCTGCTCTGCTCGCTCCATCGGCCGCATAAGAGAGGAGGCGCATGGAGGAGTTAGATATGGAATTAGGGTAGCCAGCTGCGTGTTCATTTTATCTTGGAAACCCGCAGCTGTAGGATCCTTTAACATTTCACTCGCTTCCTTGATCAAGTCCCTTTGAAGGCGAGTGAAATGGCACAGGTAATTCAGCGAGCATGGTAAATGTCGCTGAGGAGAACATCCGCTTCCCGTGCCTATCCATGGACCTAGATTCCTTGTTAGGTGGATGGACAGGCACTGAAGGATCAGCCAGTTCCTTCTTTGTGGCAGCAGCTACCACCATAGCATCCACAGAAACTCCTTTTGATAAAAATTGCTTGTCTGATGGAGCTGTGATGAATTTAGAGGGTCTCCTGGGAGTGGGGTCCACTGAATCAGGAGCCGTCCACGCCTTCTTAGCAACCACCTGCATGAGGGGGTCAAGGGGACACCCAGGAGGTGGAAGGGCGAGAGCCAAGCGCTTCAAGATACACAGATTCATCCTCCGAAGGGTTGAGGGCTGGCCAATTTCCCCTCTGTTTCAGGATCTCCAGAATGTCTGCAAATGAGACATCTTCAGAAGGGGAACGGGGAACCCTCAGAATCATCCAGATCTGTGTCAGGCGTGATAGACTCAGGTGAGTCAATGTGCTTCCTCTTGCACTTCCTCTTCCGAGGGGCTCTTCTGCCAAATCAGGAGAGGCCTCGGAAGAGGATGAAATCCCACAGGGGTTCCTGAGGAGCTGGCTCTCTGCGGTCCGGGATGAGGGAGTGAGTCGACTTACCCTGAGGCAGCATAGAGGAGGGGCTGACGGGCCGACTGTGGAGTAGAGCCAGGCTCTAACACACTCCGCATGACCTCGAATGCACCCTGTCAGGCAGAGCCAGAGGTCCCGCTCCGAGGAGCTAAGAACCCCCTCGGCACAGACAGTGATGGCTCCGAGGTCGATGTCGGAGCCGAACTCACCAGCACGAGCACCGAGAGGGAGGGGGTCGGACAAGGGTCCGATGCCACTCACCCCTCGAGCCGACGAGGGAAGTCCGGCGCCGAGATTCCTCCAAAGAAGAAACGGAGCGCGACAGAGCCGAAGACAATTGTCTCTGCTCCGGTAATCACAGTCTCGGTTCCGACACGACCCGGCTCGAACTCAAAGAGTCGAAGGAGGAAAGAGTTGATGGACGGGGCAGGCACCGACTGATGAGTCGGGCTCTGAAGCATCTGGGCTAGTGCCTCGGACTTAAGTAGTCGACTCACCACTCTCTGAAGGTCATGATCGGACAGCCTCGATGACCTAGAGGAATGAGACCTTTGGCTCCGTTCAGACAGCAGGGGAGATCCTGGAGCCGAATGAACTGAGCCAAGAGAAGGTGACCTAGACCTCTTTCTAGTTGTCGGCTCCGAAGGTCTTGTCGGAGCCGACACGGGTACCTCGATAACCTCAGCTCCGGCCGGAGCTGAGGAAGCCACAGAAACTGTGGACTGAGACTTATCGGCTCCAGCCGGAGCCGATAAAGGCAAAGGTTGAACAACCTGAGGTCTCGGCTCAGAAGCCGGAGCCGAAGACCTCGATGCCTTAGAGGGCTTCCCTGTTGAAACTGACAGGGAATCCTCTGGCTTCAACAAGCCTCTCAGAATCAACTTGTTTTTTCTTTCCTGCAGGACCCTGGGGCTGAAGCCATGGCACACAGCACAGGAGTCCTGCAGGTGCAAAGGCCCCAGACAATAGACACAAGAAGTGTGAGCGTCTGTCAGAGACATTTTCTGACAGCACGCATCACACTTCTTGAATCCGGAGACCTTTGCTTCTTTTGACATTTCCCTAACTGACAGGTGTACACAAACACACACCCAAACACACAAGTTATACCCTGTCAGTAAAAAATAATAATTTTAGTAGAAATACTAAAAATTAAGTACAAAAAATTAAAGTAAACTACACAAACACTCCACTGGGAAGGGAAGGCCAAGGCCCAAAGGAAGAACCAACGGTTCTTTTAGTAAAGAAACGGGAAAAATTAGGGTCGGGGATAAAGTTCTATGATCTACACTAATCTAGGAAGAATTTAACTTAAAAAGGGGGAAAAAGAGTAACTTTTAGAAGAAAAGCTAACACTCACCAGGAACCGGTAGAAGCAACCAACCTCGAAGCTGTAGCGGCAAACGAGATCTGAGATAACTCTCGCCTAGCATTGTGGGATATAAGGGGAGCCTCGAGCCGGTGGAACCAACTCTCGAGCTTTTAGAGTGGCCGAGTCGGAGCCGAGGTCGGCTCTGAACCCATCCAGCAAGAATGAAGGCGAGATAGACAACTTAACATGTTACTGCGTTTGGTATTGGCTGGAGGTGCAAACAGATCACAGCAGGGCCACCTCCCTGGCTGCCATCTGACTGCGGGAATCACCTGTAAGGTATCAGCAGGCAATAACTATGCCTGAACACGGAGGAGTTGGTTCTACCAGTTATGTGGCATTCTCTGAAAATGCAGTTGTGTGCAAAGGTCCATTCGCAAAACCTTGTGCTCTCCCAATGCAGGTGACAAGTCCTCCTCTGCTTATTTACCATACAGCTGCCATGTTGCCTTATTGGATGGAAACAGCCCCTAGAGGGAAGGTGTCCTGGACTGCCTACAGGACTGCTCTCATTTGCAGTATACTGACGTGCAGCAAAACCTCTGTCTCAATTTTTGGATGATCTACTTCTGAAGTACCTGCCTCTCTCATCTGTACTTAAACCACATTTGATGTTGGCTCCTCTATGTCCTAGAAAATATACACTGGAAATACACTGGAAAGCTGGGAATTTAATTCATAACAGCCACTAGTATCCTTACATCTTTATCTTCTTTTGGCTTTTATTTCCTTTCCAAACAGGCTTCCATCAAAACAGGAATTCAAAAAGTTAGCCATTGTAATCTCAGTGACGTCAGTCAGATGCAGGCATTATGGCATCAGGCATTGCACTTGCACAGATGTCTCAGTGACTGTTGAGCTAGTTGAACCATTAGCTACATTATATGCTCGATTGGAAATACATGTCACTTTTTACAGTTGGGAAACTTGTTTCTAGTGGTCCAGTGCTGGTATGCCTTCCTGAGTTTTAGAAGTTTTCACACACACCTTCTGGAAATTCAGAATGAGTAATATAGTCAAAAGCTTGCAACCAACGTACATATTACTTTTTCCCTACACAGCTCATTGCCCATGACTCTATTAGGAGGTTATTTTTTCTGTCACTTATGAGTAAAGCCTTCTTATGGGAGGCAGCAATGATGGAATCAACCCCAGGGTAATATTAGAGCCCTCCAATCAATAGGAGCCCATTACCCCAAGCACATTTACCTTTATTACAGAAAGAAAAGAATGCTGAGAGAGGAGGAGTTTCCAAGGGAGTCCAACCTGTCAGTGAGGGGGAACAAACACAAACTACTCATGTACAGTACAGTTTTGTACCTACCATAAATGTAGATGTCCGATAGGAATGCATCTGCAGTCCTTACAAATGGGTTGTCCTGTCGTCAGGCAGCCCTTGATCGGCGGATTCCAAAGTCTGGGTCTGGCTTCGGCTGGTGTCGCACTTCACCCGACGTCATAGCTGCAGTTACTCGGGTATAAAGGCATCAGCCGACACCATTTTCCTCAGTGTTTCTTGCCCCAGATGCCCTCTAGGAGGACTAAATTTGGATAAATGCCAATGATTCCAAATATTAGAGAGCAAACAAAAGATAAGCATGTATGTACATATATACAAATACACCATAATAGATTCCCCCAGCTAGCTATAAGAGGGGCAAATACCCTAGGAGTACCACAGAGGGGAAGGAGGGTGGGTAATCCTGACTGCAGATGCATTCCTATCGGACATCTACATTTATGGTAGGTACAAAACTGTACTATGTCCTTCAAGGATGCATCTGCAGTCCTTACAAATGGGTAGAATACCATAGCCAAACTGGGGGAGGAGGAACGCTAGAATTATGATGTAGTTAAGATCCCTTGCAAAACAGCAGTGGCAAAACCTGCTCAGGATCTAGAGTATAAAGGTAAATTATAATGCTTGGCAAATGTATGCACGGAGCTCCAAGTAGCAGCCTCTAAAATATGTCTTTGGTAGCCACTCCTCGTAGAAAAGCTGTGGTAGTGGCTGTAGCTCTTGTAGAGTGAGGCCCGATGTTTTCTGGAGTTTTCTTTCCATGGTAGGAGTAAGAAAATCTAATGCAATTTCCTATCCACTTAGATATAGTCTGTTTTGAAATTGCTTTCCCTTCCATTCCTGTTGCATATGCTACCAGTAGCTGGTCAGTTTTTCTATTGCTCTTGGTCCTGTCCAGGTAGTAGCGTAATTGTCTGTGTACATCTAAGGTATGCAACAGCCTTTCTCCCCTGTTCTGTGGATTTGGGAAGAATGTAGGTAGGTGGATAGCCTGATTTAAAGATACTCTGGAGACCACCTTAGGCATAAAAGCAGGATTTGTTCTCATGGACACCCTATCTTGATGGAAGATCAGAAAGGGCTGTACTGCCATTAATGCCTGTAGCTCAGAAACCCTTCTTGCTGAAGTGATTGCCAGCAGGAAAGCAGTTTTCCATGATAAGTATTGCAATTCTGCTGTTGCTGCTGGCTCGAAAGGAGGAAGTGTCAATTTTCTAGCACAAAGTTCAAGTCCCATGCAGGTAATGGTGGCTTCCTAGGAGGCTTTACATTTTTAATTCCTCTCAGAAACTGCCTGAGCAGAGGATGTGAGAAGACTGGAGGATCCAAGTCGTATTCTGCTGAAATAGCTGATGCATGAATCTTAATGGAAGAGTAGGACAGGCCTTTGTGGAATAGCTCTGCCAAGTATTCCAGGATGTTGGCTATGTTTACCAGAGACACATCTTCCCCTTTAGCAGTACTCCAAATGAGATATCTTTTCCATTTTGCTGAATAGGTTTTCCTTGTTGAAGGTCTGCGAGCTTCCAAGATAATGTCCTTAACCCTTTGGGATAAATTTGGGTTAATTTGTTTTATGCAATGTTCCAGGCAGTCAGCTGCAGAGTTTTCAGATTTGGATGCAGGGTGTTGTAGTTGTTCTGAGTTAACAGCAAGGGAACTAGGGGTAAGGGCCACATCTGTTCCCGAGACATGCTCCTCAGTAATGGGTACCAATGTTGCCTTGGCCAATCTGGAGCTATCAGAATGATCCTTGGACGGTCCTCTTTGATCTTCAATAGCACCTTGTGCATCAAAGGAAGTGGTGGGAATGCATATGCTGTCAGATTTTTCCAACTGAAGGATAGGGAGTCCACCTTCCATGCCAGTGGATGGTACGTCCTGGTGCAGAATTTCTTTAATTGGTGATTGTGTGGGGATGCAAATAAGTCTATTTCTGGGAGACCCCATTTTCTTGTTATGGTTTTGAAGATGTCCGGATGCAGCATCCATTCGTGGGCATCCGTGGTAGTCCTGCTTAGTATGTCTGCTAGAGTGTTTTCTTTTCCTGGTACAAAAATTGCTTGTAACTGAATGTTGTAACTCAGGGCCACATTCCAGAAGTCCAGGGCCATCCGGCATAGAGGGTACGAATGTGTGCCTCCCTGCTTGTTGATGTACCACATAACTGTGGTGTTGTCTGTCCTTATCATCAATTGGCCTCGTCGAAGAAATGGTTTGAAAGCCTGAATTGCCAGTTTTACTGCCAGCATTTCCTTTAGGTTTATGTGTAGGTGCAGTTGCTCTTGAGTCCATAAACCTTGTATGCATTTGTCCATCACGTGTGCCCCCCAACCGAGGTCTGAGGCGTCCGTTGTGATGGTTTGGCTTGGTTGAGTGTTGTGGAAGGGCAATCCTTCGTTTGATTGACAGGCCTGAGCCCACCTGTGGAATTCTTGCTTCAGGCATGGAATTATTGGAATGTGAGTTTCTAGGCTGTGCTTGTGCTGAGACCATAAATTCTTTAGGTACCACTGTAGCTTTCTCATGTGCAGTCTGGCATGTGGGACCAATATTATGCAGGATGCCATGAAGCCCAATGCCTGTAGGACTTTTCTTGCTGTTAGATGGTTTTGCTTTGTTAATGCCAAGAAGTAGAGAGGGAGTTGCTCCTGTTTTTCTACTGTTAGGAATGCCATTTGTTTGGATGTGTCCAGCTCCGCACCCAAAAAGGTTATCTTTTGGGATGGTATCAGCCTTGACTTTTTTATATTGACTGTATATCCCAGGGCTTGTAGAAGGTAAATGACTCTTTTTAAGTCTTCTGCTAGCTTGTTTTTGTTGTCCGCTTGTATCAGGCAATCGTCCAGGTAAGGGTAGATTTGGATTCCCTGAAGCCTGCAATGAGCGATTACTGATGCCAGGCATTTCGTGAACACTCTGGGCAGTAGATAAGCCAAAGGGCAATGCTGAGAATTGATAATGCTCTGATCCTGCAAGAAATCTGAGGTATCTTCTGCAATTTGGTCGTATGGGGACGTGCAGGTATGCCTCCTTGAGATCTAGAGTAACCAGCCAAGACTCCTTGCCCAGCATGGGAAGAAGCTGCTGTAGGGTCAGCATTTTGAATTTTGGAACAATGAGGAATGTTTAAAGCGGACAGATCGAGAATAGGTCTCCATTTGCTTTCTTTCCTTGGTACTAGGAAGAGTCTGGAGTAAAAGCCCTTTCCTTGCTCCATATATGGTACTTTTCCACAGCTCTTATTTTTAATAATTGATTTACTTGCTTTAGAGCTTCTGCCTTTTGATTTGGAGGTAGGTTTGGCATTCCTCTCTTTCCTGGTAGAGTATGGAAATGAAACCTGTAACCTTGGTCTATAGTTTGCAAAATCCACTTTTCTCTTGTGATGTAATGCCAGTTCTTTGAAAATAAAGCTAGCTTTCCGCCTAAGGGTGCTTCTAGTTGTTCCCTGGTAGGCGGTGCCAGAGCCAAGTCACTGTGATTGTCCTGTTGCAGTGGTGGTGGCTGCGTCTGTGCCTCGCTGGTTGTTACCCTGCCACTGGCGTCCCCTGTAGGCACCCCTAGATTGGTTTCTGCCTCTTGAACGCCTATTCCTGCCTCTCTGTGCTTTGGAGGAGTCTGGAAAGGACCAATTCTTGGAGGGCCAATTCCTGCTAAACCTTGGAGGTTGGACCTGTAAGAAATCTTTCACTGTTTGGACAGATTTTGCCTTCTCTTCCATCTTCTTCAGCACCTGTTGTGCAGGAGAACCAAACAAATTGATCTTGTCCATGGGAGCATCCAATAGTTTTGATTTGACATGGTCCGGTAAGGCCTGCTCTTTTAACCATGCATGCCTTCTAATAACTGTGCCAGTCATGGCTGATCTAAAGGAAGCCTCCAGTGCATCATAGCCGCATTTTAAAGAATGGTTACTAACTTGCTGAATGTTATGTACCATTTCCTGAACATATTTCTTATCTAAAGGTTCATCAGAGGACAGTTTTTTAGTTAACTGGTCTAGCATAAATTCTTGATATTGGATCATATGAAATTGACAGTTCAAGGCCCTAGCTGACAGAGTAGCAGAAGTGTAAACTTTATTACCCCATCTCTCTAAGGACCTGGATTCCCTTTCAGAGGGGAGAGGATTTTTGGCAGAGGTTGCTACAGCCTTAGGCCCCTGGGAGATAGTCTCGGGATCTGCAAAAGGAGCCTTGTATAAATGGTGATGTGTGTCCGGGACCCAGTAGAACCTATCGGGCTTAGCAGGGGCCGGAGGTAATGAATCAGGAGCAGTACAAGCATCATTAAATGCATCATCTACAACAGAAAGAACTGGAGGTATAGCTAAAGGCCTATGTTGTGGTAAATGTAAAAAGGTTCTAAGCCTTTTCCTGGAGTCTGAAAAATCTTGGCCCTGCCACTGAAATTGTTCCCTCATAGCATGCAAGGTTTCCCCAAAGGAAAATTCCTCAGGCGGAGAGGCAGAAGGGATGGACTCTTCAGCATCAGAGTCTTCATAAGGGGAATAAGGAGCCTCTGGAGGGTCTGTACTATCTGTATCATCCGAGGAATCATCTGTGGAAACTGGCTCAGGGGGCTCTGCTCTAGGCCTCTTCTCTGGAGGTGGGCGAGAGGCCCTGTCTGGGTGAGGTTGGGATCCCCGGATTAAAGAAATGAAATCCTCTGCTAGAGAAAGCATTTGGGAACTGGAGCTGGGCCTGTGAGAGGGGGTCTTAACAGGCACAGATTTCGTAGCTTTAGCCCTGGCAAAGGCCTTAATGGACATGGCTGCAGGAGGCCTAGCAGCTCCACGTGCAGGGGTTGAAATATCCAAGGGAATAGTGTCAGATAATTCCTGAGAAACCACAACTGCAGGTTGGATTTCAGAAGCCGATTCCACCAGGTTGGAAGAGGCCTCGGTAGAAGGCATGTTTTCGGCTGAAGGAAGAACCGCTGGCTTGGTTTCAGCCGAAACCGAGACTCGCGGTTGGCTTAACCGCGGTTTCGGCCGAAACCGCGGACCGCGAGTGTCGGTCCTTTCCTGCGCTTTTGGATATTTGTGAAGTCGGAGGATCCGACGGCATAATAAGCAAAATCAGAGCCGAAAAACTGCTCAGCAAATTCCGACCGACGTCTAAGCGTCCGTCGGTTAAAAAGCACAGGCTAGACAAGCTGCTACGTCGTGGTCTGGGCCTAAACAAGGTAAGCAGTAAGAGTGGAAATCTTTATGAGGTATTTGTTTCCCACATGTTAAACAGTTATTCACTTTTTCTGACATCGGCTGAGGCAAGAAAGAGTCCCCAACGGGGTACTTAGCTTTTTAGAAGTCTTCGGTAGTAGTAGAAGTATTCGGTAGTAGTAATCTCTGGATCTGACTGACCGGCACTTGCGAACAGCTTCTGCTTCGGGCGCCACGCGGCAAGAAAGACTGAGGAAAATGGCGTCGGCTGATGCCTTTATACCCGAGTAACTGCAGCTATGACGTCGGGTGAAGTGTGACACCAGCCGAAGCCAGACCCAGACTTTGGAATCCGGCCGACCGAAGGGCTGCCTGACGACAGGACAACCCATTTGTAAGGACTGCAGATGCATCCTTGAAGGACATCAACACCTTCGCTCAACGCTTTCTGGAATTCATAAACTCCAATGCCCTGGATCAACTTATCCACACCCCCGCCAGGGGCAACAATATCCTGGATCTAGTCATTACCAATATGAGTGACACACCTGAAGTCAATGGCTCATTGGTCCGCTCCGACCATAAGCTAATTACCCTAGATAACCACATCATGCCTCCACCCCCCATTAAGAAAACCATGGTAAAACATTTCTCCAAAGCCAACTTCATGCTTCTTAAGACAGAAGTGGTGAACATCATGACACCCATGCAGATGGACAATACAGTTACGACTACTGAATCCCACACAACTGCACTTTATAAGCACTTACATGAGTGCATGGATTGAACTATCCCAAACAGAACCAAGACGCTATCCTCCAAAAAAAGGAAGCCAATCTGGTGGTCCCCTGCCATAAACAAACTGCACAACAGAAGGAAGAAACTCTTGCAAAAGAGAGTAAAATCCCACGAGTGGAGGAGCTCCCTGGTCAGCCTCAGTAAGAAGCTGCAATCCCTGATAAAATCCTCCAAAGCTAGCTATGAAAACAAAATAGCCACTGATTCTAAAAACAACCACAAAGCATTCTATAGCTATGTCAAGAATCTCAATGGCAACACTCAGATCTGCTTTGAGTTACAGCACAATGGCACTAAATATACAGACCCAACTGATATTGCCAACATCCTGGCAGATAGGTTCAGTGCTAACTTTACCCCCCTCTCACCCCCTAAACAGCCCATCTCTATACCGGAAGAATGCAAAGTTCCTGTAATCACGGCTGCACAGGTAAAAATCACAACCTCCAAAGCCAAGAACACAGCATCCATGGGACCAGACAACATAACAGGTTGCGTTCTACACGAACTACAGAACGAACTGGCACCCCACCTAAGTACCATGTTCATAGACTCACCTTGGGCTTTGTGCCTGCTGAATGGCACACAGCAACAGTTATTCCACTCCACAAGGGGGGGAGCCACCACGGACCCCGGGAACTACTGCCCCATTAGCCTGATGAGCCTGGTCTGCAAGGCCATGGAACGTATCATCATGGAACTTATAAACAAAGATATTGGTAATCTCCAAACTCTTGATCCCACCCAGTTCGGGTTTGTAAAAGGCAGATCATGTCTCCTAAACCTGACAGACTTCTTTGAAGCAGTCACCAAAGCCGTAGGCAAGGTGGTTCACACAGCCTATCTAGATCTTGCCAAGGCTTTTGACACCATTCCCCACTCTGGAATTGTAGATAAACTCACTAAACTAGGTATAAATCCCTATGTCACAAGATGGGTTGCCAACTGGCTCAATGACAGAACCCACACTTTGAAAGTAGCAGACTCCAAATCAGAATTCAAACCAGTGACAAGAAGTACCACAGGGTTCAGTCCTGGGTCCTCTCCTGTTTGGTATCTACTTATCTGAAGTACAGGCTAACAAAGAAGGTCTTTGGCTAACGAAGTTCGCAGATGACTGCAAACTAGGAGCCATAATCGAAACTCCTAACTATGTGGACATCCTACAAAAGGGCCTCAGTGAGACAGATGCCTGGTGTCAAAGCCATGGCCTCAAGCTCAATGCCAAAAAGTGCATTGTCATCCCCTCTGGTAAAAACTCTGTACCCATGAACTACAACATGGGCGGTAGTATACTTAACACTGAAAGTGTGATAAGAGACCTTGGGACACAGGTGGACAGTAGTCTCTCCTTTGATAATCACACTGCCACAGTAGTCAGGAAATCCTTCTACGTGGCACACCTCATCACAAAAAGGCTTCTCACCCAGAAAAAAAAAAAAAAAAAGTTCATTGTTCCCCTCTACTCATCACTCATTAGACCCATTATAGAGTACAATGCCCCTTTTGGCATATACCTCACAAGACATCTACAACTGGAAAGGCCGCAGAAATACCTCACAAAGAAGATTACCAGCCTCAAACAGATGCCCTACGCAGACAGTCTCAAAAAACTCCAGCTTTACTCCGTCGCATATCGCCTACTCAGAGGTGATCTCTGCCTAACACACAAAACTATGTCAAACCCAGAGCTGTTGGACATGCTCCACTTAAAGAAATCCCAATTCCTCCGAGCTACACACTCTAGGGACCTAAACCTTGTCACCACATTAAACAGAACATGCTGGAGGGATAGATTCCTGTCCCAGAGACTTCCCATACTCTGGAATAAACTACCTATCTATATCAAACAAAGCTCCTCATTAGCACTCTTCAAGAAAAATCTTGAGGATTGGATGGGAAAGAGGAAATTCACCCCGGGGATCACCTCTGTGGCTCTGCTCGACAGTGGCACAGGAAAATTATTTTCTTGGGTGGCAAAAGCCAGGATACCTTTTTGGCTGGGCTTGTATAGGCCCCAGGGCCGATAGCCTAGTACCTACCTAAGAACTTCTGATTCTGGCAACGACCATCACAGTCGTGTTTGGCCGAGTGAGCCCCCTCTTGTTAAGCTGCCATCCAAAGGAAAGTATGATGAAAAGGTCAAAAGGTCACTTCTTATGAAAGAAGAACTTTGTTCCCCTCTCCCCCACCCCAGCAAAAGCAGGACATAATGGAAAAGACAACAGTGAGCCTCCACCTCAGCAAGCAAAGCATTAGCATATGCTCCAGAAAGGACTTGGCGTTAATACAGATGCCTAAATACAGTAATCACATTCGCACCTGAAGTCTGCCCCCTTAAGGCATCCTTGCTTCCTACATACAATACAAAAATGCAGACTTAAAAGCAAAATGCACTATAGGCATTTTATTTAAAGTTTGCTGACCAGAATAGAACAGTGATTCATCTTGACCTATTTCAGCTTCTGTCAAGGAAACATAAAAAGAGGTAGATAAAATAAACAAAACAACGTTTTACAAAAATTTAAATTATACAATAAAAACTGATTTTAAGCACGTTGTTAATATAACAGGAAGCAACTACAGGCAGATAATGCAATGGATTGAAAGCAGGCAAAATCTAGTACAGAATGCATGCTCCTCAACATCCTGTGCAAAATCGTAGATTATATAAAAAGGAGGAGAGGGATTGTGTGGAATACAAGACGGGACTAAGGATTGGAACAGTTTAACAGTACTGAGTAGAGAGCGAGGACAGTGAATAGTGACATTAAACAGTGAGTAGAGAGAGAGGACAGTGAACAGTGACATTAAACAGTGACTGGTCAGACATCTAACAGACAGCATCTTTAAACAGCAACTTTATACATATGTGGGGAAAGCCACATTTGTGTGTCGCACCATATTTTCTCCCAGATCATCAAAATGGATGCCCACCACCACTACAATGGTTTTGGTTTGAAGAACTGAATCAAATCACTTTGGTACATTAACAAACGCCAACAAATTCAAAATAACTTGCATAGCTGTCCTCGTACACAAAACAGAACCAGTCATCACCTTTTCCAGATTTTGCAGGAGTCATATCAACTTGATGTACATTACAGGAAGGAAGATTTAAACCAGTGAAACTAATACACAATACAAAACCTCTCAACTGATTAAAACTGAATTGTATGAGGGTGCTTAATACTCCGGAAGAAAAAAAACACTTAATATACTTATTTGCAAAGGAGGGCAGGGTCTTAAAGGGGCATCAACTTTGCCACAGACTTCCTCCAAATCATCCACACATAGCCATAATGCCATCAAAATCAACTACAGGTGGTGAGGGGGAATAACATTTTTTTCTACAATTGTTTTAAACATCACTGAATTATCACTTGTGACACAGGCAAATAACATTTTTTTCTACAATTGTTTTAAACATCACTGAATTATCACTTGTGACACAGGCACGTTTACATTTATACAAAAGTAAAACTGCATTAACAAATTAACATTAACAAATGTTATACTTCACATATATTGTTATACATCATATAAATTAAGCAACATTACATACAATTACTCAATTCCTGTACCTTTTTTTAAAGGAGAAAGATTATTAAACCATCACTTAATATTTCTTCTATAATTGTCAGCAACAATGCAAAGTTGATCTTTCAAGGGTCAGACAAGCAAAGGGCTTACATGTCACTGGTTAAGATGATAGAAAGTATATATTTTCTAAGGTAACAAAATGGTCAGCATTCTTTGCAACATTGACAGAAATCTTTGGCAGCACATTAGAACTGCTAAAATGGTGGAGATCTCACCTAAAAATTTAAACTTAACACAAGATTTTTAAAATTCTACACAAGAAAAGTGGTGGATCATACGGGAAACAATTTTCACACAGACACACGGGAGGGGGGGGATGCTGAAACTACAAAGCTATAAAAGTAGCACAGTGCCTAGGAAGGATAAATTATGAGATCTCACAGACAGAGCTGTCTGATGAGAGTAAAAACTTCTCCTTTTGTGCCCCCCCATGTTGAAAGACAATGGCAGCCATTTAATACAAGTGATGCGCTGAGACAAAAAAACAAAGATATTGAGCTGAATATTGAAATCTGAGAAACAAATGGCTATACTACTGAAATGTAATCATGAAAGTCTGAAGAGTAAATATCTACTGCCACAACTAGCAGTAATTCTGATGTCTACTTATAGACTTGCAGGGAACTACAGTCAAAGTACTTCAGATTTGTTTTAACTTTAAACACTACAGCAGTGACCTGCAATCATACTTGGAGATCTTGGATTGAATAACTAATTTGAAAACCCCTTCTGCTAGTAAAGCTGAACTCAAAGACTTAAAACATCAAGCAGCCAAGTGCCTGGAGAGAAGCCGCACATGGCTTGCCATCAAGTAGTAAACTGTAGACTGGACCGTGAGACACTGTTCTGGTTGAACATTGGCTGGATGAAGGGAAGCAGACAGTACTGGTAAACAGAATTCAAAGAGAGGACAGGGTTGCTACAAAGTGGTGAAGCGCAAGCTACAGCTCTTTTGGATGTCTACAGGTTGTACTAGAGATGGACTCGTGAAAAATGTATGGTCTGATGGTGTCCTTTTCATTCATTCCCTGCTTTTACCAGATCTTCAGATCCTAAACTCTAGAGCTCCTCGCTTTACCCATAATGCCCCACCAACTTAAAGTACCTCAGATCTCATTTGCTGCCATTCCGCTTCAGACGCGGATCCTGACGCTATTGAGGTCTTAAGAAGTAGCTGGCCTTTTTCTGTGAGTTAACAGTTAAGAAAATCATTACATCTATCCTCCTACCTTCCATACAAATTCTTTTTAGACCTTTTAGGCTGTTTGATACTTTACCTACCGATTCTTCAGTACCTCTCAAAGGTACCATCGTTGACACTCTTATTCCCAGTTTAATTTCATTCTTTAGAGTACACACACTTTCTTCCCTCTACATTTTTTTTGGGAGAAGATACCCTCCCATAGTAATGGCCAACAAGGCAACAAGTTTTAAGAAGTGCAATACCTGTGGGCATTAAATCCCCACAGGGAATGTATTTATTGTTTAGGACCCACACACTTGGATGTGGACTGTTCTATCTGTTCTGGAATCTATGCTAGAGCTCTTGCAAAATAAGCTGGTCCTCAGGAGCCTCCCTTCCTTCTTCCGCTCCTACTTCTGTGGCTGGGGAAGCTACACCCGGCGACTAAAGAAAATATTTCAAGCCTCTATAAACTAAAGCAATGCTGGTGGTTCCCTGCAGGGTGAGGAAAATAAACCTATATTTTTTTGTCTGAGTGATAAAGTTGCTTTCCGTTTTCTTCTTTCGGCTTTTCCCGGTTAGGGGTCGCCACGGTGAATCACCTGTCCGCTCATGATTAGCAGTGGAGTTTTACGGTGTCTAGTTGCCAGCCCAGCGCCCAACCTTCCATGGAAGGCACACATGCACACACTCACCTAGGGCCAATTTAGAGTGTCCAATCCACCTACAGCATGTGGGAGGAAACTGGAGCACCTGGAGGAAACCCACGTGACCAAAGAGAGGACATGCAGACTCCGCACAGAAGGCACCCCAGCCGAGAATTGAACCGGAGAACCTCTTGCTGTGAGGCGACAATGCTAACCACTGCATGAAGTTGCTTTCTGTTTTACAGACTCAATTTTGTTTTCGGTTTTAAGAAATCTGCTTGGACTGGTGTTTTTGTTGTGTGTGTGTGTGTGTGTGTGTGTGTGTGTGTGTGTGTGTGTGTGTGTGTGTGTGTGTGCATGCATGAGAGAGACGCACACAAATTAGCTAGGCTGCACATTTCACATTTTTTTTCACTGATTAAATTGTCTCGAGTGATATTTAAATACACAGTGAATTTCTGGGCCTTTGTCTTCTGAAAGCATTTCAAGCCTACATACACTAAAGCACTGTTGGAGGGTGGGTAGGGAAAAACTAGCAGTGAATCACCACTTCATTGATCTGCTTTTTAAACCTGGTGATTTTAAGCTGCCTACCCCTACTGTAAGCCGAGCATAAGTAGCGCCTCTCTTTCTAAACCGTTGTTGATATTTTGATTTGCCTTTCATTGTGCTTATACTGAAAAATTGCATTTTGCCTGTCATTGTTCTACTGATTTACTTGCTCTGAATTCATTATCTAGCTAACTGTTGGGTAAAGTAGCATTTTTACACTCTAACAAGCACTCGTTTTTACATCAAGAGGTCAGTGGATTTTCCATCTAGTGCACTGGGAAGTAGGCCGGTCTGTTTAGGTTGTGGAACCACTCTAGATTTCTGCATGTAGTTTTATTCGCTGGAGGGTTTATTAATCAATTTACCTTGTTTTTAGATCATTTACAAATTCTGAACAACTGAGTGGCTCTTAGCTCATTTATTCAAAGTGAGGACTTATTGAATAATCACACTTATAAGCCGTGAGCACACTGCTGTATCCATATTTCAAAGTTTCTTTGTGGTAGCATTTCACTCTGGTCACTCCTTTACTGTGCTTTTACATAGGAAGACTGGGATTATTCATGTAGTAACAGCAGGTGTTTACCTGGTCTATGAGCTGGGAAGCACAAAAAAGAACTCCAAGTATCTTTCTGCACTTCTCTTGTATACAGAGATTGTATTTAACAGTTTCAAAAACAACTGTACTGTCAGCTGCTTTAAGTAGGTAACTGCACTGTATTACACTGCATCTGTCAGTTGGAGGTAGTTCGTGTGGTCTTGTTACTCTTGGGCATTCTACATTAAAAGTGTTTTTCTGCACCTTTGTAGCAACAGTGTGCTGATCTAACCTGTCCGAGTTGGGAACTGCTGGTGAAAGGCTTATTGTATGCATTCCTGATTGGCAGTTAAACTGGTTTCTTGTTGCTTGTATTGAAGCCTTGTGTTTGCGCAATGCTACTCTTCATGCAGCATCAGTTAGCAGTGCCCTTACATAAACGCAAAAACCTAGAAGCTCAGTTTTCCCTAAACAGCTGTCAGTGAAACCCTTCCAAGCTTTTCTACTCCTCTAGGAGCAACTCAGTTGTGTACTGAGCAGTGTTGCCTTATTGATCAACCTTAGCCTAAACAAAGTATAGGTTCCTCTTGCAGCCTTGGCACTACCAGCACACTCCTGTCAAATTAACCCATTCCCTTCCCTAATAAAATGCACAATAAGAGCCATTCTATCATGGACAGGCAAGTTTCCCCATCATCTCTCTGGCCAGCCTGATAGACATAGCATCTTGAGGCAATGTAACAATTGTCTCACATATACTGACAACCACTTACACCTAAAACAAATACTTTGAGAGATGTAGTTACACTACAAAACTGTAGGCAAGACTCACACAAGGACAAACTGAATACCAAGCAGGTTGTCAGCACACACACTTCCCACACTAAATAAGGAAATGACAGAATCCCACATATGCAAAGGTATTCACTAGTAACTTACCAAAAAATCAGAGGCCTCCTAAAAGGAAACCACTTACACACTCAATGCAAAAAACAACCATAACACACACATGTCTCACCAAATAAGCCCACAAGGCATAACGCTACAAAACCTAATGTACTGGTCATAGGTGACTCCGTTATGAGACACGCAGATATTTTCCTCACCAGGCTGAATAAGCAGCAGGCTACGGTTAGCTGCCAGTCAGGTGCCAGGCTCAGTCAGGTCACTCAAACACTCAAGTCACTCAACCACAAATACTGGTACGAGTCCATGTGGGAGTGAATGACTTGGGATGTACAGTAAACTCTCAGTAAACAGGAACTCAAGCAGCCAGAAAAAAAATCAAAGAAATACACTACAATTTTCATGTGTTGCACTTTTTGTTCTCACCCTGTAAAAATAAGAAGTTATGTACTCACAATAACGTTCCATCTGAGTAGATAAACTTCATTTGTCTGCAACCTTTGGGAATCGGATCTGACCTCGGATCTGAGCCGGCAATCTTTCATAGCTTAGATCAGAGCTCCTAGCTCCTCCCCTTTACCCACAATCCCCTGCCAACCCTGACTGACCACAGATCAAGTTTGCCCATAACCAATAAGGCTGAGAAAGGAAACTAACTACCTTCCTTAAAGGGCAGAGTAAAACCTCTGGTCAAACAACATCCAAAGGTCAAGGGGAAGGAGGGTGGAACGGTTGCAAACAAATGAAGTTTACCTACTCAGTTGGAATGTTATGGCGAGTACATAACTTCTTAATCTGAAGTAGTTAACTTCATTTGTCAGCAACCTTTGGGACAGAGTCCCCAGCTACCTGGACCTTGGGCGACCTTCATGGAAGGATGTTCCAGAGCACTGCAGAGCCAAAGGATGCTCTCCCTCTAAAGATAATATCTAATTTATAATGGTTGATGAAGGTATGAGGTGACGCCCAAGTGGCTGCTGAACAAATATCATCCAGGGGTACTCTAGACCGAAAGGCAGCAGAAGTAGACATGGACAGAGTAGAGTGGGCATGCACTCCCTGAGGTGCGGGCCTGCCAGAACTTTCATAAGCCAAAAGGATGCATTGCGAAATCCACCTCGACAAGATGACCTTCGACACAGATTTACCCAAGTTAAATTTGGCAAAGGAGACGAACAACTGGTCGGATTGTCTATGACCAGCTGTTCTATGAATGTAAAAACGCAGCTGTCTATGCACATCTAAAGAATGTAGTTTGTATTCTCCTTTGTTCTGGTATTCAGGAAAGAAAACTGGCAGATTAATGGATTGGTTAATATTTGCTTAGGAAGGAATGAGGGATTGGTCCGGAGGTAAACCCTATCCTTGGGGAAGGTCAAATAAGGAGGTTTTACACATAGGGCTTGAAGTTCAGAAACCCTCCTAGCTGAAGTAATAGCGATGAGAAAGGCGGTTTTCCATGACAAATGTTTGAGATCAGCTGAAGCTGCAGGTTCAAAGAGGGGAGATGTCAAGGCCTGAAGTACTAAAGTCAAATCCCAGGGAGGCACTACTTCCTTTATTGGAGGTCTGAGTAGGAAGGTGCCCTTCAGAAAGGTCTTACATAACTTCGTGGTGATCAATGGACCCAGTTCATGTCCCACGTGGTAATGAGAGATAGCTGCTAGTTGAACTTTGACTGTGGAACAGCTAGCCCCCTGATGAAAAAGCCCTGAAAGGAAATCCAAAATGGCGGGCAACGGAGCTGTGAAAGGGTCCAGGTTCTGACGCTGCGCCCAAATAGCAAAATGTCTTCATTTACTACTATAGACTTTCCTAGTAGAAGGCTTGTGCGCTGCTACTAGGATAGCTTTAACTGGGGAGGAGATACCGGGAGTCCTAGCTACGAGTGGAACTGGAGCAACCAAGCCGTAAGCTTGAGATTGTCCAGGTTCGGGACTGGGAGGCCTAGGGGTGGGAACTCAGATCCGGGAGGGGATCTAGAATCCACGGTGGATTCACCAGATGAGACCAGAGGTAAGGGAACCAAGCTTGACGAGGCCAGAATGGGGCAATGAGGATCATTTTGCTCCCCAACCAACTGGCTTTCTGTAGAAGCTTCAGCATCAGAGGTGGAGGGGGATAAGCATAGAGTAGACCGGGAGGCCAAGCATGCACCACAGCATCTCTTGGGGATTCCCCGGCGGGGGGGAATTAGAGCGAAGTAGTTGTTGCATTTCGTGTTTGAAGGAGAGGCGAAGATATCGCAACAAGGTCATCCCCATACGGCAAATATCTGCTTTGCTACCTGGGGATTGAGAGACCACTCGTAAGGAGACAGTATGGTGCGACTGAGTTTGTCCGCCAGGATGTTGGACCGTCCCGGAATGTGCATTGCAATAAGAAAGCGGTTGGTGGAGATCGCCCATTCCCACACTCTCATAGCTTCTCGACAGAGTGGGTAGGACCTGGTTCCCCCCCTGTTTTGTTGATGTACCAGACCACAGACATGTTGTCTGACTGTACTGCAACTGTTCCTGTAGGAAGAAGGCTCTGAAGTGCTTGCAACGACTACAGCACTGCCCTCATCTCTAGAACATTTATGTGCAATGAGGTCTCTATCATTCCACGTGCTACCGTCCTGCCTGCATAACCCCCCCCACCCGAGAGGCGTCCGTGGTCACCGTGGCAAGTGGAGGGGCCATGGAGAAAGGGCATCCCGCTTGGAGGTCCGGTGATAGCAAGAACCATGCGAAAGCTCTTTTGCAAGCCTTGCTGAGGGGAATGGGGTGACAGAGGGATGGAAGGACCACTGGACTTGGAGAGTCCACTGCAAAACCCTCATGTTCGGGTGAGCCATGGGGAGCAGGGTAAGTGCGGCCACCATGGAGCCCAGCGCCCTCAGGAGTAATCCCGCCGGGGGAGCTGATGACAGTAAAATGGCCTGCACATGTAGCCTCAGGGTGTGAAGTCGCTCGGTGGTTAAGAAGGCTAGTAAGTTGTTGGTGTCTAATCTGGCCCCGATAAAGTCCATCACCTGAGTCGGGTTGAGAAAGGATTTGTCCGTGTTGACTGTGATCCCCAGCCGGGAAGCAAGGTGGAGAAAGTAATTCCTGGCTGAGCAGAGTAGATGCCTTGTTGGGGCGGTCAGGAGCCAGTCATCTAGGTACGGAAACACTTGCATTCCCTGGAGCCTCAGGTGGGCCGCTATCACTGCTAATACCTTGGTGAACACCCTGGGGGGTTGAGGTGAGACCAAAGGGAAGGACCCTGAACTGATAATGACTGGCTCCTAGCTGGAAGCGGAGAAACCTCCTGGATTGTTTGTCCATCAAAATGTGGTAATATGCATCCTTGAGGTCTATCTAGCACAACCAGTCGCTCTCCTGCAACAGGGGGAGAATGGATTGAAGAGTGACCATCCGGAACTTATCTTTGGTTACTGACAGGTTCAGGAGGGAGAGATCGAGGATTGGCCTTAGGTCCCCCGCCTTTTTTGGCACCAAAAAGAACCTGGAGTAGTAACCTGATCCGAACTGGTCTAGGGGGACGTGTTGGATGGCTCTTTTTGCTAAGAGCTGTTGAATTTCCACAGCTGCAGCCTCCCTCTGATCGGGTGGGACATCGGGGAGGCATTTGGGTTGTGAGGGATGTGAGAAAAGGGAATTTGGTATCCTCTGGATATGATGCGAAGTACCCAGCGGTCTGTTGTGATGGACTCCCAAGCTGCCAGGTGCCTCAAAAAATGTCCCCAGACTGCTCCTCTCTGGGTCGCTGGGTGGGGCTGTCAGAGAAAGCTTCTCTGGACCCACCATTCCTCGGGCCCCCCTACCTCTAGGGCGGCGTCCACCCTGTCCTCCTCTGCCAAGGAAGGACTGGGGATCCGGAGCAGACTGGGATTGTTGAGACTTCCGGAACCACATCTTCTTCTGTCCCTTTTGGTTCTTGGAGAAGGACCTCTGGGGAGCAGAGAAGCGGACTCCGACGGCAGACGTCTTCCCATCCTTTTCGCTCTGGACCAAAGTCTCGCGAACGGTCTTGCCAAACAGGGCAGAACCACCGAAAGGGGCATTCGCAAATGACGCCTTGAAGGGTTCCGCGAAATCGCAATGCCGGAGCCAGGCCTGACGTCACAAGACGAGGCTTGCTCTGCTGGCTCTAGCGGCTCCCTCTGTGGCGTGGGACAACAGCCGCATAGAGGTGTTAGATATGGACCTGAGAGTGGCCATCCGAGTGGAGTACAACAGTTTGTCCTCCACCGACATGGATTCCAGGGGCGACGCAGCATACTCTTTGATAAGGTCCCGCTGCAGTCGAATAACATGTGCCATGTAGTTCAAAGACCTCACCGAGAAGGTCGCTGAACTAAAGGCCCGCTTCCCTAAACAATCCATCAAACGGGACTCCATGCTCGGTGGATGGACCGAGGGACTCTCCTGAGCTAATTCCCTCTTGGTGGCCGCCGCCACCAACATGGCATCTACGGGGGGACCCTTGCTCCAGTGGGACCTCTCGGAGGGCAGACTAAGAATCTTGTCCAGGCATTTGGGGACTGGCTCCACAGTGTCCGGCTCCTTCCACGCCCTAGTGGTAATAAGGTCCACTAAGGGGTCGGGCGGAGGGGACACCCAAGAGGTAGATGGGCCTGCTTAGAGTGCCTCCAGGAACACTGATTCGTCTGAGGATGCCTTGGGGGCAGACCACCCCCCTCTTATCCTGAGCATTTCCATGATGTCTCCGAAGGAGACATCCTCGGGGGGTGACCTAGAGAAGTCTTCCCCTTCATCCAAATCCGTGTCATCAGTCAAGGACTCGGGGGAGTCCACGTGCCTCCTCTTACACTTTCGCTTGTGAGGGACGTCCTCGAGGGGGCTGTCAGAGGACGTCTCACCAGCCACGTCCTGTTCCAAGAGAATGACCTGGGACATCAAAGCAGGCTGTCCCTGGGGCCGGGTGATGGAAGCCGGACCCAACAGAGAGAGAGTGCAGGGCGGAGCCGTAGCAAGGACCGGGGGCCTGGAAGCACTCGACAGTGCCCTCTCCACCACATCGAAAGCCGAAGGAGAGCCGCTCTCTCTTGGATCCGAGAGCAGGCCCTCGCTCGGATCAGATGGACGGATCAGGGTCGGCACCGATGCCATCAGATCCGACGGACCAGTGTGCTCCGACCTAGACTGAGCCGAAGACACACTGATTCCCTCGGATCCAACGCTCAGCCCACGGCTCCGACAGCCCAGATCCGACAAAAACGGACCAGACAGGCTCGAGGGAAGAGTAGGTGCCGAAGTACCCGATACTGTCGGCGCCGACCCACCTCCGGCTCCAAGGCTGCTTGGCTCCAAACCCGGGAAGTGGGTCGGAGAAGGAGCTATCGGGGGGGGGGGGGGAGAAGCACTCCCATCTGCAGTTGGGCCTGGAGAAACCTTTGCATCATCCGGTCCAAATCTGTGTCGGAAAGGCTGCGAGTCGATCTCGACGAGGCCACCGAGGCTGGCCGGGAATGCCGCCTCGATGACCTTGACGGAGATCGGGTCTCCTCCTCCTCAGGGCCCAGTGAGAAGCACAGAGACCGGATCCGAGAAGGGGGAGACCGGGAAGCCCTGGAGGGAGAAGACCCTCGGCCTGCCGCTTGTGGTGCTTCTCCCTCCTTTTTTCTTTCCTGGCCTCCCTCTCCTCCGGAGCTGCAGCGGGAGTTTGAGTCCCGACCGGAGGGAGAGAGGCAGAAGTGGCCATCGCCGAAGCTGGGGAGGAGGCCACAGAAGCACCGGAGGCTGAAGTCCCGCTAGGATCAGCTTCGACCTCCGGTCTTTCGGTGCCCTGGGGTTGAACGTCGCACAGATGGAACACCCAGAGGAAAGGTGTTCAACCCCAAGGCACCGCACACAGAGTGTGGCCATCTGCTGGGAAGAGTTTATGGCCACACTCGGTGCACTTGGAAACGATGGGTTTTGGGGCTTCAGACATATTAAAGATCCACTCGTTAGGCCCCAAACACACAACACACAGAACGCTATGACCAGCAAAGGGGAGGAAGGGTAAGTTTCAACTAAAAAGGAGGTATTAACTACGATAGTTTTAGTCAAAAAAGGGAATCTGACCACACAACACTCACTCGACTTAAGAGGATAATAAAAAAATTGAAAAACTCACAAAAACCCTAAGACACCAGGAGCTCAAAACCTAGCTGCTGACAAGAAGCGTGGCAAACTAGATCTGAGGTCAGTCAAGGTTGGCAGGGGATTATGGGTGAAGGGGAGGAGCTCGGATCTAAGCTATGAAAGATTGCCGGCTCGGATCCGAGGTCAAATCGGATTCCCAAAAGTTGCTGACAAATGAAGTTAACTACATCAGATCATACCTTATGTTTTTAGAGTTTTAAAAAAATAGGAATAAATTCCTCTCTCCCCAACCCAAGAACAAGTCAGACCAAACAAATACTATATGGCACAGTATTAGGCCTATTTTTATAGTAACTCTCAAGTAACTATAAACAGTTACCCGGCATCTACCAATCCCCATGGGTACTGGTTAACAGAGTTTACCATACCTCACTGGACTATATGAAGAGAGACATGACTGAACTCTCAGACTGTGTGTGTCACAGGCAGGTATAAGCCTAGCCTTAAACAGCATTCTACCTTCTACAAGGATGCCACAATATAAACAACAAATGTCTAACAATCGGCTTAGCTTCTGGTATCCATCCAAGGAGATCCATTACTAGTCAGCCTGGAAAGACATGGTCTGCACCTGTCTCCTCTAGACTTTTGGATACTGGCAAAGGCATCAGCCACCCCTATTGTGCCTTTTTGTAGGCAGTCTCAAAATAACCAAACTCCCAACATAAAATCCTCTCTAGATAAACCCAAGGAACTGCTGCTTAATGCTAGGAGTCTAAACAAGAAACTGCACTCCCTGGAAGCATTCCTCTCTTTTGAAGATGCTGACATCTGTGCGATCACCAAGACATAGTTCCAAAGGTGTGAAAAGCACCCCTGCTGTGCAGGGCTACAATGCCTTCCATATGTTCGGACCACAAACTGAGTGTGAAAGAACCAAAGGAGGAGGTGCATCCATCTTCATTAAGGATAAGTATACCATGAGACTGGTCAGACAGTATGAATCTCTTGAGCTACTCTATATCCAATTAAATACAAAGCAAAGCCCCTTACCACATCATAGCTAGCTTTAGGTCCCCCACCATGAATATCAACCTACCTCCTAACCTCTCAGTGCAAGAAATCTGGACAAAGACTGACAAAACTGGGGGGGGGGGGGGGGGGCAAAGGCCCAAAAATAGGGACAAATTTTAAATATTCCTCTCTCAAACCTACAAAGTTGCTAGAGTAACAGGGTTTGTGTTAACATACATTTTCTGAAGGCTTTGAAGTGTGAAAATCAAATGAATGTCATTATTTGGTGACTTCAGTCCTCATACCCATCCTAGTGATTTGCCAGAAATCCACAAATTTTTATAAGGAACACACTGAAAATGAGGCAAAAATCTGGACATTTTCTGAAAATCTGTACAGTTGAGAGGTATGCATACCTGGACTTACTGGAATCACCTGCCACACAGCCAGACACCTTACTCATGGGTGATTTTAATTATCCTATCAACTGGGAAACATACACATCCACAAACATGCTGGCTCAGTAGTTCTTGGACTTTGTCAATGCAAATGCTCTGAAACAGCTAGTCCGCACACCCACAAAAGGCTCAAATGTCTTGGACAAAGTACTCACTAACATGGGAAAGCAGTGCACCCCTCCCCCGTGTGATGCCTCCCTGGTAAGATCGGACTATACATCACTCTTGTTTGATGTATTTATAAGACCAGACACCCCATTGAGCTCAAAAATGCTTAAGAATTTTTCCAAGACAAATTACCTCCTACTAAGTAAAGGTATAAGTTGTTTCAAAGTCCCCACAAATACAGATCTTGGGATCAAAGAAAGTTACTAGGCTATTGGCCATGAGGTCCTTACAAGTCTAGCCAATACTTTAGCCCATATTCCGTTCCAACAAGTCAGCACCCTATGTCACTGTCCAGCAGAGACACAGGTGGAGTCCCAGGGGTGTATTTTCTGTTACCCATCCAGTTATCCGGGTTGTGCTTGAAAAGGGTTAACGAGGTACTCTGATTGGTGAAGAAAAGGGGTCTATTCCACAAAAGGGGGAGGCTCTAGGACACAAATCTGTCCCACCAACAATTCCTATTGATGTAACAGACAAGGTTAGGTAGCGCATGGGGGCTACTCAAGTGGAACTTGACTTGTGGATATGCTGGGCCTTTAGCCTGTGTAAGGTAGATGTTTGATGCCCTGGATTGTTTTGGTGAGGAACCTCTGGTCTCTCCAGCTGCTAATAGGTCTTATAAAAGAGAATATAGAGATGTCATGACCAACTTGTCGCTGGATGAGATACCCTTACTAATGAGGTGGGCCATGTAGAAAGCTTTCTGTACAACAAAGGTAATATGGTGGTCAAAAGTCAGTTTGCTACCAACGTGGGTGCCCAAGTCCTCAAGACCAATTGCATGCTTAGGACCTTATTATCAATGTGATAATTTGTGGGGATGTCACTCTCCCCAACAGGGGAGGATTATGCATTTTTTAGCATTCAGTTTGATCCCATGTTCCTGGCACCAGTCATTTGTTTGGGTGAGACTCTCTTGGATGATGTCCACATCACTAGGGGAATTGATGACCGCACCCAACTTGCAGTCATCTGCAAACCTGGTCAGCCACAGCCCACTGGTTTTAGTCTGCACCTCAGAAAAGTATATCCCAACAGCAGAGGCCCGAAGACTGATCCTTGGGTACACCACTCATTACAGGTTGACTGCTTGAGGTGGCTTCCCCTATTTTGACTACGTGGGTTCTATCAGTGAGCCAGTTTGCTACCCATCTAGTAACACAAGGATTGATGCCTACCATCTTCTCCTCATTCATGGCCTTGGTGACCATCTCAAAGAAGTCATTCAAATTTAACAGGTATGACCTCCCCTTGACGAAACTAAACCATGTGGGACAGAGTATCTGGAGGTTACCAATGTCCTTGCTAATGAGATCTATGATAATCTGCTCAATGGCCTTGCAGATCAGGCTAGTTAGGCTGACAGGTCTATAATTTCCTGGATCGGTGGATGCTCCACCTTTGTGCAAAGGATGACAGCGGCTGTGCTCCACTCAGCTGGGACAAAGCTAGCACTCGTGCTTTGGTTAAATAGGGTGACTAATGGTGCTGCAAGTTCCTGCCTGAGTTCATGTAGGATGCAGCCTGGGATGTTATCTGGTCCCATGGAGGCTGTATTTTTTGACTGAGAGGGCAGTGATGACTTTCTCCCTAGAGGTAAGGGGGGGGGCAGGTACTCGGGATATCTTGTTTTACTGATGGGGAGAGAAAGGGGTGAAGTTTTCACTTTACCTGTCTGCCACCAGGTTGGCTATATCTACAGCATTTGTGTACATGTTATCCTTGACCACCAGTTCTGAGTATATCTGGATGCTTCCCCTTGAGACTGCAGACATATATGAAGAAGGCCTCATGACTGTCTTTAGTAGATGTGGCCACTGTGGACTCAAAGTTTGCTTTGGAGGATTTCACTAGTGCTCTTATTTGCTGGTTCAGGTTACAGAGAGCGCTTCCAATTAGGCACCTGCTCCTTCTTGGTGCCGGACAGCAATTTTTCCTTTTATTATAGAGTTTATTTATTGCAGATGTCCACCAGACAGGTTTACTCTTCCTTGAGGAGAAGGATTTCATCCTGTCGAGTATTCCTGATTCCATGCAGCTATATCTTCTTTCGGCTTTTCCCAGTTAGGACACCTGTCCACTTACGATTGGCAGTAGAGTTTTTAACAGTGTCAAGTTGCCAGCCCGGCACCCAACCTTCCACGGAAGGCACACATGCACGCACTCATGCCTAGGGCCAATTTAGAGTGTCCAATCTACCTACAGCAGGTCTTTGGGATGTGGGAAGAAACGAGCACCCAGAGGAAACCCACGCAACCACAGGGAGGATATGCAGATTCTGCACATAAGGCACCAGCTATATAAATGGTCATAGCACTTTGGTGTAGGTTTCAACATATGTGTCAGTTCCTATGGATAATAAGTAGTGGGGGCACAAGTTAGTTTGCAGGTGTGTGTCGACCATTTAAATGTAGACATTTTAATGTCGATATTTTGACCTGTCAATGTAATGATTTCGACCAAATGAACGTTGACCATTTGAATTTTGACATTTTTATAGTAAACTCTCTCTATATATGCATACATATACACACACACATATTGCTTTGCTGCCCACAGCTTGGGGTCTGAATGTACGATAGGATGAGTAACCTGGTATGGCTGGGTTGCTCTACACAGCTTTGAACCAGGTTTCTGTGACTGCACAAATGTCAGCAACTTCCAAGCTTAAGAATGCTTGCAGGTTCATGTTAAAACTCCTAGCATTTAGGAGCATGACTTTTAATTTACGTTTTGATGACATTTTCATGTTGGTAGTTTTGACCTCATGGCATTGCCTAAAAAAGGCACTATGGAGAAGGCAAGAGCCTTTCCCAGGAGCCTGAAGCCCAAGGGAGACAGATGCTAGCCATCTCTGGCAAAGCATGTTATCCCAGGCTTTCAGGTAATGGATCTCCCTGGAATGATGCCAGAAACTAAGCAAATTGTTAAAGTCAATCATTTTCTATTTGTACTAAGGCATCATTCTGAGTGACAGTAGAATGCTGCTTAAGGCTAGGAACATACCTGCCTGGGACACATGCGAACTTGATCATGTCTCTCTTCGTATAGTCCAGGAAGGTACGTGTCAAGTCATTCATGCCAAGTCAGACTATGAGAGTCATAACAGTACCTGTTGGGAAACTTGAGTGCATGGGTGATATGGCAGATTCTGGCACCTGACAAACAACTGTGCCTTTCTCCTTATCCAGTCTGATGAGGGGCACATCTGGGTGTCTCACAATGGAGTCTCCTATGACTAATGTTGGGTTTATGTTTAGGCCTTAGTGGCTGTGAGACAGGTGTGTGGACTGTGTGTAGTGGGCAGTGGAGTGGAGAGGACACGGACTCCTATGTAGAGGTGTACACCAATGCCTTGTATAGCCACTTAAGCAGCTGTATAGAATCAGCTGTACCTGACTGTATTAAAACCAGGTCTTGCAGAAAAAGCAAGCCACCCTGGTGGACCCATAGTATAAATAGGCTATACAACAGGACAAAAAAAGTATCCAAAAACAAGAGGGAACTGGCTCAGCACAGGAAGGAATCCCTCTCTAGCTTAAACAAATTAGGCTGTAAAGTCCTCCAAAGCTAAATGTGAATCAAAAATAGTCTCAAAGCTAAGGATAAATCACAAGGCATTCTTTATCCATGTTCAAAATCTAAAGGGGAATACCCAGCTACGTGCTGAACTGGTTGTGGACAGCACCACCTCATTCCAGTTTGGAGCTACTGGCTCCTTTGCCGTTAACTTCTGTTTCCTCTTGGCATTCTGCCTATGAGGTTTTGGAGAGGGCCTTCTCTTAGTCTCAGAAGGGACATCCCTGCCCTCTCAGATCAGACAACTTTGCCTCTTCCAGTTCTCTGTTCTGAACCTCATCCATCTCCTCCAATGGTCTATCAGGACATCATCTCTTCTAATACTTCCATAGACCACTCCACCGAGGAAGTCCCTCAGAAGAGAATGTGTAAAAGGAGACACCTAGATTCCTCTCAAAAACATTTAATAGAGGATGACTGATGAAGAGGGGTCCCACAGATCTCCACCTGATTATGTCTCCTTTGGAGACATCCTAGAGCTCCTGAAGCGAAAAGATTTTTGTCTTCCAATGTCCCCTTCCAGAAGGGATCAGTGTTCCTGGAGGCTTTCGGGTTTGGTGCATCTACTTCTTGGGTGACTCTCCGAGTTGATGAACTCATAGCTCTCATTTCTCACTGGGCATGGAAGGAATCGGATACTGTTGAGCCAAGACCTAACAAGATTCTAGCCCCCCCCAGAACGTGCACACTGGAGCAAACGAGTCCCAGCTGATGCCATGGTTGTGGTGGAAGCCACTAAGAAGGCACTTGCAGAACAGAGTTCTTTTGTCCATTCTCCTAACAAGGGGCCCATAGCCTTAGACAGATTTGGGAAATGTGTGTATCCTTCAGCAACCTTTGCTCTCCAATTGCTGAATTATCTGGCATCCTTTTTAAGATTACAAAGAGATTTGACCAAAGCGCTTTCCAAATTTCTTTCTGGGTCCATGTCTGCTGAGGATCAGAACAGAATCTCTTCTCACCTAGCTACCCTCTGGTTTATTTCTAATACATCCAGCAGATGATCTCCCATGCAGCAGAAGGTATGTCACGGGCAATTGGTTCAGGCATTGCCATTACAAGACATGTCTGGATGTGACTGATTTTGCAGAGCCCTTTTAAGTCTTCATTCATCAATGCTCCCTTTGAAGGATCTTCCTTATTTGGTGCAAAGGTAAAGGACACGTTCTCTAGATGTGAGCAACAGGGAAAAACCCTGTCTGTTGTGGACATTGGTTTGTCAACACCTCAAATGACCTCTCTCAAGGAATCAATGGGAAGGTAGAAAAATGTGGTTTTGCAAATCTTCGGATCCTTTCCAAAATTCACATGGAGATAGCTCCCCCAGAGGCAGTGGGGGGACCTGAAAGCAGAGGTGGCCCGCAGAACCAGGGCTTCCAGGATTCCTTCTTGGATAAGCTCTACCAGTGCCCCTAAAGGGATTCCCAAAGGTTTCCCTCTGGAGGCAGTTGGGAACACTTGTCTCTGCACTAGAGAGCTTGGCTATCTCCAACAGATTCCTGGGAGCAGAGAATCATATTGAGGCTGTATCGTACCATTTTCCCTAGCCCCTGATGTTAAACCAATCAGACGGAAGTAGCGGCACTAGAATAAAAAAACTCCAAGAGAGTCATCCAAGTGGTCCCCCAAGATCAGCGACTATCCAGAACCTAATTTAAGATTCTTCTTGGTCCAAAAGACAGGGGGGCTTGAGACCAATTCTGCATCTCAGTAAACTAAATCAGTTTGTACAATATACAACGTTTCAGATGGTGACAGTTAAGTCCATTTTGCCACCACTGCAAAAGGACTACTGGATGTACTAGACAGTACGCATCCTGAAGATCACATAGAAATGAACAAGCTCTCCAGAAGATATCAGCACTTCTGGCGGGGAGCCAGTCACTACCAGTTCAGAGCACTACCCTTTGGTCTCACCACAGCCCCCAGAGTGTTCACCAAATGCATGGCGGTGGTAGCAGCTTACCTGAGACTACTGGAATTCAGAGTGTTTCCACAACTAGATGACTGGCTCCTAACTGCCCCAACCAGGCAACGCCTCCTACAGGCAAGGGACTACTTACCCCAGTTGTGCATCCATATGGGCATCATGGTCAATTACAACAAATCACAACTCATGCCTACGCAGAGTCTGGAGTTCATAGGTGCTTGTCTGGACACAGTCAGATAGCCTCTCTTCCTTCTGCTCGAATTCATACACTGAGATCCCAGGTCAGGAAGGTAATACAAAATACTTCTGTTCCAGCACGGCTAATTTTACAAGCCATGGGATCCACGACAGCTACTATAACCCCCATTCTTCTGCCCAGATTTCAGTGGACACTGCTGATTCAATGGTCCGTTCTTCTAACCCCTTTGTCTGCTCCAGCCAACATCATACAGGCATGCAAAAAGTATCTTCTTTAGTGGATTCATTCAAATGAACTCTTGGAAGGTCACCCATTTGTTCTCCCCTTGCACACTGTGACCATGGATACCTCCCAACTGGAGTTTGGATGGGGGGAGGATTTCTTGGGAATGACAGTCCAAGGTACATGGTTCCTCCCAAAAGTCTAACATATGTCAATGTCCTAGAAATGAGAGCAGTTCTAGCATTGCAGGCCTCTCAAGACTCTCTAATCCAGGATAATTGCCATTCAGACTGACAATATGTTAGTGGTTTGGTACATCAATAAACAGGAAGGAACTAGGTCTTATCTTCTGCGTCTCTGCGTCTGTCTTAATAGGCAAACTCGTCCAGTTGCTTTCTTACAGCAATGTATATTCCGGGGAAAACCAACATGATTGTGGACAAACTAAGCAGGTCCATTCTGATGCCTGAGTGGCCTCTCAATGTCAAAGTGGTGGAGAAAATTTTCCATTCATGGGGCCAGCTATGCTGTGACCTACTCAACTCCCCTCAACAAGTACAGCAGTCCTTTTCTCCGATCCATCCAATGGGGGAGTCACAGAGATGCTCTGGTCCATGACTGTCCCTCCAATCTCCTTTATGCTTACCCACCATTACAGTTCATCCACAAATTTCTACAGAAAGCTTTCCTGTTGAAGAGCATGGTTACCCTCCCCATTTTGGCCTTGTCAGGTCTGGTTCCCCTTTCTCTGGCCTTAACTTTTACATCCACCCTGGATACTAGATCCAATTCCAGACCTCCTGTCTCACCTGATATGGATGACTCAATTCAGATTTAACAGACCTCAAAGTGACCGCATAGTTTCTCCAATTCCATTGATTGCTAGACAGCACAGGCTCTCCCTCCCCAGTCAGTCAGATCATGTTATCTTCTCAAAAAGCTTCTACTAGAAAGACTTTCAAAAGCAAAGAGAGAAAGTTGTTTTTGGGGCACTTAGCAAGGACTTGGATCCTTTTCCAGCACTCATGCCACCTATGCTTGAGTTTTTGGCTTCAGTTTTCAATGCAGGTGCTAGTTTTTCAACTAATAAAGTTCAACTGGCTGCCATTTCTAATATCCACCTGGGTGAAATTAACTCTATCATATCTTCTTCTAAACTACGTAAAGCTTTCTCATGAGTGTCCTTTTACTTAGACCCTAATTAAAAGATCCTCCTCCTTAGGATTTAACTATCATGCTTCAAGCTTTAACCCAGAGTCTCTCTGAACCATCAGCCACAGCAGATCTAAAATGTTTGATTTGGAAAACAATTTTTCTGACCGATATCACATCGGCTAACCAAGTATTTCAAAGCCACGCTATAGCTTCTAAACCTCCTTACCTGGTTTTCCACAAAGACAGGGTAGGGTGTCTTTGTGGACCGACCTGTCGTTTTTTGCCTAAGATAGCTTCTGTGCCCAACATAAACCACGTCATTAATCTGCCAGTTTTCTTTCAAAATGTTTCAAATAAGGGGAAGTATATGCTCCATCTACTGGGTGTACATAGACAAGTTTGCTTCTATCACCATAGAACCAAAGACTTCTGGAAAAACTGACCAGCTGTTTCCTTCTCTCCTAAAAGATTGGGCAAACTAGTTTCCAAAGTTACAATGGCCAAACAGTTAACTGAATATATCTCCTTACTAAGGTAAAAAAAGTTTTATCCTTGTTAAAGCCTCTCTGAGCTCACTCCCCAAGGCGTATGGCAGTCTCTTCGGGTTTCCTTGGAAGACATTTGTGCATCTGCAACTTAGACTAAGAGAGTGGCCTTTGGCTCTGCAGTACTCCAGAATATCCTTCCATGAGGCCCATCCACAGTTTAAGTAGCTGGGTACTCTGTCCCATCAGTTCAGGAATGAATGAAAAGGGTATCAGATAAAAACGTTATGTACTCACCATAACTTTCCATCTGTGCTGTCCATTTTCATTCTTCCTCAACTTCCCACCCATCTGCTCCCATCCTTTGCTTCTGGAATAATCTAAGAGATTTTACAGGATCCTCAGCTCATTTGAGATCCAGCTTCCTTTTTCTTTGTTTATTTCTGAACAGGTTGTCCCTTTATTTATAGGGGCAACAAACTCTATCTGAGGTATGTTAGGTTGGTGGGGCATTATGAGTAAAGGGAAAAAATGGAAGCTAATCTTCCTGAGATGCACATGCTGAGAAACAGTATACAGTTCTGGCAAATTATACAGTTCTACATCATATGAATAGACTAAAGAAATTTAGGACGCATATCCTAAAACACAGAGGAGAAATAACATGGCAAAGTCAGTCCATCAGGTCTGGATCTCTAAATAAGGTGGCACAGGATCAAGACACACATGATGCTGGGAATTGAACAAGTCATTGATACAAAAATATAGAAATAATCAGTAAATATTTTGCACTCAGTAATGAAGTTTAGTTATACGTTTACACTTTTAGAATTTTCTGTCATTTCAACCTTTTCAATGAATGGGAGAGTAAAAATCTTATTTGCTGACAACATTATATTAAAGATATAAAAACATTACGTGCTCAACAAATTAAAGAACACAACTTGTCATCATAAAATTGGTTACTACTACAAAGTGTAACCATCTATTGTAAAGACGTAGAATTATTAAAAAAAATCATATTTAAACCAACCTTCCACAGTTTCACTTGTATCCAAAGTACTAGATAATGACCTTAAATTTGACAACCTAAAATCCAAATTATACAACATTTTATTAAATTACAAAACCACCTTAACAGCTAAACACGGAACACAATGACCAGAGGTCTTTCACCCAATTTCTCTCAGGCAGATAAAGTTAAATTACTATCTTCTGTAAAAGTCACTTCCTGGAGTCAAGTTTTTACAGAGACCTTTTTTTTAACCCCTGATAAAATTGCCAAATTTTAAAAAATCTGACATTTGCTGGGGATGTTTAACACCTTGTAATGCAGATTGGTTCCATATTTTTTAGGACTGTCCTAATAAGACATTTTTGGAAAGATATTGCAGTATTCCTTTCAGCTTTATTTACAAATAATTTCTCTTTAACCAAAGTACATACTTTTAATGTTAATGAAGCTTATAATATGAAAAAAATCCAATTTTTACCTCTTGTGGACAATTCTAGCACTAGCCAGGAAATGCATCACAAGGAAACAGACCTCCACTACCTCTCCAAGTTTTGAAGATTTGTCTTTATTAAAAGAAATGATAATCAAAGAAACCAGAACTTGGAACATATCCAAAAAGTTTCACTAATAACCCCTGGATAAAGGTTTCATCTCTTACTGAGACTTACTGAACAAATTTTAACCTTGTCTGAAATATCATTTGATTGCCTTTTACATTTTTTTTTTTTGTTTGCAACAGTTGTGATTTCTTTTCTGGCCTTTGTAAATAAAGTAAATAGTTATCTTTTTTCATTTTATATATATTGTTTTATTTATTGTTACTATATTACAAAATATTTTCTTTTCAACACAAACATTTCAAAAAATAGTTTTAACACGTGCGTGCACGTATATATATATATATATATATATATATATATATATATATATAAGATAGATATATATCTACACATAAATACATATACACACCCCTATACATACACACAAACACACACCACACTCACTTATAGCAAGTAATGAAACTTCCTACAATAACTTCTCAAAGCAAAAGCCAGCAATCTCTCAGTGATGTCAATTAAGCTAATTACTGTCCCTCAGCAATGACAACTCAATTTATATTCTCAAACCCAGCTACAATCAGAAGCTTCAATAAAGTCACCCATATGCAAGAGACTTGCTTTGTTACTATAATCTTCACTTATATGCCAAAACTCTTAGCAGCTCAGAACCTAGCCCTGCCGCCTTCCAGCCCTCCTTCAGTGTTCGTACATCAGTCTTTAAAGCACAGTGGGTTAGAAGGCTAACTGGTAGCAAAGAATAAAACCCACTGCATATGCAGCAACTAAGAGCGCAGTGTGAACACTACCATGGTACCATCTCCAGATCCATCTGTGGAAACAGGAAGTGCAAGGAGGTGCGTTACAATCTGCTGTTCCTACTTACCTCCTGGATTGCAGTCATCAACTCATGCTGAACTGTCTCTTGCAAGGTCATGATCTGTTGAATTTGTTCTGTGCAAAATACAAAGAAAAATATTATAAATGCAACTAATGCAGACTGAATATTTTCCACAAGAAATCAGTACTTTAAGTTACTGATTCAACTAGTTGGTCTTACTACATTCTATAATGTTCTGCCAGGTAATTCAAATTCAGGGTCTCTAACTGCTTGACCATGATGCCTCATATCTCTCAGCAGCACACCTTTGGTTTAGCTAATCAAGTTAGTGCTTCTGGACACTGCCCACTAGCCACACATGGCTGAAGGGAAATCATGCAGTAGGCAACTAAGGGACAAAAGTAGTAAACAAGGACAGCACCACAGCAGCTAATCACCTATCTGCAAGTCACAGGTTTTCTTAAGGGACGGTATTTGCACAAAGGTACTATCAAAAGATAAACTGTCACAATCCAACCTGATCACTTCAGCTTTTAATCTCACTGATTTTCCCTAGAAGTTAATTCTCTCTTACCCCTGAATTCAAAGATTCCTTAAGCTTTTCCTAATTATCCCTAGATGACAGGACCATTTCAGCCTCAACAATTCCTCTGGCAGGATACTCCACTTCTCCACAGGCCGCCATTCTGTGGAAAAAAAAGACATCCTAATGTTTCAAAGGTACTGCTTTTATGCAAAATACATCCAGTGCTATCTAGAGTATTTTTTTTTTAAAATAGGACATTTATGAATCCTCTGCCGCCCTGAAAGGTTTCAGCATGCCTCTTTCATATTCACTCATTTTCCAGGGACAATATATTCAAATCATTGATTTCTTCCTCAAACCTTCTTTATAGCATTCTGCTAAACATCTAGGTAGATACAATCTTTAGAATAGTATCCTGTACCCAACTCTAGGTAGGTACGATTTTTAGAATTGTACCCTGTATCCAAGCAGATGCCCTGTAGTATTTATTTAAGGTAGTCTTTTACTGGCTAGTGATGCCCTCATTTGTTACACTTGCTGTATTCTCACCCCAAACTCCTATGCATATTGTGTATGCATGCATTTTATATGCAAACTGTACTTTGCTGTATAGTTTTTCAACTGACGCACATCATGCCACTCGTGTTTCTACTGGTTTCAGCTCAGTCTGGGTAGGGTCAGAGCTAATCCAATGACCCTAGGGGTCTTTTTAAGCCAAGCCATGCATACCAATTCTCTGACCATTTCTGTTACCCCCGACAAGTATAAGCAGGGGCTTGGGAGATGAACCATTTACAGGCTGCTTGTGCCCATTAGAGACACAGGTGCTAAACCAGAGATGAGTTTCTTGTTCCCATCCAATTGTCCAAGTTACACCTGAATTGGGTTAGGGAGGAATGCTGCATCACATGGATGTTCCAGAGACAGGGTAGTTTTTGGGATACATACCAGTCTCTCCAGCAGGTTCTATTTATATCACAGGCAAGGTTTAAGTCTTTAGAACAGGTAATTCTGCTGCTGTTTATTTTGTGGAAATACAGGGGATCAATTAGGGTTGGGCCTGACAATGCCGCATATGCCAGACATAAACCTAACCTCAACAGCCTGTAGGAGACCGAATTCAGGGGATAGTGCTACGAGGTGGTCTGCAAAGGACATGTTACTTATGCTCTGCTTTCCTTTAGTGAGGAACATCTGCGGACTTTCCAGTTGTTGTATGTGCCTGGTTAGGTACACACCAAAGGGGCATTGTACTCCGTGATAGGTCTGATAATACCAAATACAGTGGAACAATGACCTTCTTGGACCTAGATGTCATTCCTTTGTTTACACGTTGCAGAACATAGAATGATTTCCTCACTGTTGTAGACGCATGATGGTCATAGTCTACATTACTGTGTGCGTCACAAAGCCTTAACTACTGGGTCAACTCTTAGGGGTATGCTGCCAATGAAATGGTTATCAAGGGTAGAGGACTTCCCAAAGGATACCATTATGCATTTCTTGGCATTTAGTTTTAGTCCATGGCTCTGACACCAGTTAGACTGTCAGTGCTTCTTGGAGAAAGTACAGTTCTGTAAAATCTTACCATAACCGTATATGTTCTCCTGTTGCAGTATTTTTTACAAAAGGGATCCCCTGCCAAGGGTAGCACCAGTGTCTGGCCAGTTAACCAAAGGCTTAGATTTTATAGACCTACATCACACGTACACTCCCCACTCAAGGCTTGGGGCATAAAAGTGACATAAGGATGTGCATACCTCAGAAATGAAAAGCCCCAGGAGGAACAATTATTTTGAGGAACAAGGAAGAACATGTGCATCCAGAAGGAGAAAACATTTCAGGCAGAGTTCACAGGAAAAGGGCAGAGCAGAAGGGAGGGAGCAAATACTGCAACAGGGAAGAGAAGGACATCTACTGTTATGGTAAGGATTTAACAACTGTACTATGCCCTTCCATATCACTGTTGCAGTATTCTTTACAAAAGGTAAAGCACAAAAGCTCAAGAAGAAACTTGGGAGGAGGAAGGCACAGAGGACCTTCTAGAAACCTATGCAAGACAGCTCTGAGAAAGCCAGCTCTTGCTCTGGAAACAACATCCAAGTTGTAATGCTTAGTGAAGGTATGGACCGAAGTCCAAGTAATAGCCTCAAGGATGGAGCTGGTATCCAATCCTGTGAAAATAAGCACCAGAGGAAGCAACAGCTCTAGCAGAATGAGCCTTTACACAAGTAGAAAGACGCTTCCCATGAAAGAAGCGAAAGGAAATGGCAATGAAACAAGCAAAAGGAAATCGCCTTCAAGATCCAGGAGGATTATGGTTTGCTTAGAAGCAGCCAGACCTAGAGCTCTGGGGATGACAAACAAAAAGCTGCCCAGATTTACGAATGACCTTAGTCTTTTTCAAATAATAGCCGAGCTGTCTATGCAAATCTAAAACTTGAAGAACCTTCTTACTAGCAGACTGCGGTGAAGAAAAAAAAGGAGAGTAAATTAATAGACTAATTGAGAGATATCTGGTTAACTACCTTGGGCATAAAATAAGGATTAGTGCAAAGAACCACACTGTCCCTCTGAAAAACCGAGAGTAGCAGCCATAACAGCCTGTAGTTCAGAGTCCATCTTAGCTGAAGTGAGAGCCAAAAGAAGAACAGTCTTCAAAGTATAATGTTGCAAAGGAAGCTGAAGCTGCAGGCTCAAAAGGAGCCTCAGTCAATTATCAAGAACAAAACTGAGGTTCTAGGAAGGTGGAATAGCTTTCCTGGGAGGCCTCATATGAAGGACACCTTTAAGAAATTGTTTGGCCTCAAACCTAGAGGCAAGATGAGGGAGTCAATAGCAGACGAGCAGAAATGGCCTAAAGGTGAGCTTTAACAGAAGAGTATGCTAACTCAGCATGGAGCAAGTCAAACAAATAAGAGAACCAGAGGGACCTCCACAGAAAGTGGATCCTGGTTATGAGAAAGGCACCAGACAAAAAAATCTCTTCCATTTGGACAAATATGATTTCCTGGTAGTGGGTTTCCTGGCTTCCTGCAGAACCCAAGTATGTCCTCAGAAAAAAGGTGCCTAAAAAGGATCAAAATCCCATCACCCCCAATGTCAGTTAAAAACTGGACAAGTGGGGATGGATTACGGACGCCTGGTCTTGTGTGAGGTAACTTGTGGTGATTGCCTCTGGCCAAGTGAAGGGGGAACCAATGCTGTCTGGAACAAAAGGGACTCACCACCAAGATTAAAATAAACAGAATAAGGGAGAGTCTTGCTTTATCTTGAGAGGACTCATGGAATCAGAGAAGGGGAGAGAAGCTGTAGAGAAACATCTCCTTCCAAGGAAAGGATAGTGCATCCACCTTCTAAACCAGAGGACTTGGGATTGTGGTACAAACAGGAAGCTGCCTTTTTAAAGGAGAGAGAAAGATCTACCAGTGGAGTACCCCACCAATGGACAATGCCCAGAAACACCTCTGTGAAGTATCCGTTTGTAAGCATGTGTAGTCAACCTGCGTCAATATATTTTGCTCTGAAGGAATGTAGATGTCCTGAAAAAGTTACTCAGTACTGGACAATGGAAAAGCCAGTCTGTAAAGGTAGAACCACGTTTTCCCCCTTGCTTCTTGATATACCACATCACTGTTGTATTGTCTGAAGATTTTGAGAGGGTCAGGAAGAAAGAGGGAATGGAAAGTATGAAGTGCAAAAAGGAGAGCTCTCATCTCCTTTATGTTAATGTGATCTGACCTCTGATGGAGGCCACAGACCCTGGACTTTGAGGGAACTGACGGAAGATCCCAACACCTGTCTGAGGCATTCATAGGGGGATGAAAGTCAGGACTCTGGTTGAGAGAAAGCTGATGAATCCACCAGTGAAGCTTGACTATGAGACATGGAATAAAAGGAATGAAAAAATCCAGTGGATGATAGTGTTGAAGTCACCCTGACTTTAGGGACCACTGCTGCATAGGAATGGTGGAGGCCATGAATCCTAGAACATTGAGAAATTCTCTGGCTGTGAGTGAAGCCAGAAGAAGGTAATGAAAAAAATAATTAGACATAGAGAGCCTTGAGGAGGAGACAAAGATGCCAGCATGGGAATGGTATGGATCTTGTAGCTGAGAAACACTATCCTTAAAAGGAACCAGGAGTGACTTCTGAAAGTTCATGGTAAACCTGAAGGCATTGTAAAAGACAAACCATAAATTGGAGGTGCTGAAGCAATACTTCAGGGGACGAAGCCTGAATGAACAAGTTGTCCAGTTAAGGAAACATCTAAACTCCTCTCATTCTGCAAAAGGCAATGACAGGAGTGAGGTATTTGTTGAAAACCCTTGGTGCAACAGAGAGGCCAAAGGGCAAAGCAGAGAAAAAATAGTTGTGTAAAATCTTACCATAACCATAGATGTCCCCCTCTTCCATATTGCAGTATTCTAGGTGTGGGATTTCCTGCCCTCAGGAGACTTGCAAGTCGGCTTCTATACAAAAGCTTCAGCTTGGCTGCTGTAGTATGCGTGTGGCATCACATGTAGGGCCATAAACCAGGGGCCTTAAATGTGACGTCTGCACGTACAATCCTCAGAACTTGAAGGCCAGCAGGCAGAGAATAAGGCCTAGCAGGAGGTATGCCAATTTACAGGTGCGTGACTTGGAGACCCACTGAAATGTAAGTAGTACAGGAAAGGTACAAGACCTGGGGGGGACTGGTGGACGGGAAGGAATACTGCAACATGGAAGAGAAGGACATATATGGTTATGGTAAGATTTTACGCAACTATTCTATGTCCTTATATTCCTATGTTGCAGTATTCTAGGTGTGGGAGCGTACCACAGCTTAAGAGGATGATGGGTTAGTGGTAGATGCAAAGGGTTCTACAAGACCCTGCAGAATTGCCCTGGCAAATCCTGTCCTAGCTCTCTGGAAACTTGGCTCAATTTGTAATGCTTGGTGAAGGTGTGGATGGTGGCCCAGGTGGCTGCTTCCAAAATGGATGCTGTGTCTAGGACTTTCATGAAGGCCCTTGAGGTGACCACAGCTCTAGTGGAATGGGCCTTGATTCCCCTTGGGGGTTCCTTTCCGTGGTAAGAGTAGCAGAAGCAAATAGCTTTCCTCATCCAGCATGCAATGGTTTGCTTGGAGACAACCTTGCCCAGGGCTCTGGGGTGGAAGGAGACAAAAAGCTGGTTAGTCTTTCTGATGGCCTTGTCCAGGTAAAATCCAAGTTGTCTGTGCACATCCAGGGAGTGCAGTACCCTCTCCCCTTCATTAGTGGGTGAGGGGAAAAAAGGTGGGCAGATGAATGGATTGGTTGAGAGAGATCATTGATCATTTTAGGCATAAAGAGGGGTTGGTTCATAAGGATATCCTGTTTTTGTGGAAGATGGTGTAGGGGGGACAGACCATTAAAGCATGCAATTCTGACACTCTTCTGGCTGAAGTGATAGCCACCAGCAGGACTGTCATCCATGTACACATCTGCAAGGAGAAAGGCCCAGCAGGTTCAAAGGGATGTTGGGTTAAATTTCTCTAAGATGTAGTTAAGGTCCCAAGGTGGAGGCAAATGTTTAATAGGTGATCTCATGTGCAAGGCCCCTTTAAGGAAGAGCTTTACGTTGAGTCTGGCAAGCAAGGGGGGGGGGGGTGTTCCAGGGGCAGACAGGCTGAAATGGCCAAGAGGTGTACTTTTACAGAAGAAAGGTCACTTTTTATCAATTGACGCAAGTAGTTTAGAACCAGGGGAACCTCAGCAGAACTGGGGTCCCTCCCCTTTTGCAGACACCATTTTGCAAATCTTTCCCATTTAGCTAGGTAAGATTTTCTGGTGGTAGGTTTCCTTGCCTCCCTTAGGACTGAAAGCGCATCCTCTGAGTAGTAGTGTCCGAAAGGGATCAAAAGTTTATCACCCATAGAGTCAGAGACAACATCTGTACCCGAGGGTGTATGAGAGTTCATTTGCATTGAGACAGTAGGTCCACCTTGTAGGGTAACAAAGTGATTGCCCCTGGGTAATTTGTGAAGTAGAGGGAACCAGTGCTGCCTTGGCCAGTAGGGAGTCACTAACAAGATTTTTGGTTTGTCCTCCTGAATTTTCAGGAGGACTTCCTGAATCAGTGGGAATAGGGGGGGAAGGCATAAAGGAACTTCCCCTCCCAAGAGATGCTGAAAGCGTCCACTCTGCTTGCTACAGGGGAGCGGGTTTTTGAGCAGATCTGCAGTTGCCTGTTCTGGGGGAGGCAAACAGGTCTATTTGTGGAGCACCCCACCGGTGGACTATGTCTAAGACCACCTCCTTATTCAGCATCCATTCATGCTGAGGTGAGTGAGGAGGTCCTGCTCAGGAGATCTGCTTGGTGGTTGTCCTGTTAGGGGATGTAGACAGCCTGCAGGACTAAGTTGAGCCGGGAGGCTAAGTCCCATATCAGCAGGGACAGACTGCACAGCTGATAGGCCTCTGTTCCTACATGCTTGTTGAGGTACCACATAACCTTGGTGTTGTCAGTGACAATCTGGAACACTCCTGGAACCAGAAGGGGGAGGTGGTCTGTAGTGCTAACAGAACTGCTGTCATTTCCTTGATGTTGATGTGTTTGGCCTGAAGAGAAGGATGCCATTTTTCTTGAATCTTGTAAGAGGCCAGAGTTGCTTCCCAACCTGAATCTGAGGCATCTGTATGCATAACTTGGGTTGGGGTGGGTTGTAGTGGGAGCCCCGGGTTCAACTGCACTTGCTGGATCCACCAGTTGATTTCTTGATTCAGACAGGGAAGGAAGGGGATGACCTGCTCTAGGGGATGTAGGTGGTGGGACCAGATGTTTTTCAGGAACCACTGCAACTTGCACATGTGCATTCTTGCCAGTGGTAGAATGGGGATGGCTTCTGCCATTAAACTCAGAAGATGAAGAAAATGCCTTGCCATCACCTTTTGGGATAGTAAAGCTTCCTGGAAGTGGGAAGTTAAAGACAGAACCTTGTCCTGAGGTAGAAAAGCCTTGGAGTCTGTTCTGATTCTGCAGCTGAGGAAAATCTTGTTCTGGCTTGGGATCAGAGTGGATTTGGGGAGGTTGATGGTGAATCCTAGGTTCTGCAGAAGGGACATTGTGAAATGTAGATGCTTTGATAGAGCATTCCTGGACTCTGCCAGGATCAGAATGTCATCAAGATAAGGGTAGATCTGTAGCTCCTGAGTTCTACAGAGGGCAATGGCTGGGACTAGGCACTTTGTAAAGACTCTGGGGGCAATGGACAAACCAAAGGACAAGGTAGTAAATTGGAAATGAGAGAAAGGGCCAGAGAAGTGCAGGAATTGTCTGGGGGAACTCCTGATGGGTATGTGCAGGTAGGCTTCCTTTAGGTCTAGGGTGACCATGAAGGCCTTGGCTGGAATGAGAGGCAGCAAGGTGGGGGGAGAGCATTTTGAAGGAGGGTACCTGAAGATGTAGGTTTAGAAAGGACAGCCCTAAGATGGGTCTCCAGGGACCATCTTTTTTGGGGACCAGGAAGAGACAGGAGTAAAACCCTTTTCCTTCTTGTCCTGGAGGAACAGGTTCTATGGTGCCTAGCTGTAGAAGATCTTCCAGAACATGTGGCATGAGATGGGCCTGGTTTTTGGGGAGGGAAGGGATGCCTCTTCCGGGTGGCTTCTCTTTCCAGGATAGGAAGTACCCTTTTTGGATTATATTTACAACCCGCTGGTCTGAGGTGATGGACTGCCAAAGGGGGAAGACAGTGGGAAAGGCAGGCTGAGAGGGAGGTGGGCAAAGCAGTCGTGCATTACTGGGGCCTTCTCTGTCTTGAAAGGGCTGTCTGGGTTGCTGTGGTGGAGCAGAGGATCTGGAGGTAGTAGGGTCTTCTAGCTCCTCTCCTGGACCTGGAAGAGGAGGGCTGTGGAATAAGTCTTACAAAGGTGGCTTTAGCAGGGTAGTTCCTATAACACATGGGTATGGGCGACATCAGCAGGTGTTTAATGTCCTGGAGTTCTTTACTTTTTTCCCAGTCAAGTTTTAAAAAGGTCAGCGGACTGTTTTCTGAAAAGCACACTGTGGTCCAGAGGGGCGTCCAGGATTTTGGCCTTGAAGTCCTCTGGGAGGTTCTGGAGTCTTAGCCAGGAGTACCTCCTGAGGGCAGAAGCAGATGCTGCAGACCTGCAGGATGGTTCTGCAGCATCATAGCTGCACCAGATGGAGTGCCTGGCTACCTATTGGGCCAAAGAAAGTTTGGATGAGATGTCCGCCTTGCTGGGACTGTCAAGCAAGGAAGCCAGCATGGAGGAGGCTTGAGAGACCAAGTCTAATGCATACTTGGTCATGTGGGTCTGATAATTTATGGCTCTGAAAGCCAAAGTAGAAGTACACCTTCTTCCCCATCCTATCCATGTACTTACTGTCAGTCAGTGGGTAGCAGGCAGGCAGATGGCAGCAGTCTAGATTGCTCATCTGCCATGGTGGCAACAACAGCTGGGTCGGCCAAGGGTGGCTTGACTAAGACTTTGTGGTCCTCTGGTACTTTATAGAAATGGTCAGGACGCTTAGGGGCTGGAGGCTGGGAGTCAGGGGCCTTAGAAGCCACATTGAAGGCATCCAAGTAAGCAGGCAGAACCGCAGAAGGGGAGGGCGATTCCACTTGCAGCAGTTCAAAAGTAACTTTTTCGGGTGTCTGGCATTTGGGAAGTATCCCATTTAAAGTAATCCATCTTGGTGATGGTCTCACCAAAAGTGATGTCCTCAGGGGGAAGAGTCCCTCTCCACAGATTCCTCATCTGGAGAGTAATATTCCTGGGGGAGGCAATCTGGGGATACATAAGAAATGGACTCCTCTGATGAGAAAGAAGAGTCATGCTCTTCCTCCCTGACCTGAGGGGTCATGAATGGGAGGGAAGAAGCAGAGACAGGCCTAGGGCTCAGAAGAGGCAGGGTGCAGGTGGCTGAGGCTGAAGGCCTAAGGGCCACGAAAGACTGTATGAGAGAAGTGGTGAAGGCCTGCCAATCCGGTGTGACTTCTGAAGTGGAAATATGTTTAGTTTTCTGCTTCTTTTTGGCCGGAGAGGATGTAGAGGCCTGGCGTCAGGTGTGGAAATTTGCACATCTGAGGTCTGGATCCCTGCCAGAGGTACCACTGAAACTGGTTCCCCCTCAACGGGCAATGTCCGAGTGAGCTCAGAGGACATGCCGGTCGTCGGCTGTGAAACGGCTAACTCTAGGGACGTCGCTGCAGTCGACAGATCCTCCAAGCGCACCTCAACCCCTAGATCGGCAGTTGATGGTGCGTTGGGAAGCAGAGAGGCAGTCAAAGGCAGCCTAGGAATCTTGGCCTTCTTGCGTGAAGGTTCAGGTGTGGCCTCTGATGCAGGATCCATCCTAAGGTCTAACCACTTGAGGTGTTGGTTCTCAAGATAAAGATTCAACACTGCTAGCCAGTTGTGCAAGGTCTTAGGCACAAACAATTGACAAATAGCACAAGAGGAGTGACAATGTTCCTGGCATAGGCAAAAAAAAATCTGTCATGGGCGTCCTTATGGGGTATCTGGCGCCTGCATTGGCATGTTCCCTTTTTTTCCTGACATCAGCCAAAGGCTACAACAACCAAGCGTTAGCTAGAACTATCTTTAAAAATAAGAACATTTGAAACCCAACGGGCTACTTATCTTTAAGATGCGACATCTGTGAAGAGGCAATCGTACGATGCAAATGTCGGCTAAAAAGTTCTGAGGATTGTGCGTACAGACATCACATTTAAGGCTGAAATGCTTGTATAGAAGCCGACGTACGAGTTGGGGCAGGAAATCCCAAACCTAGAATACTGCAACACAGGAACAGAATGACATCTTGGAATGCAAGGAAGAAAAAAACGTTTTGAAAAGGGGATGACTAGGGATGTGAAAACCGTATCCCTCAATCTCATGTATACCCAAGAAAGCTTGGAGAAGAGGAGGAGGAGGAAACAGGGTTTGAAGGGACAACAACCAAAAGGAAGGGACCTTTAGAAAGGTGTTGAGCTAAGAAAGGTCCATAATGGGTCTCTATGTGCCTTCTTTCCTGGAACCAGAAAAATTTCAATTCCTAAAAAACCTTGCCTTTACCTCAGAGGGACGAACTTCAAAAGCTCAGCAGCAGCACCAAAAAGGCTCTCATTATCCAGGACAACAAAGTACAGTTGTGTACATTTGCCATAAAAGTAGATGTTCAAGTGTTCTCACTGCTGCAGTTGGGACTATCAGACTGCTGGGATTTTCTGCTGTGAAAGCCCCTGGCCGGCCCGACTGCCAGAGAAAACTGTTTTTGCCTCCCAGGCTGGCTACCACCCTTACTGACGTCAGTATAAAGCTTGGGTATAAAGGGAGCCAGCTTGTGTCATCACTTCTGCTTAGGAGGAGCCCCCAAGTGCACGCCTATGAGGATCTAGGAGGAGCCCCCAAGTGCACGCCTATGAGGATCAAGGTAAAGTGGACTCGAGGAGACACCCCCCCCCCAAAGTGTAACTAAGGTGAGCCAAGAATAGTGGACCCAAACCAGGGTTGAGAGATGTAGGGTCCATTGCTGACTTTAGCAGCCTACCTAGTAGGCAGAGTCGGTATGAGGGAGGGAGGGAGGAAAGAGAGAAGACTGCAACAATGAATACACTCGAACATCTATATTTATGGTAAGTGTACACAACTGTACTATGTACATCGTGTTTCACTGTTGCAGTCCTGACTTCTAGGATGATTTCCAAAGCTTTAGAGTGGGTGGAAGGAGATAAAGGAGAGAAGAGGATTCTCTGCAGGACTACAGATGCAAAACCTGCCCTACACTTGGAAAAGGTTGCCAGGTGGTAATGCCTAGTGAAAGTATGGACAGAAGGCCAAGTGGCTGCCTTCTAAGATGTCCTTAGTGGGAGCCCCTTTGATGAAAGCTGTAGAAGCACCTGTGGCCCTAGCAGAGCGTGACCTTATCAAATCAGGGGCTTTTTACCATAACTAACAGAAGGAGATGCAGTGGGAAAATCCCCTTGGAAATGGTTTGATTAGAAGCCAGTTTTCCTTCTCAACTTGGGACAAAGGTAATGAACAGCTGGTCTGTTTTCCTCAAAGATTTAGTCCTGTCTAGGTAGAAGTGTAGCATCCTATGTACCTCCAGACAGTACAGTAATCTTTCCTATTTGTTTTGATGGTTGGGAAAGAAGGTAGGTAAGATGAATGGCCCGATTCAGACACGTTAGTAACCACCTTTGGAATGAAGGAAGGATTAGTTCGGAGGGAGAGACTGCCTTTATGGAAGATAATGAAAGGCTCCACTGCCATTAGGACCTGCTACTAGGAGACCCTCTTGGCTGAAGTGATAACCAGTACTAGGGCTGTCTTCCAGTTAAGAAACTAAAGTGGTAGAGGCTGCAGGCGCAAAAGGAGCCTATGTTGATTTTCCAAGACAAAGTTGAGGTCCCAAGGAGGGACCCTACAAAATTGCTTCAGTAAAGGGTGAGAATAAATTGGTGGATGACTAGGGAAGTGGGCAGAGATGGCTGAGGCATATATCTTGGAGGAATAAGAGGCCTTTCTCCACTAGGTTGGCCAGGTACTCCAAAATGTTGGAAGTGTTAACAGAATTGGTTGAAGCTGTTGCTTCTGTTATCAAACAGAGAATCTTTTCCACTTATCTGAGTAAGATTTTCTTGTGCTAGGCCTTCTAGTCTCTTAAAATAGTTTGTACCTGCTGACCTAGGTTGGAGGAGCAGTAGGGTGTTGTGGAATAAACCACACAGTCAGTGTGTCTGAAGGTTGGGGTGGCACAATCCTCCTCTCGTTCTGGTTGAAGAGGTCCACTGTTTGTAGTAATATCAACGGCTTTAGATTGGTGAGCTCGAAGGGGAGAAGGAACCAGTGCTGTCTGGATCAGTCTAGTGTTATTAGAATGGCCTTTGGGCACTCCTGTCTGATCTTCAGAAGCACTAGAGGCAACAGGGGTAATGGTGGGAAGGCATAAATGAGGAGTTGTGTCCAAGGAAAGGAGAAAGCATCCGTTCTCCATGCAGATGTCTGCCTTGTCCTTGTGCTGAACTTCTTCAGGTGAGCATTTTCCTTGCTGGCAAAACATCCAGATATGGGACCCAAGTTACTGTGGTATGGATTGGAAAACTTCCCGATGGAGATGCCAATCATTGGGGTCCATCAGATCATGAGGTGGTCTGCCAGGGTATTCTTTTCACCTGGCAGGTACTGTGCCATGAGAAGCAGGCCTAAAGATTAAGTGGTTTCCTATATTTGAATGGCCAGGTGGCGCAAATGGGTAGGAATGCATGCCTCCCTACCCATGTACCACATGACTGTGGTATTGTCTATTTGTAGTACTAGGACCCCCGGGTCATATTTGTCCTTGAAAAGTACAGTTTTGTACCTACCATAAATGTAGATGTTCGAGGATTCCATTGCTGCAGTCCTTACTATTGGGTATAGTGTCGGATACCAGAGTATACAGGGCGGGCGCATACTGGCGGCGTCAGTACGTCAGGGTATACTAAATGACCGACGTCATATCCTCAGTCTTTTCTTGCCCCAGATGTCAGAAGACCCTAAAAAGACAAGGCCCAAAATACCTGCACCAAAGACATGTACAATATATACAAGAATATATACAAAAATATAAGCATGTAAACTCACCTACACAACCACTAAACACAGAGGGAAGGAGGATGCAGCAATGGAATCCTCGAACATCTACATTTATGGTAGGTACAAAACTGTACTATGTTCTTCGTTTTCCATTGCTGCAGTCCGTAGAATCCCAAAGCAGAGGTAAGGGAGGCTGGCAAATCATAAAGAAGTAGGAGCTGACAACATGCCTTGCAAAACCGCTGTGGCAAAACCAGCCCTAGACTTAGAGTAGATAGGAAGGTGATAATGCTTAGAGAAAGTATGCACTGAACTCCAAGTAGCTGCTTCCAAAATATAAATGCTGTTGAAGTGGCAGTAGCCCTAGTGGAATGAGGCCTAATCCCAGCTGGAATCTCCTTGCCATGATGGGAATAACAAAATGCAATGCAAAAGCCAATCCACCTAGAAATAGTTTGTTTTGACACAGGCTTGCCCTGTGAACTCAAAGCAAAAGAAACAAACAACTGCTGAGACTGCCTAAAATCCTTAGTCCTGCTTAAATAATAATTGCCTGTGTACATCTAAAGTGTGCAAAATCTTTTCCCCTTTATTTTGAGGGTCTGCATGGCAAATGAATAGTTTGGTTTAAAGCCACACTAGAAACCACCTTAGGCATAAAGGAAGGATTAGTACGTAATGATACCCTATCCTTATGGAAAATCAAAAGGGCTCTACTGCCATAAGGGCCTGCAACTCAGACACCCTTCTTGCAGAAGTAATAGCCAACAGAAAAGCAGTCTTCCATGACAAGTATTTCAATTCAGCAGTAGCTGCAGGCTCAAAAGGTTGTAGAGTAAGTTTTTCCAACACAAAATTGAGATCCCAAGCAGGAGTAGGAGGGGGTCTTATATTCTTTGCCCCTCTAAGAAACTGCTTGAACAAAGGATGTGAAAACAAAGGTGGGTCACAATCATAGTGAGCTGAAATTGCTGCAGCATGAATCTTAATGGAAGAGAAGGACAAACCTTTGTCCAATAACTCAGTAAGATATTGAAGAGCCACACTCAAATTAGGCTCAGAAATCTCCAAATTCTTTGCTGTACTCCAAAATAAAAATCTCTTCCATTTTTCTCTCCTTGTACTAGGTCTTCTAGCTTCCATAATCACATTTAAAACTTGTTGAGGAAGTTGAGACCTGCTGTGTTTCAACACAGAATATGCCAGGCTGTTAGATGAAGAGAGTGAAGCTTGACATTGAGCAGATGACCGTCCTTCTGAGATAACAGATGAGGAATCAGAGGTAAAGGCCATGGCGGCTTCTTTACCAGACTCCGTAGTAGTGGGTACCAGTGTTGCCGAGGCCAATCTGGAGCTATCAAAATCATCCTTGGCCTGTCTTGTCTGACCTTTAATAGTACCTTTGGAAGAAGAGGCAGAGGTGGAAAGGCATACACATGAAGGTTTTTCCAACTGAAAGACAGAGCATCCACTTTCCAAGCTGTGTGATGAAACCCCTTTGTGCAATACTTTGGCAGCTGGTGGTTTAGTGGAGAAGCGAACAGATCTATGTCTGGAGTTCCCCATGACACTGTCAATTTCTGAAATACATGAAGATCCAGTTTCCACGGATCCATGATTTGTCTGCTTAACACATCTGCTAAGGAGTTCTGTGCTCCTGGCAGAAACCTTGCCTGAAGAGTTAGTTGCAAGCTTAGCAGTCTCCCATAAAATCATTGCTTGCCTGCATAGAGGATAAGAATGTGTTCCCCTTGCTTGTTGATGTACCACATGACAGTTGTGTTGTCTGTTAGAATCAACACCTGCCCTGGAAGAAGTAACTCCTTGAAAGCCATTAATGCAAACTGGACTGCTAACATCTCCTTCATGTTGATATGTAGATGCTGTAGTCTGGCAGGCCACTTGTCTTGTATCCACTTTCCATTTAGATGAGCTCCCCAAGCAATGTCCGAGGCATCTGTCGTTAAAATCTGACTTGCCTCTGGGAGAGTCCCTTGTTTAGGTGACATTCCTGAGCCCACCACAAGAATTCTTTTTGAAGGCAAGGTATTATTTGAATGACAGTGTCCAAATCCTGGCAGTGCTGTGTCCATACATTTTTGAGATACCATTGTAGCTTCCTCATATGCAGTTTGGCATTGGGAAGCACCAGAATCATGAACCCTAATGCTTGAAGGACTGTCCTTGCAGTCAGCACGGACTGATGAGATAGTTGATGGAAGTAAAGTGACAGACTCTTTTGTTTGTCAGGCCATCTGGGCTGCTGTATTCAGTCTCACACCCAGAAAGCACATGTCTTGAGAGGGTACTAGACTGGACTTTATTTCGTTCACAGAATACCCTAGGCATCTTAGCACTGCTATAACATATTCCAGATGCTGTAGAAGGTCTTCCTTTTCTTGAGCCAGGATCAGGCAGTCGTCCAAGTAAGGATAGATTTGAATTCCTTGAAGCCTGAAGTAAGCTATCACAGGAGCCAGAACCTTTGTGAAGACTCTGTAGATAAGCCAAAGGGCAATGCAGAGAACTGATAATGAGAATTTCCAGCTGATACTTCCTGCAACTTAGCCTTATAGGCACATGAAGGTAAGCTTCCTTGAGATCTAAAGTTACCATCCAGTGATCCAACATCTTGAACTTGGGAATGTCCAGAAAAGTGTTGAGGAGAGATAAATCCAAAATTGGTCTCCACGTGTTCCCCTTCTTTGGTACTAGGAACGAATAAAATCCTAGGCCCCTTTCTGATACAGGGACTGGCTGAATGGCCCCATCTGGAGTAACTGAGAAACTTGCTTGTGAGCCTCCTTTCTTTGTGGAGGAGGCATTGTATGGAAATAAAATCGAATGATATCCAACACCCATTTGTCTTGAGTAATTAAATCCCAATTTTCTTTGAAAGAGACAGTCTTCCTCCCAAAGGAGCTGCCAGGCGAGAATCTACTGGCAGCTGGTCATTGGGTCTGTTTACGAAAGGACTGACCCCTGCCTCACCAGAAGTCTGAGCAGGTGAACTCCCTGTTCTAGGCCTAAAGAACCCACGTCTAGACCTACCCCTAGACTGGGAATCATAAGCAGGATATGTCCACCCCTTAGCAGGCCAATTTCTACTAAACAAAAATCTTTAACAGTTTGCATAGACTTAGCTTTGTCCTCCATTTTCTTTAAAACTGCTTCCACAGGCGATCCAAACAACACATCAGACTGTAAAGGAGCATCCAAAATCCTTGTCTTAACATGCTCAGCTAAATTCTGATCCTTCAACCAGGCATGCCTGAGGCCTGTACAGCATCAAAACCACATTGCAAAGAATGCTTACCCACTTGTTCAGACACATGAACCAAATCCAGCAACTCTTTACACTCAATACCTTCATCCACCTTAGATTTTAATTGTGAAAGGAGATAATTCTGATATTTTAGCATGTGAAACTGACACTCATGGCTAGAGTGGAAGAAGTATACACTTTCTTTCCCCACCTATCCAAAGCCCTTGCCTCTTTATCAGTGGGAACAGGATTTTTAACCACAGAAGCCTTAACACCTTTAGGCCCTTGAGAAATAGTTTCTGGGTCCCTAGGACTCTTAAACAAATACTTATGAGCTTGGCACCCTATAATACCTATCAGGCTTAACAGGAGCAGGAGGCAAAGAGTCAGGGTTCAGGGAAGCCTCTGCAAAAACATCTTCCACCACATTCAACACAGGAGGAATAGCTAGTGCTCCCTCATGGAATGCAGAGTCTCTGAAAATGAGAAATCCTCAGGAGGAGGAATCATCCACATCAGAATCAGAATAAGTAGGATACTCCTGCAAGTCTTCAGAAGACTCTGAAGCCTCTGAACACTGTTCAAAACTATCAAACTCGGTTCCACCCTAGGCCTCTTATCAGGGCATAGAACCTCTAATCATAGTAATCAAATCTTCTGCCATTTTAAGCATATGTTTCTTAGGTACAGAACCAACAGTAAAGTTTCTGCCTGAGACTCCATGGAAACTCCTGGCAAAACCTCTGGCTCCACTGAGGGTTCATCAACCCTAGGCTTCACTGTTTTGTCCTTGCAGCTTGGACGCCGAAGGCGCGTCGGCATCCGCGGGCATTTTATATTTACAGCGCTTCCCAAACACTAACCTGGCACAGTCTAACCTCCTCGCAAGAAAAACAAAATGTTCTTCCCCGGGACTTAGCCAACAACTCTGTCGTCTGAAACTCCGGTTTCGAATAAATATTTCAGAACAACCAACCTGCTCGCGAAAAAACTGCTTCTGCCGACCATCTGAAAAGACTAAATATGACGATTCATGTCATGCATACCAGCGATAGTCCACGCGCGCGACCTGACCCCCGACCGACCTTCCTGGTATATACTCTCTGGTATTGGGCCTCCTGGTGGCGGACTATACAATAGTAAGGACTGCAGCAATGGAAAACGAAGAACATCCATTAAATTATTTTGTACTGCCATGAGTTATTTCCAATTTATGTGCCTCTTTTCTGTGGCAAGCGGCCCATAACCATTGAGTTTGGATAGTTTGGAGAGTTTGGAGAGTTTGGGTATGCCCCACCGCTGTTTCTGAAACATCTGTGGTGAAGCTTTTGCCCTGAAGCAAGAATCTTAAGGGTAGATCTTGATTTTGGGTACAAGCCTGTACCCACCATACAAACTCCTGTTTGAGGCAAGGTATCAAGGGTACTTGGGCATCCAGGGGTTGTAAGCTCTGGCACCATATGCTTTTCAGGTACCAGTCCAGCTTACTCATGTACAGCCTAGCCAAGGGTACTATAAGAATACAGGATGCCATGTACCCCACTGCTCTGATGAATTCTCTGGCAGAGATACTTTGATTTTCTTGCATCTTGGAAGTAATCTGCTGAAAAGGTGACCTTAATCGGAGAGGGGGGGCTCTCTGCAGGAAGGAGTCCAGGAGAGTTCCCAGGAAGACTGTCTGGATGGAACCAGGCTGGATTTCTTGACATTTAGAGTCAACCCCAGAAAAGTCAGGTCCTGTGTGAATTTCAGATCCTTGTTTATCTTTGGAATCTCTGCTGTTTTGTATTACACAATCGTCCAGGTAAGGGTAAATCTTGACCCCTTTGGTTCTGCAACAAGCAATGACTGGAGCCAGGCACCATGTGAAAATCCTTGGAGCAGTAGATAACCCAAAGGCAGAGCTGAAAACTGATCACTTCAGAGCAAGCTCCTGTCACTAAAAGCTTCTGGGTGACGTTTGAATAGGAACATGTAAGTAGGCATCCTTCAAGACTATTGAGATCATGTAGGCCTCAGGAGATATCATGGGTAGTCATTTTTGAAGTGTCAGCATTTTGAACTTTCGTATCCAGAGGTACTGGTTTAAGCTTGACAGGTCCAGGATAAGGTGCAAAGATCCTTTTCTTGGGACTAGGAATAACCTTGAATAAAAGCCTTTTCCTTTTTGTTCCTCTGGAAATGGCTCTACTGAACATAGATTTTGTGTCCGTTAGACAGCCTGGGTTTTTTGATTTTGGGGGTACATCGGGAAAACCTGAGAAAGCTAAAGGCTCTTTGAAAGTGAGTTTGTAACCATTTGCAATAATGTTTAGAATGTACTAATACGAAGTAATGTGGGTCCAGTTTTGGAGGAAGAGAGACCGTTGTTGTCCTAGTTTTGGGGTGGTGGTGGTGGGAGGGTGGAGTGGTGGGATAGAGCCATAAATTGCTCTCTGGCTGTGGTCTAGAACTCTATTGCCTGGGTGTTTCAGGGTTCCATTACCTTGATCTCTGTTGATGATGCCTTTGCCTGAAAGCTCTTTTTGGAGCCTCTTCTGTCTACTCCTAGGCTGGGTAGGAAAGGACCAATGTTTAGCTGGAAAGTTCCTGCTGAACCTAGGTGGCTGTACCTGTAGGAAGTCCTTAACTGTTTGCATGGACTTAGCCTTGTCCTCCATCTTTTTGAGAACTGCTTCAGCTTTTGGGCCAAAGGGGAGTGTCCAAGAGATTTGCCTTTACATGATCAGGCAGAGACTGCTCTCTAAGCCATGCTTGTCTCCTAATTACTGAACCTGTGACAGCTGCCCTGCAGGATGCCTCCATGGCATCATAGCCACAATGCAGTTTGTGTTTGGCCACCTGGAAACTGGAGTGACAAGTCCAAATGTTCCTTAGAAAGATTTTTTTTTTAATCTTCCATGGTTGCAATTTTTAGTTTGAGCTGATCCAGGATGGTTTGCAGATACTTGATCATATGGAACTGTCAGTTGATGGCCTTCACAGATTAGCGAAGTTGTATACCTTCTTTCCGAATCTGACTAGGGGCCTACTCTCCTTGTCCATGGGCAGGGGATTTTTGGAGACACTGATCTTAGCCCCCCCTTAGGTCCTGGAGTGACAACTTCTGGATAAGTAGAAGGATTCTTAAATAGTTATGGGTGTCTTCACCCTGTAAAATCTGTCCGGTTGCCTAGGGGCAGGGGGGAAGTTTCAGGATTCATGGAGGCAGCCCGAAAAACATCCTCTACTACTTCCAAAATGATAGGGATAGCTAAAGACCTGTGCTCAGGGAGGTCCAGAAACCCCCTAACTCTTCTTGGCATGGGGATAATCTTGTGCTTCCCAATGAAAATGCTGTCTCACAACATGAAGCGTGTCCCTGGACATTTAACCCACTGGATCATAATGGACCTCATAAATAAAGACATAGGGAATTTGCAGACTTTGGATCCATCCCAGTTTTTTTTTTTGTCAGCAGATCATGCCTTCTAAACTTGGGTGAACTTTTTCAGTCACAAAACCACAGCCATGAGGAAAGGGAGTCCATAGCCTACACCTCTACCGATCTGAAGAATCCTGATACAATATACCCCTTTCGGTATCTTGAAAAAAACATCCAAAAATGTTAACCCATACATCACAAGATGGGTTGCAAACTGGCTGAGTGACAGAACCCACAGGGTCAGAGTTGGTGGCGGGTGGTCAGACTGCTCAGAGCCTTCAACAGTGGTGTACCACAGGGCTCAGTCCTGTCCTGGGCTCTTGGCTGTTACTTTTCTACTTTTCCAGCACACACAGGAGGGTTATGGGAGTAGTTTGGGGATGACTGCACTGCAAACTGAAGCCATAAACACATCTGACACATGGAGGTGAAGCAGAGGGAAGGTTCTCCACATATTCTAATTCTTCATAGAATGTGTAAGCTGAGCTGGAGTCCTCCATGTCTGAATCTGCCTCAGATAGGTAGGGTTTGGGGTCAAGATCAGAACAGGTATCCCTTTTCCTTTTTCCAGGGGTAGCCTCATTTGTGGTCTGTCTGGCCAGCCCTTACAATGCTAATCAAGTCCACAGCCATACTAATCAAATCCCTTTAGAATCCTGGTAACTAGAAGCCTGTAAGGCTAGGCAGAGGTGCTGCCACACTACTTTTTCTTGGGGGTAGGTTTGGTCTTAGGCCTAGATGCATTCAATGTCCTAGTACTTGACACACTGAAAATACACCAGCGTAAGCCTAGGTCTTGATGTGCTGCCGGTTAAGGAGTGCTCGCCGGAAGCCATGGTCTGCCGAGCTGCCTCGGACCCAACCGATGAGCTGAAGACATGAGTAGTGGAAGTAGAAGGAACCAAAGGCATGTAGGACTCCAAATGGGTCTTGATAGAGGCCTGGGTCATTGTTTCAAATGTCGAAGGGGGCTGCAAAGGCACCTCACCTTCTTCAACAATCAGTCTAGGAGAGTCAGGTGGGGAGTGATAGTCATCCAATGGCTTAGGCTCAAGTTTCTTCTGTTTTTTTGCACATATGCACCTTGAGATTGGGGTGACTGATTCTTGTCTTAGAAAAACTAAGAATTTGGCCCTATGCCTAATAGTTCTAGCGTTAAACCTAGCACAAAAATAATTTGGGATGTTGTGGTCTGGGCCTAGGCAAGTAACACACGGTATGGAATTCTCTGTGTGGGATTTGTTTACCACAGCAGAAACAATTACTTTATCTGACATGAGTTAAGTGAAACAGAAAAGTTCCCAACGGGCTACTTATCTTTCTGACAATTTCTCTCTGGTGTGGACCAACCGACTCACTTGAAAACTGCTTCGGGCTCCAATGGCAAGAAGTGATGACGCAGGCTGGCTCCTTTTATACCCAAGTGTACCAACGTCGGTAAGGGTGTCCGCCAGCCTGGGAGGTGAAACGAAGTACATCCAGCAATTTAACCTTAATAGCATCAGGTAAGTGCTGGAGATGAAGCCAAGAGTAATGTCTCAAAATAGAACCAAAGGCACCAGCCCTAGAGGAAGAAATCAGCTGCATCACAACTACATTTAACAGAATAGCGAGCAACTTGAGAGGTAGAACCCAAAAGAGAAAGGGCAGAAACCTTCCCTTCTGAATCAGGGAGGTAAGAGATTGTCAGAGAAGGTTGAGATAGAAGGGCTTGAACACACCTAGTCATACAAGTTTGGTAATTAATAGCCCAAAAACCCAGGGTGGCAGTAGTATACACCTTTTTGCCTAAACATTCCATAGCCTTACTGTCCTTGTCTGAAGGAAGTAGTCTAGCACATAGCAAAAGTTTTAGAAGGTTTGTCAGAAGAGACGGATACTAAAGAAGGATTAGCAGAAGTCCATTTGCACATGAACTTACAATTAGGCATCTTATAAAATCTGTCAGAGGAGTTTTGAAAGACAAGGGCCACTGAAAAGGTACCAAAAAGGCAGCCATGACAGGAGGTACGGCAGAGGGCTTAGGAGACTCCATCTGGAGGAGTTCATAATACCCATTTTGAAAATCAAAAATCTGAGCACAGTCCCATTTAAAAAAATTCACCATATGAGAATTAGTGTCCTAAAAGGATAGTTCCTCTAAGGGAAAGTCTGGACTAGCAGAATCCTCCTCCAAAGAGCCATAATCCAAGGGAGAAGGGATTTGAGAGAAGCATGCCAAAGACTCCTCCCCAGAACCCAAATTCGCTTCAGAGGACTCCTGCTCTCTTAGTCTCTTAAGGGGAAAAGACCAAAGAGGAGCAGGCACATGAACCCCTTGATGAGGCTTTAAGGCATTAAACAACCTCTGGGTAAAATCCTGTCATTCATGCCGGAGATCTTTAGCAGCATGTGAAATCGGTTTAGTTTTCTATTTTTCTTCTGAGGAATGACTGCGTTTAAAACCCTACGTGGTTCAGACCCTTGCCTACACTAAAACCAATGTAGTGGGAATGTCCTCCCAAACAAGAATTTTCTGTATCCCCCTCTGTGTCTCGGAAATAATCAGCAGAGATTCCTCCACAACACTGAATGAACATCAGCACAGCCACTAGAGACAAGCAAGAAGTCTGAGCCATGCCGGCCTCAGACAGGGTTGAGGCAGAGAAATCCAATGAAACAAGTGGACGATCATCTGGGCTTTCTTCGGCCTTGAGAGATGTCCAGGGGAGGTGGGACAGCAGCCGAAATGTCCAGGGGAGGTGGGACAGCAGCCGAATCAGACTAAAGTTTTTTTGGCCTTTTTCTTGACAGGCGGCTGAACTTCAGGGCAGGAAGATTACACCATAGTACCTTGCACCAACAACTTAAGATGCTAGTTGTCCAGGTAAATTGATGAGGAGAGAATACTACGAATGGTCTTGGGGACAAATGCTTGATAGACCGAACACTATGTATGATCATGAGAAACACCCAAAACTGAAAAGACACTGCTCGTGAGTCGTTATGGGGACATTACACTTGCCCTTTCTGGATAGCATGCAACTCCCAAAAAATAAAAATAGATAAGAAACCCCAAGGAGGCACTTATCTGAAAAATGGCTCAGTAATCAGCACAGAAGTAGCAGTGTTCAGACAGATTATCAATGATGGTGTTTAGACTGGCAGCAAGAAGTCATGAGGTATGTATGCCCTATGGCTACAGTGGGGTAATATACGTTTGACACAAGTCTATAAAATCGAAGGCTTTGGCATACTGGCCAGACATTACGGCTACCCTCGACAGGGGATTGCTTTTGTAAAGAATACTTGCAACAATGATATGAAAGGACAATTTTTGATGGTGGGGATTCTCAGACTGCTCCTAATTTGTAATTGTCTGCAAATTTAGTCAGCCAGAGGCCACTTACATTGGCCTTGACTTCACAGAAGTAAATGCTAAAAAGGAATGGCCCCAGAACCGATCCCTGAGGGACTACACTTGTGACTGGCTTCTTTGTGGAGGTGGGCTCCCCAATTCTAACTTCCCGGGTCCTGTTTGTGAGCCATCTGGTTATCCACCAGGTGACAAAATGGTTTATACCCAACCTCTCGAATTTATCAAGAATGCCAGAGTTTGGTATTGTGCCAAATACTTTGGCCATATAAAGGTAGTGGCAGTGTAAACCATTCTGCCCTCATCCATTGCTTTGTTGACCTTCTCAAAGTAGTCCACCAGGTTGAGAAGGCATGACCTGCCCGTTACGAAACCAAACTGGATTGGGTCCAGTGTCCGGAGGTTTCCTATGTCATTACTGGTCATTTCCATGACAATTCTTTCCATGGCATTGCATGTGAGACTTATCGATCTGTAGTTTCCAGGGTCTGCAGATGTCTCAGCTTTGGGCAGAGTAATGACTTTTGCTGTTAACTATTAGAGAGGCACGGAGGCTACAGTTAAACAGTAATTCCAGAGGATGTGACAGATGCCCTCAACTACGTCCATTATGCTGCAGAGCTCTGCATCTGAACTCTAACAGTGAAGAAAGATGAAAGCTTTCCTTCCACACAACAGGATCAAAAAACAGAGCAACAGCATCATTCCAAGGGGATCCAACATTTGCCTGCCTGGGATGACAAGATCCACAGACCACACTGCTTTGCCACAGATGGTTTTGCACCTGTCATTGCTAGGGTTTTGAATACTGGCCTAGGCATTAGCCACCCCCATAGTGCCTTTTTCAGGCAGTGCAAACCAACAGACCTACTAAAGCAACATATTCTTCTAATGCCAAGTTGAAGGTACTACTGCTCAATGCTAGGAGTCTTAACAGGAAACTGTACTCCCTGGAAACTGCTGATGTCTAGTGCAAGGCTACAATGCCTATGTATACATTCAGACTACGCTCAAAAAAAAAAGGAGGAGCATTTACATTTACATAAATACACAGCAAGATTGGTGAAACAGGATGACTTGCTTGAGCTATTCCCATCTCCAGTTGACCAAAGGCAAAATCCTGCACAGCAATGCACTCCGCTGTAGACGGCACTATTGACACTGAGCCAGAACAAACAGCAAGCCTGATGGCCTTTTAATGGAGCTCAAATTTCACCCTCTTATCACCTTCTATCACTCCCCACAACCCCCCCCCCCCACTCCTTTGCCCTTTATTGCAAAACAGGCCATCACTGCGCTCTCTAAAGCCAAAAGCAAAACATTAATGGGCCCAGGTGGAATCCCAGGGTGCCTATTAAATAGTTTGAAACATGGCCTAGCGGACCCACTCAGATCTACATTTAACCAGAGTCTTCAAACAGGATTTACCCCAGTAGACTGGAGAAAAGCAACAGCCACCTTTCTGCACAAGGGGGAAACATCAACAGACTCAGGAAACTACCAACCCAAAAGTCTGACTAGCCTCAATCAATGCTATGGAAAGGATAATTCTGGACCTGATTAACAACGGCATAGGAAATCTCCAGACTCTAGATCCAACCCAGTTTGGCTTTGTCAAGGGCAGGTCCTGCCTGCTCAATCTGATGACTTCTTTCAAAAGGTCACCAAGGCCATGGATGAGGATAAGACAGTACATACCACCTATCTTGACCTGGTGAAGGCATATGACGATACCCCCACTTTGTTATTACAGATAAATAAAATTGGGCATAAACCTCTGAGCCACCAGATGGATAACCAAATGGCTCATGGATAGGACACATAATAGACTGAGGGAATCCACATTCACTACCCAGCCCTCATCAGGCTAATAATAGAGTACAATGTACCCTTTGGCATGTACCTCGCTAGGCACCTGCAACAGCTGGTGCATCCTCAGAGGTTTCTCACAATACATCATATGCAGATGGATTAGAATCCTTATCACTGTATTCAGTTTCCTACCAATTATTGTGCAGTGATCTATGCTTGACCTACATGGCAGTCTGACCCAGCCCTGATGGAAATGTTGCATATTCACAAAACTGCACGAAGTGAAGAACAGTGCGTGTGTGTGCTGTATCTTTAAGAAGTTTCAAGGACTGAACGTACATACAAATAGCACATGCTAGCTTCAGTGTCATTTGACAGGGCAGCCAGGGAGTGAGCACGTATGAATGTAACAGCTAGTTTGTATACAAGTTTATCTAAGTTAAAGTCGTTAAGCCTCAATCCGGATATGCCTGTACATAATAAAGCTGCTTGAACAGAACTCACAAAGACTGGTCTATTACATCCTGACTAGACGAGCGACATGGTGTTACAACCGGGATTCCAGTGACTGCCTTCCAGAGCTATGAGGTGCAGAGTTAACAGTAAAGGTAAACAAGACAAACAAGCACGAAAAATGGCCAGTAATGAACCAAAGGTAATGAAAACTTGCACAAATTATTTATTTTATATATTAAAAGATAAAACAGAGCATTACAAGGGCACAAACTGCATTATTAAACAAGCGAGAGGCACAAAACGTTCATTAAACAATATGTTTAAAATTAAGACATCTGATAAAACGATCAGGAAAGCACGAGGGGTTAGGAATTACCTTGAAACTGGAAAATGAGCATGTTTATAGTAAAACAAGCACAAGAAAAGTACAATGAACATGAAGAGAGATTAAACGAGCAAAATTAATATATGGGCAAAAAGGGCACAGTAAGCATAAATAAAGCAAGGCGACAATGTTTTTTGGCAAAGTACTATGTTGTGGCATAACTACTACTTCGTATTGTATTCATGGCATAACTAGTTATTCAAAGCATCTCAAAGTGTGTAAAAAGTGCTTACAGTATGTACTTATTACTCTGCATGTATTCCGAAGAGTTTGTGTGCAAAGTGCAACTATTTTGTGAAGTACAGTCAAAATATAGCCATTTGTAAAAGATTCTTCTGCTGGGTGTGTCTATTCAAAAAGTGCTGCCATTACAGAGCGTGTCTTGCACTGTAAAGCATTACCTAGCAAGGTACAGTACAGTTGTGTACACTTACCATAAATGTAGATGTTAGAGTGTATTCACTGTTGCAGTCATTACATTAGGGTAATCCTGCTGGCAGGTTGCCCTCAGTCGGCCTGAATTCCAAAGTCCTGGGTCCTGCTGTCACCCCTTTCCTGACGTCAGGTCGTCAGGGGTATAAAAGATGCGGCCGACGCCATTTTCTTTAGTTTTTCTTGCCCCAGATGTCAGGTGCCCCCTAAAAGGGTAGCCAAAATGTATTTATTTATACAGATATATATATATATATATATATATATATATATATATATATATATATATATATATATACATATATATATATATATACATATATATATATATATATATATATATATATATATATATATACACACACACACACACACACACACACACACACACACACACACACACACAAATGCATGCACCAATATAAGCTTTACCTTCACATAGGTTATATAAATCAGAGAAGGAAAGATAGGTCCTATCAGAAGAAAGGGGGATGGCGGGTGGGTAACCTGGACTGCAACAGTGAATACACTCTAACATCTACATTTATGGCAAGTGTACACAACTGTACTATGTTGTTAGTGTTTCACTGTTGCAGTCATTACATTTGGGTAGAGTCCCAAAGCTATGGTTGGGAGGCTGGAGCTAAGCAGCATTAGGAGTGGCTATGAGGCCCTGCAGAACTGCAGTGGCAAAGCCTGCCCTGGATTTAGAGTAGAGTGGCAGATGATGGTGCTTTGTAAAGGTGTGCACTGAACTCCAAGTAGCAGCCTCTAAAATGTCTTTGGTTGGTACTCCCCTGAGGAAGGCTGCTGAAGTGGCTGCAGCTCTGGTTGAATGTGCCTAATGCCCTTAGGCACTGGCTTGCTATGCGGTGAATAGCAGAAACGAATGCAGTGGGATATCCACTTTGAAAGTCTGCTTAGAGATGGCCTTTCCTTGTGATCCTGCAGCATATGCCACTAGTAATCGCTTTGTCTTCCTGAACAATTTGGTTCCAAGTAGAATCTAAGCTGTCTGTGTACGTCCAAAGAATGCAGAATTATCTCCCCCTTATTCTGTGGATTTGGATAAAAAGTTGGCAGATGAATAGTTTGGTTAAGAGCCACCCAGGACACCACCTTAGGCATAAATATTGGGTTTGTCCTCAGGGAAACCCTGTCTGGATAAATGATAAAAGGTTCCACAGCCATGACTGCCTACAGCTCTGAAACTTGTCTTGCAGAAGTTATTGCTAGGAGCAGAGCTGTTTTCCAAGATAAAAACTTTATATCAGCAGTAGCAGCTGGTTCAAAGGGAGGCAGAGTGAGTTTTTCCAAGACATAGTTGAGGTCCCATGCAGGTGTTGGTAATCTCCTCGGAGGCCTTAAGTTTTTGGCTCCTCTGAGGTACTGCCTTAAAGAATGAGAAAAGATTGGTGGTTCTGCATTGTAATGAGCCGAAATGGCAGAGGCATGAATTTTAATTGATGAAAAAGATAAGCCTTTGTACAGCATCTCAGTTAAGGACTGCAAAATCTGAGGAATATTTGGTACAGCTGTATCAGCTCCTTGTGCCTAGTTCCAAGCACAGAATCTCTTCCATTTTCCAGCATAAGATTTTCTAGTACTAGGCCTTCTGGCTTCCAAAATTACTTCCATCACAGCTTTACTGAGAGGTGTGTTTTGTATGACTACATTATCCGCCATGCTGCCAGGTTTAAGGTCCTGAGTTGGTTGTGCAGGATCTGATTGTTTTGCTGGGACAGTAGAGGAGGTATTTGAGGTAAGGTCCAAGTTGGGCATTGAGACAAGTTCCTTAGGATTGGGTACCAGTACTGGCGGGGTCAGTCTGTGGCAATCAGTATCATCTTTGGCTTCTCCTGTCTGACCTTTAGGAGTATCTTGGGGAGGAGAGGCAGTGGCGGAAAGGCATATACTGATAAAGACAAGCATGGAAAGTGGACGCCCTATCAGTAGTTGTCCCGGATGAAGTAGGTCCTTGAAGGCTGTCAGGGCATTTTGAACAGCTAGCATCTCTTTTTGATTGATATGCAGATGCATTTGGTTTGAGGACCATGTGCCCCGAATGCATCTTCCTGCCATGTGGGCCTCCCAGGCATAATCTGATGCCTCCGTTGTTGGTGTTTGCCTGGCTAGGGGCAATGTGAATGGCTGTTCCTTGTTCTGGTGACAAGCCATCGCCCATCGAAACTCCTGTTGCAGCCAGGGGATGAGAGTAATCATTGTTTCCAGGCTGTGGCAATGTTGAGTCCAAACACTTTTTAGGTAGCACTGAAGTTTACTCATATGCAGTCTTGCATATAGAATTAGTAGGATGCATGATGCCATGAAGACCAAAGCCTGCTGAATTTGTCTTGCAGATAACTGGGCCTTTGTTGCTAACATTTTGAAATAGGTAGTCATTTGCCTTTGTTTGTCTGGCATGAGATAAGCCATCTGGGCAGTTGTATTTAAGCTTGCACCCAGGAATATTATCTCGAGAGGGTACTAGTTTTGATTTCTTTTCGTTGACTGTGTACCCTAGGCATGTTAGAAGTCTTTTCACAAACACCAGATGTTGTAGAAGAATGTCCTTGTTCTCTGCTTGAATTAAACAGTCGTCCAAGTAAGGATATATTTGTAGTCCTCTATATCTGCAGAATGCAATTACTGGTGCCAGGCACTTTGTAAAGACCCTGGGTGCAGTAGATAAGCCAAAGGGCAGTGCAGAGAATTGGTAATGCATTGTGCCAGCCTTGAATCTGAGGTATCTTCTGCATGATTGTCTGATTGGGACATGCAGGTATGCCTCTTTCAGGTCTAAAGTGCCAAGCATTCTTGCCCAGCATGGGCAGAAGCTGCTGAAAGTCAACATTTTGAATTTTGGTATATCCAGGAATGTGTTCAAAATAGATAGGTCCAGTATTGGCCTCCAGGCTTTGTCCTTTCTGGGTACCAAGAACAGTCTTGAGTAAAATCCTTGTCCCTGCTCTTGCACTGGTACTTGTGAATGGCCCCCTTGTCCATGAGGGATGAGACTTGTTTTTGTGCCTCTGCCCATTGATTTTTTGGCAGATCTGGCCAGCTGTTTGCCTTTGGCAGGGTATGGAAATGGAACTTGCAGCCTTGTGACACTATATTTAGAACCAAGTTGTCCTGTGTTATAATGTGCCAATTTTGAGAAAAAAAAGTGCTAATTTTCCCCCTAAGGGTGCTGCCAGTAGGTAAGTGCTTGGTGCAGGCAGGGGGAAGTCATTGGGACTGTTTCCTGTATGGTTGTGATTTGTCTTCTCCAACTTTGGAGGTAGAAGCACCCCATTGCTTTGACCTGTATGAACCTTGCACCTGGGATCTGCCTCTAGGGCACCTGGATCTGCCCCTTTGAGGTCTGTCTGACACAGGAAAGGACCAATTCTTTGTAGGCCAGTGTCTACTAAACCTAGGTGGCTGTACTTGTAAAAAATATTTGACAGTTTGTATAGATTTAGCTTTGTACTCCATTTTCTTTAACACCTCTTCTGCCTTAACACCAAAATATCATGCTGTAAAGGTGCACCTAATAATTTAACTTTGACATGATCAGGCAGATTTTGTTCCTTTAACCAAGCATGCCTCCTAATTACAGAACCTGTAACTGTGGCCCTGCAGGAGGCCTCCAAAGAATCAAAACCACATTGCAAAGTATGCTTTCCAACTTGTTCAGCTGCATGCAATAAATCCTGCATTTCCTTGTTTTCTGCACATTCAGAGTTTAACAACATTTTCTGTTTAAGTAATGCCATGACATGTTGCTGATATTTGAGCATATGAAAAGTACAGTTTTGTACCTACCATAAATGTAGATGTTCGAGGATTCCATTGCTGCAGTCCTGACTATTGGGTATAGTCCGCGTCCAGTCGGCCCGAATACCAGAGTATAAGGCTGACGTCGGTCAGGCGCGTAGACTGACGCCAGCCAGGGTACTAATGCGCATGACCGACGTCATATCCTCAGTCTTTTCTTGCCCCAGATGTCAGAAGACCCTAAAAGACAAGTCCCAAAATACCTGCACCAAAACATGTACAATATATACAACAATATATACAAAATATATATGCATGTAAACTCACCTACACAACCACCCCTAAACACAGAGGGGAAGGAGGGAGGGATTGGACTGCAGCAATGGAATCCTCGAACATCTACATTTATGGTAGGTACAAAACTGTACTATGTTCTTCGCTTTCCATTGCTGCAGTCCTGACTATTGGGTAGAATCCCAAAGCAGAGGTAAGGGAGGCTGGCAAATCATAAAGAAGTAGGAGCTGACAACATGCCTTGTAAAACAGCTGTGGCAAAACCAGCCCTAGACTTAGAGTAGATAGGAAGGTGATAATGCTTAGAGAAAGTATGCACTGAACTCCAAGTAGCTGCTTCCAAAATATCCTTAGTTGCCACCCCTTAGAAATGCTGTTGAAGTGGCAGTAGCCCTAGTGGAATGAGGCCTAATCCCAGCTGGAATCTCCTTGCCATGATGGGAATAACAAAATGCAATGCAAAAGCCAATCCACCTAGAAATAGTTTGTTTTGACACAGGCTTGCCCTGTGAACTCAAAGCAAAAGAAACAAACAACTGCTGAGACTGCCTAAAATCCTTAGTCCTGCTTAAATAATAACGCAATTGCCTGTGTACATCTAAAGTGTGCAAAATCTTTTCCCCTTTATTTTGAGGGTCTGCATAAAAGTAGGCAAATGAATAGTTTGGTTTAAAGCCACACTAGAAACCACCTTAGGCATAAAGGAAGGATTAGTAATGATACCCTATCCTTATGGAAAATCAAAAGGCTCTACTGCCATAAGGGCCTGCAACTCAGACACCCTTCTTGCAGAAGTAATAGCCAACAGAAAAGCAGTCTTCCATGACAAGTATTTCAATTCAGCAGTAGCTGCAGGCTCAAAAGGTTGTAGACTAAGTTTTTCCAACACAAAATTGAGATCCCAAGCAGGAGTAGGAGCTCTACGGGGGTCTTATATTCTTTGCCCTCTAAGAAACTGCTTGAACAGAGGATGAAACAAAGGAGGGACACTATCAAAGTGAGCTGAAATTGCTGCAGGAAGAATCTTTATGGAAGAGAAGGAGAAACCTTGTCCAATAACTCAGTAAGATATTGAAGAGCCACACTCAAATTAGGCTCAGAAATCTCCAAATTCTTTGCTGTACTCCAAAATAAAATCTCTTCCATTTTTCTGCACACTCTCCTTGTACTAGGTCTTCTAGCTTCCATAATCACATTTAAAACTTGTTGAGGAAGTTGAGACCTGCTGTGTTTCAACACAGAATATGCCAGGCTGTTAGATGAAGAGAATGAAGCTTGACATTGAGCAGATGACCGTCCTTCTGAGATAACAGATGAGGAATCAGAGGTAAAGGTCATGGAGGCTTCTTTACCAGACTCCGTAATAGTGGGTACCAGTGTTGCCGAGGCCAATCTGGAGCTATCAAAATCATCCTTGGCCTGTCTTGTCTGACCTTTAATAGTACCTTTGGAAGAAGAGGCAGAGGTGGAAAGGCATACACATGAAGGTTTTTCCAACTGAAAGACAGAGCATCCACTTTCCAAGCTGTGTGATGAAACCCCTTTGTGCAATACTTTGGCAGCTGGTGGTTTAGTGGAGAAGCGAACAGATCTATGTCTGGAGTTCCCCATGACACTGTCAGTTTCTGAAATACATGAAGATCCAGTTTCCACTCGTGTGGATCCATGATTTGTCTGCTTAACACATCTGCTAAGGAGTTCTGTGCTCCTGGCAGAAACCTTGCCTGAAGAGTTAGTTGCAAGCTTAGCAGTCTCCCATAAAATCATTGCTTGCCTGCATAGAGGATAAGAATGTGTTCCCCTTGCTTGTTGATGTACCACATGACAGTTGTGTTGTCTGTTAGAATCAACACCTGCCCTGGAAGAAGTAACTCCTTGAAAGCCATTAATGCAAACTGGACTGCTAACATCTCCTTCATGTTGATATGTAGATGCTGTAGTCTGGCAGGCCACCTGTCTTGTATCCACTTTCCATTTAGATGAGCTCCCAAGCAATGTCCGAGGCATCTGTCGTTAAGATCTGACTTGCCTCTGGGGTCACAGAGAGTCCCTTGTTTAGGTGACATTCCTGAGCCCACCACAAGAATTCTTTTGAATGCAAGGTATTATTTGAATGACAGTGTCCAAATCCTGGCAGTGCTGTGTCCATACATTTTGAGATACCATTGTAGCTTCCTCATATGCAGTTTGGCATTGGGAAGCACCAGAATACAAGATGCCATGAACCCTAATGCTTGAAGGACTGTCCTTGCAGTCAGCACGGACTGATGAGATAGTTGATGGAAGTAAAGTGACAGACTCTTTTGTTTGTCCGGGGTTAAAAGGCCATCTGGGCTGCTGTATTCAGTCTCACACCCAGAAAGCACATGTCTTGAGAGGGTACTAGACTGGACTTTATTTCGTTCACAGAATACCCTAGGCATCTTAGCACTGCTATAACATATTCCAGATGCTGTAGAAGGTCTTCCTTTTCTTGAGCCAGAATCAGGCAGTCGTCCAAGTAAGGATAGATTTGAATTCCTTGAAGCCTGAAGTAAGCTATCACTGGAGCCAGAACCTTTGTGAATACTCCGCCCGCAGTAGATAACCCAAAGGGCAATGCAGAGAACTGATAATGAGAATTTCCAGCTCGAAACCGCAGATACTTCCTGCAACTTAGCCTTATAGGCACATGAAGGTAAGCTTCCTTGAGATCTAAAGTTACCATCCAGTGATCTTTGCCCAGCAGAGGTAAAAGCTGTTGTAACGTCAACATCTTGAACTTGGGAATGTCCAAAACGTGTTGAGGAGAGATAAATCCAAAATTGGTCTCCACGTGTTCCCCTTCTTTGGTACAAGGAACAGGCGAGAATAAAATCCTAGGCCCCTTTCTGATACAGGGACTGGCTGAATGGCCCCTATCTGCAGTAACTGAGAAACTTGCTTTTGAGCCTCTTTTCTTTGTGGAGGAGGAACGTCTGGCATGCCTTTGAAAGGGGCATTGTATGGAAATAAAATCTGTAACCGTGGTGAATGATATCCAACACCCATTTGTCTTGAGTAATTAAATCCCAATTTTCTTTGAAAAGAGACAGTCTTCCTCCCAAAGGAGCTGCCAGACGGGAATCTGCTGGCAGCTGAAAAGACAGGTCATTGGGTCTGTTTACGAAAGGACTGACCCCTGCCCTCACCAGAAGTCTGAGCAGGTGAACTCCTGTTCTAGGCCTAAAAGAACCCTGAGCCCTGCCCTACCACATCTAGACCTACCCCTAGACTGGGAATCATAAGCAGGATATGTCCACCCTTAGCAGGCCAATTTCTACTAAACTTTGGTGGCTGCACCTGCAAAAATCTTTAACAGTTTGCATAGACTTAGCTTTGTCCTCCATTTCCTTTAAAACTGCTTCCACAGGCGATCCAAACAACACATCAGACTGTAAAGGAGCATCCAAAATCCTTGTCTTAACATGCTCAGCTAAATTCTGATCCTTCAACCAGGCATGCTCGAAGAACCGAACTGGTAGCAGCCACCCTCGAGGAGGCCTGTACAGCATCAAAACCACATTGCAAAGAATGCTTACCCACTTGTTCAGACACATGAACCAAATCCAGCAACTCTTTACACTCAATACCTTCCGCCAAAGCATCCACCTTAGATTTCAATTGTGAAAGGAGATAATTCTGATATTTTAGCATGTGAAACTGACAATTCAATGCTCTCATGGCTAGAGTGGAAGAAGTATACACTTTCTTTCCCCACCTATCCAAAGCCCTTGCCTCTTTATCAGTGGGAACAGGATTTTTAACCACAGAAGCCTTAACACCTTTAGGCCCTTGAGAAATAGTTTCTAGGACTCTTAAACAAATATTTATGAGCTTCGGGCACCCTATAATACCTATCAGGCTTAACAGGAGCAGGAGGCAAAGAGTCAGGGTTCAGGGAAGCCTCTGCAAAACATCTTCCACCACATTCAACACAGGAGGAATAGCTAAAGGCCTATGCTGGGGTAAAACAAGAATTCCTAAGCCTTTTCCTGAATCAGAGTAATCCTGGCCTTCCCATTTAAAGTGCTCCCTCATGGAATGCAGAGTCTCTGAAAATGAGAAATCCTCAGGCGGAGAAGCTGTAGGAGTGGAATCATCCACATCAGAATCAGAATAAGTAGGATACTCCTGCATATCTTCCACAGAAGATTCTGAAGCCTCTGAACACTGTTCAAAACTATCAAACTCCGGTTCCACCCTAGGCCTCTTATCAGGCGGGGGCATAGAACCTCTAATCATAGTAATCAAATCTTCTGCCATTTTAAGCATATGTTTCTTAGGTACAGAACCCGAAATGCTAGGAGAAACCCCCACTGAAGCTGAACTAGGCCTACCCCTCAAAGAAGTTTTGGCAACAGAAGGAGAGGCTCTAACAACCTTGGGAAGAGAGGGAAGAACAGTCACCTGAGAAGCCCCCTCAGCCTGGCCTACCTCCTGAGAAGGCACATCCTGTAATAATAAAGTTTCTGCCTGGGACTCCATGGAAACTCCTGGCAAAACCTCTGGCTCCACTGAGCCTTCTAAAGAACCGACGTCCGGGACTGCCGGTTCATCAACCCTAGGCTTCGCTGTTTTGTCCTTGCGCTTCTTGAGGAAGCGGGCGAGCATCCGACGGCATTTTATAATTGCAACGCTTCCCAAACACTAACCTGGCACAGTCTAACCTCCTCTTAATAGTGCTTGTTAAACCTAGCACAAGAGCGCAACCAACAACGTCGTGCTCAGGCCCTAAACAAGGTATACACAAGGTATGGTAATCCCTATGAGGTATCTGTTTCCCACAAGAAATACAGTTATTCACTTTTTCTGACATCCGTAAAATACTGAGGCAAGAAAAACAAAATGTTCCCCAACGGGTACTTAGCCAACTCTGTTTCGGTCTGAAACTCGGTTTCGAAATATTTCAGAACGCCAACCTGCACTCGCAAAACTGCTTCTGCATCGACCATGCGGCAAAAAGACTGAGGATATGACGCCGGTCATGCGCATTAGTACCCTTCAGTCTAATGCGCCCTGACCGACGTCAGCCTTATACTCTGGTATTCGGGCCGACTGGACGCGGACTATACCCAATAGTCAGGACTGCAGCAATGGAAAACGAAGAACATCTGAAAGTTTAAGGCCCTTGTAGCCAAGGGAGCAGATGTATAAAACCTTTTTTCCCCATCTATCCAGTGCCCTAGAATCTCTGTCAGAGGGGGTAGGGTTCTTTGCAACGGAAGCCTTAACTCCTTTGGGACCCTGTGAAATAGTTTCTGGGTCTGCAGCAGGGTTTTTAAAAAGGAATTTATGAGAGTCAGGAACCCTGTAGTATCGGTCAGGCTTAATCGGAGCTGGAGGTAAGGAATCGGGGGTCAGACTAGACTCAGAAAACACATCTACAATGTCTAACACAGGTGGAATGGCTAGAGGCCTGTGTTGAGGTAGTAAAAGGAAGTCCCTGAGCCTCTTTTTAGATTCTGAAAAATCTTGGCTCTCCCAGTGGAAATGCTCCCTCATGGTGTGCAAGGTTTCCCCAAAAGAATAGTCCTCTGGAGGAGAAGCTGAAGGTATAGACTCTTCAGCATCAGAATCCTCATAGGGGGAAGAGAATATTCCTGATCAGAAGAGGAATCAGAAGAAATAGAAACCTGATCTGAAGATCCATAGTTTGTCTCTTGCCTAGGCCTCTTATCAGGAGGGGGATGGGAACCCCTGATCAAGGTAATCAAGTCTTCGGCCATTTTGAGCATCTGTTTTTTGGGCATAGAGGCCTGACCAAGTGGCTCTTGAGTTTCTTTGCTTTAGAAGGTGCTTTAGTCTTTGCCTTTGAAGCTGAAGTCTGTTTAATGTAAAGATGTTTAGGTCTGAATACACCCTCAGAAGCTGGTGCCTGCTCAGCGGCTCCAGACCCATCTGAGGGAATTAGTGTCTGAGGCTCCAATACCTTGAGTTTCCAGCAGCATAGCAGACTCCACGTGAGAGTCGGTAGCGGCCTGCGACTCTAAAGTAGCAGGCGTCAGGGGCTGCGAAAGCGCCTGAGAACCGGCGATTGGGTTAGGAGAAGCTTTGTCTGTTTTGGGCCTTGGTAGTTTCTCTCTCTCCCTTTCTTTGCGTTTTTTTGTGAACTCCGGTAGTTGGATGGCTATCCGACGACATTTCTGAATTAAACTGGCGTCCAAAATAGTTTAAAGCAAAATCATACAGACGCTTAATAGTGCACTGGTTAAATCTAGCACAAAACCGACAACCAGAAACGTTGTGATCAGGGCCTAGGCAAGGAATACAGTAAGAATGGAAGTCCTTATGAGGTATTTGCTTTCCACAAGAAATTTTTTCTGACATCAGTCTGGAGCAAGAAAAAAGTTTCCCCAATGAGGTACTTAGCTTTATTGAAGACTTCGGATTTGAAACTCGAACACGAAAATCTCAGGAGTCTGCCAACCGGCACTTGCGAACTGCTTCTGCTTCGGGCACCGTGCGGCAAGAAAGACTAAAGAAAATGGCGTCGGCTGCATCTTTTATACCCCTGACGACGTCAGGGAAGGGGTGACAGCAGCCGATGCAGGACCCAGGACTTTGGAATTCAGGCCGACTGAGGGCAACCTGCCAGCAGGATTACCCAAATGCAATGACAGCAACTGTGAAACACAAATAACAGTCATTTTGGGGAAGTTTGTGTGCAGTGTACTGTTTATTTGCAAAGTGCAGTTACTTCAAAATGTTTCTTACTCTGAGCTTCTTCGGCCCAGTTCATTCGCACAGTGCAGTTATTTTGAAATGTTTCTTACACTGATAAGAGGTGATTTCGAGTCTTACAGTGCCTAGGAGACTTAATTTGCAAAGTTTAGTTATTCAGAGGCTTGTTGCCTGATTGGGCAAAGTTACAAATACTGGCATAAATTTCTGACGTGTGCGCGCGCATATTTGCAAAACTCTTCACTGGTTTGGGTTAATGGCAGACTGATTTCAAAAGCCCTCACCACTTGTATTTGATCAGAATATTGCAGAGAATTGGCAAATATTTGAGCAAGCGTACAATATTTTTCATTAAAGCAGCTTACTCTGACAAACATGCACGCACCACAGCATTCATTTTACTAAACCTAGCTGGGTCAGAGGCCACTGAAACAGAGCATTCATTTGTATATGCACCAGCAGTATATGTGGGAGGTGGTGAAAAATTGCCATATTATTGTACAGGCTGAATCAAAAGCAGACCATGAGCGTTTGAAGTGCAAATTCAGAGAAATGTGTAACCCGCAGACAAATATTACATTAGAAAGGCATTTGTTTTACATTAGAGATCAGAAACCAGGGCAAAATTTTACAGCTTAAATTACTGACCTGAGGAACAAAGCTAAGATGTGTCAGTTTGGTGACTTAAAAGATGAGTTACTAAAGGACAGGGTTATGTGTAGTATTAATAGTGCTGCTGTGAGAAAGCTTTTGCTTCATGACAGTGACTTAACACTGAGTAAAGCTACTGACATTTGTCAAATCCAGGAAGTTACAGAAAGGCACACAAGTAAGCTTGCAAGTGATAAGAGCATGGTTTCAGCAGGATCCAGAGCAAATGTAAACAGCATGCAAAAAGCAGGCCTAAGCACATGGCAGCTACAGTCCCTGCACGTTTCTCCTAGGAAACCACATAGTTTTCCAGCAAGTTCTATGAAATGAGCATACTCAGTAGTGCAGCATAAGCTTGAATCAACAAAACCTTTATTGTTAACTGTCACAACTGTGGTGCCAGTCACGAGTCTAAGAGAGAAATGCTTAGCATTTGGTCAGCAATGCCACAAGTGTAAAAAATGGAACCATTTTCAAAAGTTTTGAAAATCACAATCAGTTATAAAGAAGGTCACTCAAAAAAGCAAGCTGATCATTTAGAGAGCTGCAATTCTACTTTCTATGTAGATGGTGCATCAGTAATTGGTGAAAAGGTTGATGCAGTGAATTTGTTGGCAAAGAAAGTGTTTTGTACCATCCAGATCAATGGTAAATACATAGAGCTCAAAGTAGACAGGTTCAAAGTGTAATCTTATGCCAGCAGACACATTTACTAAGGTTAGAACTAATGAACAACTCAATGTGGCTAGTAGTGCGAAACTTGTTGCTTATGGAGGTGAAGAAATTCAAACCGAAGGCTCGGTAGTGCTTTCATGTTATGTGGCTAGGAACTGTTACAATTTGTTATTCCATGTAGTTCGAAGACCTATGCAGTCATTATTGGGTCGCAGAGACCGGTTTGATCATGAATCTGCCGCCTTTTACCAAAGTAGTTCATCATATGCACATAGCCTAGTTCCAATTTTTCTGAACCCATTTACTCAGAGTATGCCATTTTCGATGACAGGTTGGGCAAACTTCCAGTTATGCATTCTATGAAGTTAGACCCAGTGGTCAGACCAGCAAGAAAACTTCTGATAGCTATGCAGGATAAAGTTAAAGCTCAGCTGGATAAAATGGTGCAGCAAAGTGTAATTTGTCCAGTTACAGAACCAACTGAATGGGTGTCGTCTATGACGGCCCACAAGAATGGCTCAGATGAAATCAGAACATGTATTGACCCAAGAGATTTGAAAAAAGCATTTAGAGAGACTTCATCATCCAATGCGTACAGTCGAGGAAGTTGCAGCCCTAATACCAAATATCACGTTTTTTTTTCTGTCTTGAATGCAAAAAGTTCATTTTGCCAAGTGATGCTTGATCGGAAATCCTCATTACTGACTACCTTCAGTACCCCCGTTTGGCAGATAGATTCCCAATGATGCCATTTGGAATAAAGTCTGCAAGTGAAAGTCTTCCAGCGTGCAATTGAGCAAATTGTTTCAGGTTATCCTTGTGTCATAATAGTAGACAATTTATTGGTTGGAGGCATTGGTGAAGCAGAGCTTGACAGAAACCTTACGGGAGTTCTAGACAGAGCACATGAAGTGAACTTAAAGCTCAATCATCTACAGTGCAAATTCAAACTACCAAAAGTTACATATGTAGGTCATTTATTTACCAGCACTGACTTGAGACCAGACCAGTCCAAACAAGCAGCTATTCTTGAGAGGTCAGAACCAGATAATGTTCAAGCTCAACAATGTTTTCTTGGCATGGTCAACTACTTAGGCAAGTTTATAACACACTTCAGTCAGCTGACAACACCTTTGAGAGAGCTGACATGCAAAAATGTCACATGGTCTTGGTTAGAACAGCACCAGAAAGCATTTGAAGACCTTAAGCAGAAAATTGCTGCCCCCCACCTACAATAAGATACTATAATGTCAATAAACCAGTCACTCTTTCTTGTGATGACATGCAAAAATGTCACATGGTCTTGATTAGAACAGCACCATAAAGCATTTGAATTTTCTTGGGTGGCAAAAGCCAGGGTACCGTTTGGCTAGGCTTATATAGGCCCTACGGCCAATAGCTTAGTACCCTACCTATGAAGCTAGGATTCAAAATTTGGTCTTGGTGCAGTTATTCTTCAAGAAGGCAGACTAGTAGCCTATGCAT
>NC_056743.1:1934102982-1934281245 GCF_019279795.1 Protopterus annectens | reverse complement strand
TTTTTTTCCATTGAGGTGTGCTCCCCAGGCCTTGTCCGAGGCATCAGTCGTTAAAATCTGACTCTCCTCTGGTCGGGTCACAGAGTCCCTTGTTTAGGTGACATTCCTGAGCCCACCACAAAAATTCCTTTTGAATGCAAGGTATTATCTGAATGACAGTGTCCAGATCTTGGCAGTGTTGTGTCCATACATTTTGAGATACCATTGTAGCTTCCTCATATGCAGTTTGGCATTGGGAAGCACCAGAATACAAGATGCCATGAACCCCAAGGCTTGAAGGACTGTCCTTGCAGTCAGCCTGGACCGTAGAGACAATTGATGGAAGTAAAGTGTAAGATTCTTTTGCTTGTCCGGGGTCAAAAGGCCATCTGGGAAGCTGTATTCAGTCTCACACCCAGAAAGCACATTTCCTGAGAGGGTACTAGACTGGACTTTGTTTCGTTCACAGAATACCCTAGGCACCTTAACACTGTCATAACATACTGCAGATGGTGAAGAAGCTCGTGCTTGTCTTGAGCAAGAATCAGGCAATCGTCCAAGTAAGGATAAATTTGTATTCCTCTTAACCTGAAGAAGGCTATCACTGGAGCCAGAACTTTTGTGAATACCCTGGGTGCAGTAGATAAGCCAAAGGGCAATGCAGAGAACTGATAATGTAAAGTCCCAGCCCGAACGCAGGAATCTCCTGCAACTGAGCCTGATAGGAACATGAAGATAAGCCTCTGAGATCCAGAGTTACCATCCAGTGATCTTTGCCCAACAGAGGCAGAAGTTGTTGCAACGTCAACATTTTGAATTTTGGAATGTCCAGATATGTGTTGAGGATAGATAAATCCAAGATTGGCCTCCAAGTGTTTCCTTTCTTTGGTACAAGAAATAGGTGAGAGTAAAATCCGAGGCCCACTTCTGACAGAGGGACCTGCTGTATAGCCCCGATTTGAAGAAGTAAAGAAATCTGTTTGTGAGCCTCTAACCTTTGCTGAGGAGGAACGTCTGGCATGCCTTTGAAAGGAGGCAATGTGTGGAAATAAAACTTGTAGCCTCGGTCTATAATGTCCAACACCCATTTGTCCTGGGTGACTAGAAACCAATTTTGTTTGAAGAGTGCCAACTTTCCTCCCAAAGGAGCTGCCAGACAGGAAGGATCTGGCAGCTGAAGATGCAGGTCATTGGGCCTGTTTACGAAAGGACTGGCCCCTGCCCTCACCTGTAGATTGTGCTGGTGAACTCCACGGCCTAGGCCTGAAAGAACTCTGAGCTCTGCCCCTACCACGTCTAGATCTACCCCTAGACTGTGAATCAGAAGAAGGGTAAGTCCAACCCTTAGCAGGCCAGTTCCTGCTAAACTTAGGGGCTGCACCTGCAAAAAATCTTTAACAGTCTGCATAGACTTAGCCTTGTCTTCCATTTTTTTCAAGACAGACTCCACAGGAGAACCAAACAAAACTTCAGGCTGCAAAGGAGCATCTAAAATCCTAGCTTTAACATGCTCTGACAAATTCTGATCCTTAAGCCAGGCATGCCTGCGAATAACTGAACCAGTGGCAGCCACCCTGGAGGAAGCCTGCAAAGCATCAAAACCACACTGCAAAGCATGCTTACCCACCTGATCAGAGGCATGTACCAAATCCTGTAATTCCTTACACTCTATGCCCTCTGCCAAAGCATCCATTTTAGATTTTAACTGAGTAAGGAGAAAATTCTGGTACTTCAACATATGAAACTGGCAATTCAAAGCCCTCATTGCTAAAGTGGAAGAGGTATACACTTTCTTACCCCACCTTTCCAAAGCTCTAGCCTCCTTATCCAAAGGAACTGGATTCTTTACAACAGAAGCCCTGACACCCTTAGGTCCCTGGCTAATAGTTTCTGGATCGGCCCTAGGGCTTTTATACAGATATTTGAGCCTCAGGCACTCTGTAATACCTATCTGGTTTAACTGGCGCAGGAGGCAAAGAGTCTGGATTAAGGGAAGCCTCAGAGAAAACGTCTTGAACAACATCCAAAACAGGAGGTATAGCCAAGGGCCTATGCAGTGGTAAAAACAAAAATTCCCTAAGCCTCTTCCTGGAATCTGAGAAATCCTGACCTTTCCATTTAAAATGCTCCCTCATGGAATGCAGGGTTTCTGAAAAAGAAAAATCCTCTGGAGGAGAAGCAGAAGGAGTGGAATCCTCTGCGTCTGAATCAGAATAAGGAGGAAAATCCTGAATGTCTTCAGCCGAAGACTCTGAGTAATCTGAAGCCTGCTCCAAACTTTCCATTTCTGGCTCCACCCTAGGCCTCTTATCAGGAGGGGGCATAGAACCCCGATTAAAGTAATTAAATCTTCTGCCATTTTAAGCATATGTTTTTTAGGCACAGAACCTGCAGAGCTAGGACTGACACCTGTGGAAGGCAAACCAGGCCTGCCTTTGGAGGGCACCTTAGAGACAGAAGGAGAAGGCCTAACCACCTTAGGCAAAGAAGGGAGAACAGTAACCTGAGAGGCCCCCTCAGCTTGACCTGACTCGTGAGAGGCCAAATCTTGCAAAACAAACGTCTCCCCCTGAGACTCAGTTGAAACTTCGGCCGGATCAACCAAATCCACCGTAGTGTCTAAAGAACCGGCATCCGGAACGGACGAGTCATCCTGTTTGGACTTTATTTATCTTTGCGCTTCTTCGCGGTAGCGGGCGTCTGAGGATCCGACGGCATATTGTAATTACACCGCTTACCGAAGACAAGCCTAGCACAATCTAGCCTACGTTTAATGGTGCGCTTATTAAACCTAGCACAAAAGTGACACCCTACTACGTCGTGCTCCGGTCCCAAACAAGGAATACAAAGAGAGTGGCAATCCCTATGCGGTATCTGTTTCCCACAAGAAATACAATTATTCACTTTTTCTGACATCCGGAAGTAACTGAGGCAAGAAAAAACAAAAATATTCCCCAACGGGGTACTTAGCCCAACTTGGTTTCGGTCTGAAACTCAGAATACGAAAATTTCAGAACGCCGAACGGCACTTGCAAACGCTGCTTCTGCTTCGGACCATGCGGCAAAAAAGACTGAGGAAATGACGTTGGTCATGCGCTTTAATACCTTGATGCTCTGACGTCAGATCTGAGCGCCCATGACCGACATCAGCCTAATACTTTGGTATTCGGGCCGACCGAGGACAGCGGACTACCCATAAGTTATGACTGCAGCAATGTGAGATGAAGAACATCGTCATTAGTGTGGGGGAATCCACAGCCAGCAAGAGATCAGTTACCCAGTGGAGTACCACAGGGATCACTGCTTGGCTCCTCCCCTCCTTTTTGGGATACACTTCTCAGATGTCAAGGCAAATTGTAGATGGTCTTTAGGTAAACGAGTTTGCTGAAGGCTGCAAGTTGGGGACAATCGCCAATTTCCCAAACAATGTTGACATCCTACAGAAAGGTCTGACGCAGACTAATGATTGGTGTCAGAGCCATAGCCACAAACTAAATGTGAAGTGCTTAAAAGCTTTTGGGAAATCAAATACTCCTGTAAATTACAACACTGACAGCACCCCCCCCCCCAAGAGTCGAACCAAAGGTGAGATCCGAGTACTCAAGATAGACAGTAATCTGAACTTTGACCACCATGTGTCCATGGAGATGAGAAAAATCCTTCCATGTGGCTCAGCTTATATGTAAGGGCATGGCAATGCAGATCTAAGGATGTCATAGTACCACTGTACTCGGCCCTCATCAGAGCAATAATAGAGTACAATGCACCCTTCAGCATGTACCTCTCCTGTCACTTGCAAAAGCTGGAGGCATACACAGAGGTTTCTCGCCAGAATACAGGATATAATCAACATGTCACATGTGGACCAATTAAAAGCCCCATCACTATATTCAGTTTCCTCTAATTACTTAAGAGTGATCTGTGGCTAACCTACAAAGCAGTCTCGGACCCATCCAGCCCTGATGGAAATGTTGCATATTCACAAAATTAACTGCACAAGTGTTACTCAAAAGATCTAAACCTGATCTCTGACATAAATAGATCATGCTGGAGACACAGACAGGTGTCCAGAGACTGCCTCTCTTCTGGAATAGGCTTCCTATTCACATGAAACACAGCCCTCCCCTGACCATCAAGCACAATCTGGAACGATGGATGGGAAAGTGCAAATTTACTCCTGGGGTGGTGCCCATGTCCCTTATGCACAGAGGCATTCTGTAAAAATAGTCAAAACCCTGCTTGTTGACCCTTATCTTTCCCTTATGGACACAGAATTGGGTAAAACTGGCTAGCTTTGTTAGGGCTCGTGAGCAGTTAGCTTAATCTCCTATGAACCTATGAGATGTGGAAAGATGGAAAGATAAGGAACATTACCAGAGTAATAAGAGTCTTGAGAAAGAAAGACTTTCAAAAAGCATTAATTAGCAGGTGGCACAGTGTTGCAGTGGTTAGCATTGCCACCTCACAACAAGAGGTTCTCTGGTTCCATTCTCAGCTAGGGTGCCTTGAGTGCGGAGTCTGCATGTCCTCCGTGTCTGAGTGTGTTTCCTCTGGCAGATCCAGTTTCCTCCCATATTCCAAAGATGTGCACTTGGAGCTTTTCTCCCCGGGCCTCCACTGAAAATGGGTCTGTTCCAGTCAGATATTCCCAGTATTCGAATGTTAAATAAATAAATTACTGCCTCTGGCTAGATGTCTTGCTGCTGGAGTGTCTGGACTGGATTATGAAAGATTTAGAGTTTAGCAATTTACATACACCTGGTCCCTACACAATGGAACTATACTGACAAGACCACATAGTTCAATGCACAGACTGATCAAACAGAAGCCGAATATTCTTCCTGTCAGTATACCATTTAAAATAAAGTACTGGCATGGCTTTTTACCTTGTTTTTTCTCACAGCTCACAGCACATCCCAACACAAGTTGAAGCAATCGCCCCAGTTCCTCAGGATCTGCATGGTCACCAATTAGGTTTACATCTGGCAGATGGCAGTCGGAAATCTGCTGTCCCAGGGCCTAAATATTTCAGAAAAAATTCAGCTAAATCACAAGTAATCCTACATTCAAGATGCAGTATACTTTTCACAGCACTTCAGTTGAGGTTCTTTGCATCTATAATGGGCTTTCATAACAATTTCTTTTTCTGCAACGAATTGTTTCTTGTTTGCCATGTACTTATTGTACATAATATATTTAAATTTTCAGGTCAGTGGCCTGGACCACAAACACCCTTCTACAGCCACAGTATCTGCATATAGCAAAATACTCAAAGCTTTAATCAGTCCAGAGGCTAAACATTGCATGAGGCATCTGACCGTTGATAAGAAACAATAAAATAACAATGAAGAGTACTACAAAAAAAAAAAAAAACTATTACTACAATTATGAAGAGCATAGGTTTCACCAGAAAAATCTGCAATAAAATAGTTTCCTACAGCATTAGAATACTGCCCTCGTGTTATTCATAAATCACACATAGAAATGCTTCATTTCTAGCAGCTACAACAATATGCTAGGTCATCTAACATATGAAACTCAAACTCACTTCATATGTTAGAGGCCTTAAGGTGCCATTTTTGTTGAATCAAATGGGATGTACAGAACATTACTCTCGGCAGCAGATTCCGTTACTAGGAGTGTGAAAACGAGGGTCATGTGTCTACAGTGTGTAGCAGCACAGTAGATTCTGTTACCAAGAGCATGAAGATGAAGGTCACATGTCTGACACACAGCACAGTGGTTTACCTTACTAGAGTGTGAAGACTAGGACCACATATCCAGCACAAAGTGCAGTAGCACATCTTTTCCTAAACACAGAAAAGCACGGATCTCTGTTCCTACAGGAAATCAGGGAGTGACCATGCCTGTGCAAAAGGAAATAGGTGCACAGTTTCTGCAATGCTGCTGGGTCCAAAATTGCGAATAACTCACGCATACCAGTATGCCTGATGATGCCATGCTAGGATCCACAGTGAGTGATAACACAAGCACGGCAGTGTGCCTGATGATGCCTTGCTAGGATCCACAATGAGTGATGACAAGCATGGCAGTGTGCCTGGCAATGCCATGCTTGTGTTACAATTGTTGCCTGGCTTGGAATACTTCTATCATCATCTGACATACAAAGCTGATATTTTTTGCAGTTGCTATAACTGTTTGTGATATTTAATGATTCTGGTTTCTGTTTCACTTGTTACTCTGGCTGACTCCATTTGATTTATGTGGACAATAGCTGTGTGTGTCCTTAACTGAACTGCCCAAGGGTTACTCTCTCATCCTACAACTATGAAAGATTGACATATATGTAAGATTGTGCTCAATATTCAAGAGCTCTTTTGTTATTGCCTGGCTTGGAATACTTCTAACACAGATGACATACAAAGCTGATACGAGTATATTTTATGCAGTTACTATAATTTTATCAGTGATATTTATGAATTCTTTGCTTAGTTTTGTCAAACTGGTTTCTGTTTCAATTATGAACACTTACTCTGGCTGGCTCCATTTGATTTTCCCTCCGTCCCACCTTATTATTGTTGTGCTGTTATAACTTGGTGGCTTTGGCAGCCTCTTGCTATTGGACATTCCTCCCAGTCCCATCGCAACAGCTCTTTCTACAGCTTACAGTGAGACTATTTGGGCAGGCCCACCCCCCTAGCTCTGGAACAAATTACTATATTCAGCTGCTTTTACTTGTTTTACTGTACTTGTACTGTGCCATCTCCTACTTTAATACTTTATTTTGCTTTTGCTGCTGTTCTTAAAAAAGTGTTCTTTTATTACCAGTTAGTAGCCTGATTACATTGAGAACATTATTCTACCAAATCACTGCTTTATACTTTTTTTTTTATGCTGTTGCGACTGTGATTTTAAGCACTTTAAATTTCAAATAGCTCTGCAGTTAGCATAGGCTAGATGCAGTTTTACGGAATTTAGACTGCCTTGTATCACTTGAGTACTAAAACCAGCTCTTCAATGAGATATTCAAAGATCTGAGGCATCAGTTGCTTCCAACTAACTACAAGTGTCTGATTCTGCTCTTATATTACACTCAATCAGTTGACTCCCTCTTATCCGGTCTTGCAGGGACCAGACCTTTGGCTAGATAAACAAATGGCTGGTTTAATCAGAAAAAGCATACAAAATAGCATTTACAGGTTATAAATCAGCTAGAACAGGATTTGTGTTGGAATGCATTTTTCTAAAGAATATCAAGTCTAAAACTCAAATGTCTGTCATTGTTTAGTCTAGATGATGTAGAAGTGCTGTTCTTCACTGTTGTCTTTTGCTAGGGCTATGGTAGAAATTTGATGGCTGGTTAAAGAGGCCAGATAAGAGGGAGTATACTGTATTTGCATTCTATTTGAATTGTTGGAACTGTTTTTGGCCACAATTTACTGCATACTGTACTAGTTCAGGGTAGCATAGCCCCAGTTCTAGAATTACTGCGTTTGGGTCTGTTCTGTAACCTCTGAGCATCAAATTCAAGCTAATCTTGTTGGAGAGCCTTTCTTGACCCTTGTGGGAGGAAAGTGCTGCCTGGGTCCCATCTAATAGAGGGAGATTGGGCTTGAGCTCAGCGAGTGCTTCCTTATTTGCTAGTTTGAGTTATAAGGGTTATTTCTTGTTTTATATAAGCCACGCGTCTGCAATTTTTGCATGTAGTGCACCATCGTGCACTGCTGTGTAGCTGTTAGCATTGGTGGTTATAGTAGAAAACATTTTGCTTGTTGTCCTCCAGAAGTTTTTCACGGCTCAGCTCTACTGTCAGGTCGAACAATAAGCCTGGCTTCAGAGGTTCCAACACACCTCTCACCCGCTACCCATTCCTAAGAGTGAACTCTCTTCCTGACCATTTAAATTTACCCAACATTATGGACACAATTTCCCATAATTTCTCCAGCCAGCTTTGACATGGGCATCCTGAGACAGTGTAGCAACTGCCTCGTTCACTGACAACCATCTACTGCTAGACCACAAACTCAAGATATGAGAGATGCAACTATATCAAGAACCTTGAATCCATGCCCTCTCTCACATCAGTCAGTACACATATGACAAAGAGCAGGTGGTCAGCATGCACACTTCACCTCCTACTCCACCCAAACCCACATCACACATACCTACATATGCAAGGGTCCTCACCGGAAACATACCTAAAACACCAGACACCTCCCAAACACAACCACACTATACATAATACTTTCTCTACAGAATATAATATACATAATAGCTCACATACCAGTATCACATCTGTTAAGCCCTTAAGGCAAAACACAACCAAACATATTAGTCATAGGTGATTCCATCGTGATGGACAGATGTCGCTCTCGCCAAGCTCGATAAGAAGGTCACGTTCAGCTGTCAGATGCCAGGATCTGCCATCACAGCCGGCCTCAGGCATAGGCAAACTAGGCAGCAGCCTAGGGTGCTGCTGTAACAGGAGCACTTTTTCAACCCTTATAACCCCCCCTATAGCCAGCACTTTTGGTTATTTTTTTGTAGTAAAGAAATGGCTTCTTTAAAATATACTGAATGAGTGCAAGAAAAAAATGAAAAGTAAGAAAGTGTGTGAAAAACTAAAAAGTAATCTATAAGGTGTAGGTAGACCAGGATGGTGGCACTGGGTGGTGTGGGGGAGGTGCTGTGGAGCCCTTTTGCCTAGGGCACCAGTTGACCAAAGGCCGTCCCCGTCTGTCACATCACACATGCACTCAAGTCACATCACACATGCACTCAAGTCTTTCAACAACAGATACTATTATGACTGTCATATTCCAAATTGGTGTGAATAACTTGAAACGTACCTCTCTGGACTATGTCGAGAGAGAAATGATTGAGCCCTCAGACTGCGTCTCAGGCTGGTATGTCCCTAGCCTTAAGCAACAATTTACCCTCACCTAGGATGCTGCCTCAATACAAACAAAAAATGATCTACTTCAATAATTGTCTTAGTTTCGGAGTGATTCCAAGGGAATATAGCATCTGTCAGCCTGGTATGACATGATCGACAGACCTCGATGCTTTGCTAAAGATAGTCTTCATCTGTCACCTCTGGGATTTCGGCTACTGGCCAAGACTCTTGCCACCCCCAGTGTCTTTTTTCTGGCAGTGTCTCAAGGACAAAATTCCTGACACAAGAACTCCAAAGAACAACCTCAAGGTTTTGTTGCTAAATGCTAGGAGTCTTAACATGAAATTGCATTCACTGGAAGCAGTCCTCAACCTTGGACGAAATACATTTGTGTAGTCATGGAGACCTGGTTTAAGGCTGTGGAGAGCACCCCAGCCATATCGGGATACACCTCCTTCCACACATTCAGACCACAAACTGAAGGCGTGAAAACTAGAGGAGGAGGTGTCTCAATATTCATTAAAAAGAAATATACCTCTAGATTGGTTAGACAGCATGATTCCCTGGAGATGTTTCAGGTGCAATTAACTGTTGGAAGGACACCTATTCAAGTCAGTGCCAGCTACAGGACCCCTTCCATGAATCAGGACACTGACTACCTATTTGGATCTACTCATGTCTATCAAGATACATCCATACAGCATGGTTTTGGGTGACTAACTACCCATCCATTTACTGGGAAAATTCATGCGGAAACTGACTTGCACAAAAGTTCCTCAAATTCATCAACTCCAATGCCTTGGACCAGCTAGTTGACAACCCAGAAGGGGTGCCAACATACTGGATCTGGTGCTTACCAATATGGTGGACCACTGTAGCATATCCACTGTGAGGTCTTTCCTGCTAAGATCTGATCATAAATCAGTCTCATTCGAAGAAACTATCACACCCTGCCCTCCTCGTAGCACAAACTAAACTAAAAAACCTCTCCAAAACTAAAAAAAAACCCTCTTATGGGATGGTATTAATAGCGTCACTGCACCTTCTCCCTCAGATGGAACTGGCAACTATGCAGAGTTCTACACAAATGCTTTACACAAACACCTGAACAACTGCACTGACATGGCTATACCCGATGGGACCAAAACAAGCTCCTAGAGGAAGAGCAAACTTGTCTGGTGGACCACTGCCATTAACATGCTTAACAAGAGGAAGAAATTGCTGTCCAAGAGTAAGAGGAAGTGAACTCCAAACTGGAAATACTCCCTCCTCAGCTTAAACAAGCAAATGATACTCCTTAAGAAGTCCTTCAAAGCCAACTACAAATCCAAATTAGCTTCAACTAAGGACAACCATAAATTGGTACACCTTGTTTGCTGTAGCATAGACTAGATCCAGGCCTGCTGAATCTAGTTTTGTTTGTATAACTTGAGCACTAATCCAGGCATTCTTTAAAGTATTCAATTGTATTTATTACTGCTTGGCAGTAACTTGATTAAAGTGTAGCTATCATTCAAAGTCTTTTGGATTAAGCACTTGGGCTCAGACCAGTTGTTTTACATTAGGAAGGTTTGTGGCCTGCACTGCGGTGGCAGGACAGGTAGCTTACATCCTTCTAAGTTGGGAACTGCTGATTGAGGGCTCAGTGTCTGTTATTCTAAAAGTGTATTAGTTCTGGTTTAAGCACTTGGGCTTCAGGCCAGTTATTTTACATTAATAAGGTTCGTGGTCTGCACTCTTGTGGGAGGAGAAGCTGGACTCTGCCCTTCTGAGCTGGGAATTTCTGGTTAGAGGCTTATAGTGCCTGCATATTTGAACTGTTTCTTACTGGAATTGGTACACCTTGTTTGCTGTAGCATACACTAGATTCAGGCCTGCTGAATCTAGCTTTGTTTGTATGCTTGTTTGCTTATTTCCCCGAAACGCTAATTCCACCTAAAACACGGCTTTTCAGCGCTTCTGTGGATCCCTAGTGACATCTGCATTGCTTACTGTACTTATTTCCTTGTTTCACTTGAAAGAAAGTTACTGTTTGTCATTTTTGCATTTAAGTTGCATGTAACACATTGCATTTAAGTTACCTGGCACTTGCTCACTAAAGCAATTATATAAGTCAGCACTAAAAAATTAAAAGCACTACACCCTCACAAACTCCCCTTTAATACCTTGTTTCCCATTGGCCCTTTTTTTTTCAATTATAAAGAAATTCCCAATACTATTCTAGCATGTCCAAAGGTCAGTTGTCAATCTCTCCAGTCCAGCTGGTGAATCTGGGAATCTTGAGGCAATGTTACAACTGTCTCATGTACACAGACAACCCTCTCCTCCTCCCAACAAATTCCAACACATGTGAGAGATGCGACCATATAGCCAAACTGGAGGCTAAGCTCTCTCAACTCAGTACTGGTGAAACCTGTCAGGAGGAGAAGGAAACCACACTCACTACAATTCCAGTCTCACATAGACCTACCACGACAGCATACCAAACACAAACGCACAAAAACATACTCGGAGGCTCTAAATAAAAATCTGCCTAAGCAGCAGAGACCACCAAAGCAGACACCCAAACAACCACTACCCCAAAACAAAACACGTGCAACACACAGCTCATAAAACCAGTGTGCCGAACAGTCACAGCCCTTAAGGCTAAACAACACACCTGATACACTTGTAATAGGTGACTATCGTCAGGCACATTGACGTCCCGCTCACCAGGCTGAACAAGAAGGTCACGGTGAGCTGCCTGTCGGGTGCTAGGATCCACCACATAACACAAGCACTCAGGTCACTCCAAGGCAAGTACAAACATGACTCAGTCATTGTCCATGCTGGTGTGAATGACCTGAGACATACCTCCCTGGACTACATGAAAAGAGACAGAGGAGCTCTCTGAGCATGTGGCCCAGGCCAGTATGACCCTGACCTTGAGTAGCATCTTACCCTCACCAAGAATGATGCCACAATATGAAGACAAGATGATCAATTTCAACAATTGGCTTAAGTATTGGTGTCATTCAAAGGGGATCCAATGCCTGTCAGCCTGGGATGACATGTTCGACAGGCCACGATGCTTCGCTAGGGATGGCTTGCACCGGTCACCCCTGGGCTTTCGGATATTGGCAAAGGCTCTTGCTACCCCCATAGTGCCTTTTTTAGGCAAGGCTCAAAAGACAAACCCACCTCCATAGGTATCACAAGGGATAAGAAAAGTACAGTTTTGTACCTACCATAAATGTAGATGTTCGAGTGCTCATACAGCTGCAGTCATTACAGATGGGTTATCCTGCCGTCAGGTGGGTCCTCGGTCAGCCGAATTCCAAAGTCTAGGTCCGGCGTCAGTTGTCGTCACTTCTTTCCTGACGTCAGTGCGGCAGGGGTATAAGAGGCAGCCGACGCCATTTCCTTCAGTTTTTCTTGCCCCAGATGTCAGGTGCCCCCAGAAGGAAGGCAAAACATATTATGCAAACATGCAATGTAGATAAATCAAAAACAGTAGTTGCAAGCAAATACACCATAAAAGAATGCCCCAAATAGGTTGTTTGATAAAGGTGTTTGTCATAAGGCCTGTCCTAAGAGGGGATGGTGGGAGGGTAACCTGGACTGCAGCTGTATGAGCACTCTAACATCTACATTTATGGTAGGTACAAAACTGTACTATGTTCATCGTGCATACAGCTGCAGTCATTACAGATGGGTAGAATCCCAAAGCTAAGTAAGGGTGGTAGGCACTAAGTGGAACTAGGAGGGGCAAGGATGCCCTGCAAGACTGCTGTGGCAAAGCCTGCTCTAGATTTTGAGTATAGTGGAAGGTGGTAGTGCTTGGAGAAAGTGTGCACTGAACTCCAAGTAGCTGCTTCCAAAATGTCCTTGGTAGGGACCCCCCTGAGGAAAGCTGCAGAGGTAGCTGTAGCCCTGGTGGAGTGGGATCTGATCTATACAGGCACAGATTTTCCATGAAATGAATAACAAAAGCATATGCAGTGGGCTATCCATTTTGAAATTGTCTGTTTGGAAATAGCCTTTCCTTGAGCACCTGTAGCATAGGACACAAAGAGCTGCTCAGATTTCCTGAATGGCTTTGTTCTGTCCAAGTAATAACGAAGTTGTCTGTGAATGTCCAAGGAATGTAGTAGTCTCTCCCCTTTGTTCTGTGGATTTGGATAAAAGGTAGGTAAATGAATAGTTTGATTCAAAGCTACACTGGATACTACCTTTGGCATGAAGGTAGGGTTGGTTCGTAAGGAAACTCTGTCCTGATGGAAAATGATGAATGATTGCACAGCCATGAGGGCCTGTAGTTTCGAAACCCTGTGTGCTGAGGTAATAGCCAGAAGGAAGGCTGTTTTCCATGACGAGTATTGTAGCTCTGTTGAAGAAGCTGGCTCAAAGGGAGGCAGGGTCAGCTTTTCCAATACGAAGTTGAGGTCCCAAGCTGGGACCGGTGGTTTCCGTGGGGGATTTATATTTTTTGCCCCTCTGAGGAACTGCCTTAATAGAGGATGTGAGAATAAAGGAGGATCTGTATTGTATTGTGCAGAAATGGCTGAAGCGTGGATCTTGATGGAGAATGAAAGGCCACTGTTTAACATCTCAGCTAGGTACTGTAAAATTTGAGGTATATTTATTACCCAGGGATTCTGGCCCTTTTCTGGATTCCAGGCACAAAATCGTATCCATTTGGCGGAGTAGGCTTTTCTAGTAGAGGGTCTTCTGGCCTCCAAGATGACATCCTGCACCTCCTTGGAGAGGAGAGTCTGTTGGGAAATTAAGGTATTCTCCATGCAGCTACATTTAGAGTTTTGAGCTGGCTGTGAAGGGTTTTGTAGTTGTGCTGGGACAACAGAAGAGGGACTAGAGGTAGGATCCATGGTGGGGAGTGTGTCAGGCTCTTTAGGAGAGGATACCAGTGTTGTCGTGGCCAGTCTGGAGCAATGAAAATCATTTGTGGCCTCTCTGCTCTGGCTTTTAATAGAACTTTGGTCAGTAGAGGAAGAGGCGGGAAGGCATAGACTGTCAATGTTGTCCAATTGAAGGAGAGTGCGTCCACTTTCCAGGCCTGTGGATGATGGGTCCTTGAACAAAATTTTTCCAACTGGTAATTTCTGTGGGTAGCAAACAGATCTATGTCTGGCTGTCCCCATGCCAGAGTTATTTTTGAGAAAACTTGAGGATGCAACTTCCATTCGTGTGGGTCTGTCATATTTCTGCTTAAGTTGTCCGCCAGTGTGTTTTCCTTCCCTGGCAGGAATTGTGCCTGTAGTTGAATTTGCAATTCCAGTGCTGTGTGTTCCATAGGGTCATGGCTTGCCTGCACAGGGGGTATATGAATGAGTTCCCCCCTGTTTATGTACCACATGACTGTGGTTTTGTCTGTCCTTATCAATAGCTGGCCTGGATGCAGTAGGTCTTTGAAGGTCATAAGAGCATTTTGCACGGCTAGCATCTCCTTTTGGTTGATGTGTAGGTGCTTCTCTTTTTGTGACCACTTTCCCTGAATGCACTGATCTGCCATGTGTGCTCCCCAGGCATAGTCTGAGGCGTCCGTTGTGATGATTTGAGTTGCTTGAGGTACACAGAAAGGGAGACCTGTGTTTCTTTGGCATGCTTGAGCCCACCACAAAAATTCCTTTTGAAGGCATGGAATGAGTGGTATAATTGTTTCCAAGCTGTGGCTGTGTTGAGACCATAAGTTTTTTAGGTACCATTGTAGTTTCCTCATATGCAGCTTTGCACATGGTATTAGTAGAATGCAAGATGCCATGAATCCCAGAGCCTGCAGGACTTTCCTTGCAGTCAGTCTGGTGAAAGTTGCCATTTTGTTGAAGTATTGCGACAGTTGCCCTTGTTTGTCTGGCGTGAGGTAGGCCATCTGAGTGGTTGTATTTAAGCTGGCACCCAGGAAAATTATCTGTTGAGAAGGTATTAGATTTGATTTCTTTTTGTTCACTGTGTATCCCAGGTAGTTTAATAGTTTCATTACAAACGCCAGATGCTGCAGTAGAATGTCCTTGTTGTCCGCTTGGATCAGGCAGTCGTCCAGATATGGGTAGATTTGTATTCCTTGTTGTCTGCAGAAGGCAATTACTGATGCCAGGCATTTCGTAAACACTCTGGGTGCAGTAGATAAGCCAAAGGGCAATGCAGAGAATTGGTAATGGGTTGAACCTGCAAGAAATCTGAGGTATCTTCTGCAATCTTGTCTGATAGGGACATGCAGGTATGCCTCCTTGAGGTCCAATGTTACCAGAAAAGACTCCTTGCCCAGCATGGGAAGAAGCTGCTGTAATGTGAGCATCTTGAATTTTGGCACCTGTAGATATGTTTAGGATGGATAGGTCTAAGATGGGTCTCCAATCTTTGCCTTTCCTTGGTACCAGGAATAGTCTGGAATAAAAACCTTGACCTTGTTCTTTTGCAGGTACCTCTTGAATCGCTTTCATATCCATGAGAGCAGAAATACGTCTTTGTGCCTCTGCCCTTTGATTTTGTGGCAGGTTTGGCAAGACTCTCATTTTTGGAAGGGTGTGAAAGTGGAACCTGTAGCCTCTGTCTATAATGTCCAGAATCCATTTGTCTTTTGTAACAATTTGCCAGTTTTTTGAAAATAATGCCAGTTTTCCACCCAAAGGTGCTGCCATTAATGCTTTGTTTGGCAGGCATAGGGGGAAGTCATTGTATCTGTTTTCTAAATGACTGTGATCTATCTTCTCCACCTCTTGGGGTTGGTGCTTGCCACTGTCTAGCTCTGTAAGATCCTTGAGGTTGTCCTCTACCCCTTGGGCTTCTGTCCGTGGCTGGAAAGGACCAATTTTATGAAGGCCAGTTTCTGCTGAAGCGTGGAGGTTGTACCTGCAAGAAATCTTTCACTGTTTGCATAGATTTCGCTTTTTCCTCCATTTTCTTTAGTACCTCCTCAGCTTTAACACCAAACAATACATCTTTTTGAAGTGGTGCATCTAATAACTTTGCTTTGACATGATCTGGTAAGGTTTGCTCTTTGAGCCAAGCATGTCTACGTATAACAGATCCCGTGACAGCAGCTCTACATGAGGCTTCTAAAGCATCAAAACCACACTGCAAGGTATGTTTACCCACTTGCTCTGCTTCATGCAACAAATCCTGCAACTCTTAAATCTGGTTGTTCTGTTTGTGTAATTTTGCTTTTCAGCTGAGATAACAAAAACTGTTGGTACTTTAACATATGAAATTGACAGTTTAATGCCCTCATGGTTAAAGTGGCAGATGTATACACCTTTTTCCCCCCACCTTTCTAATGCTCTGGAATCTCTCTCTGAAGGTAAAGGGTTTTTAGCAGTAGAGGCCTTTATTCCCTTGGGACCCTGTGAAATTGTTTCTGGGTCTGCAGTATGGCTTTTATAAAGGAACTGGAACCCGGTAATACCTGTCTGGTTTAACAGGGGCTGGAGGTAAAGAATCTGGATTAAAACTGGCTTCTGAGTACACATCATCCAAAATATCTAAAACAGGAGGGATAGCCAAGGGCCTATGCTGGGGGAGGAGTAGAAATTCCCTGAGCCTTTTCTTGGAATCTGAGTAATCTTGGCCTTCCCAGTGGAAGTGTTCCCTCAATGTATACAGGGTTTCCCCAAAAGAGTAATCCTCAGGGGGGAGACCGAGGGAATAGACTCCTCAGCATCAGAGTCTTCGAAAGGGGAATAAGCATTAATCCTGGTCCTCAGAATGGTCTGAGGTAATAGAAGCCTGGTCTGAGGAAGGGTAGTCTTCCTCCAATCTGGGTCTTTTGTCAGAGGGGGGTTGAGAACCCCTGATGAGAGTTATCAAATCCTCAGCCATTTTAAGCATCTGCTTTTTAGGCATGGGGCCTTGAGAGGAGGTCTGGGGACCCTGTCTTTTAGTTTTCATGGCAGCTTTAGATTTAGTGAAGGATTTAATAGAGAAGGTGGAAGGCCTGAAGACGCCTTCAGAAATGGCAGGCCTGACTAAATTTTCAGTTTCCCCGCCAGGAGTGGCGTTGGTATCTGCAGTGGGAATGGAGACTGAGGAGCCTGCGACCTCGGGTACTGAAGTCACCAGTAAAATAGTTTCATCGGTAGTCAGGGGCTGCGTAGGCGCCTCGCTGATAACCGGAGAACCGGTAGTCGGCCTAAGCGTGGTCTCAGTACTCGGTGCAGACCTTGAATGTCTGTCTTTGTCTTTGCGTCTTTTGCTTAAAACTGATGTCGGAGTATCAGACGACATGATATAATTAATTTTTTTGCCAAAATAATGAAGGGCGAACTCCGCCTGGCACTTAATAGTGCGCTTGTTGAACCTAGCACAAAAACGGCAGGCAGAGACGTCGTGGTCTGGCCCTAAGCAAGGTATACTGAAAGAGTGGAAATCCTTATGCGGTATTTGCTTCCCACAAGAAATGCAATTATTAACTTTGTCTGACATCGGTCTGAGGCTAGAAAAGTTTCCCCAATGGGGTACTTAGCTTTAAAGAAGACTTCGGCTGAAATACTTTCGTAAATCTCAGGAGCTGGCCGACCGGCACTTGCGAATTGCTTCTGCTTCGGGCACCGCGCGGCAAGAAAGACTGAAGAAAATGGTGTCGGCTGCCTCTTTTATACCTCTGCCGCACTGACGTCAGGGAAGAAGCGACGACAACCGACGCCAGACCTAGACTTTGGAATTCAGCCGACCGAGGACCCGCCTGACGACAGGATAACCCATCTGTAATGACTGCAGCTGTATGCACGATGAACATCTAAGAGTAATGCTACTCAACGCCAGAAGTCTTAACCTCAAGATGCATGCACTCGAAACTCTCCTTAGCATGGAGAACATAGATATCTGTGCAGTAACAGAAACCTGGTTCAAGGCTCCCGAGAGCACCCCAGCACTACCATGTTATACCTCATACTATGCTTTTCGGCCCCAAAATTTGGACCGAAACAGAAAAGGAGGGGGAGTATCAATATTCGTCAAAGATACCCACACCTCCAGGTTGGTGGCACAGCACGAAGCATCAGACACTATCCATGTGCAACTAACAGTGGGTAAAACTGCCTTCCAGTTTATAGCCTGCTACAGACCACCCTCCCAAACCCAGGAACCCCACTCGGCCTTCCGAAGCACACTGAAAAATATGAAGGTCTCTCCAAACACCATTATATTGGGTGACTTCAACTACCCAAACAGACTGGGAGCATTACTCTAGCTCCAACACCCTAGCTCAAAGGTTCATAGAATTTATAAACTCAAATGCTATGGAACAACTTGTTACCACTCCCACAAGAGGGGAAAACATACTGGACCTGATAATCACCAACATGGGGACTCTATGCTCCAGACCAGAAGTGTATCCCTCACTGGTAAGATCAGACCATAAACTAATCTCACTGGATATTCACATACAGACCCCACCCCTGCCCAGAAAACCACAGTGAAAAACTTCTCTAAAGCAAATTTCACACTCCTCAAAACAGAGCTGGAATCCTTCAAAGCCCCCGGGCCTGTGGAAAATACGGCCCAGACCGCAGAATCCTTCATAAACGCATTCTATGAACACCTTCAGGAATGCATGGATCATGCAATCTCAAATAAAACCAAGACCCAATCCTCCAAAGGCAGACGTCCTGTCTGGTGGACCCCAGCCATAAACAAACTATACAGTAGAAGGAGGAAGCTACTACATGATAGAGCAAAATCCTAAAAAGGGAAGGCATCTCTGATCAGTGTTAGCAAAAAACTACGGGCACTCATAAAATTGTCTAAGGCCAGCTTCGAGAGAAAAATTGCACAGGACACAAAGGATAATCACAAGGCTTTCTTTAGTTATGTTAGGAACTTGGGTGGGAATTACCAGATATGCTCAGAATTAGTCCAAAATGACAAAATACACCGAACTCACAAACATTGCCAACATCCTAGCTGACAGGTTCAGCGCAAACTTCTCCCCCCACTCCCCACCAAAAGGGCAAATATTTATCCCAGCAGAGTGCTGCCCCCCTGACATCTCAGATGCTCAGTTAAGAGCCGCCCTCTCCAAAGCAAAAAACACAGCATCAATGGGACCAGACGGTGTCCCGGGCTGCGTCCTACATGAACTCCAAGAAGAGCTAAACCCAAACATAAAACTACTGTTCAATCTCAGCCTTACTACAGGATATGTACCCAAAGAGTGGCGTACAGCAACAGTGGTCCCTCTCCACAAAGGTGGTGCCTCAATGGATCCTGGAAACTATCGCCCCATAAGCCTGACTAGCTTGGTCTGCAAAGCTATGGAAAGGATCATGGACCTCATAAAAAAAGATATTGGGGACCTACAGACACTGGATTCTACCCAGTTTGGCTTTAAGGGCAGATCCTGCCTCTTAAACCTGGTCGATTTCTTTGAAACAGTCAGTCACCAAGGCCATTGACTAGGGGAACGTGGTCCACCTGGAACTCGCAAAAGCCTTCGATACAATACCCCACTTGGGCATTATAGATAAGCTCACCAGCTTAAATATAACCCCCTATGTCACTAGATGGGTTGCAAACTGGCTCAAGGACAGAACCCACATGGTTAAAATTGCTGGAGCCATGTCAGACTCCAAACCAGTTACAAGTGGTATCCCACAAGGCTCAGTCTGGGACCTCTCCTGTTCGGTATATATTTCTCGGAGGTACAGGCCAACATGGAAGGACTGTGGCTGACCAAGTTCGCAGATGACTGCAAACTGGGCGCTATAATCTACTCTCCAGCCGACACAAGCATCCTCCAAAAGGGCCTCATAGAAACAAACAACTGGTGCCAGAGCCATGGCCTCAAGCTAAATGCCAAAAAGTGCATAGTCTTCACCTTTGGCAAAAACAAAGTGCCCACAAATTACCACATAGGTGGTAATCCATTAAGTACAGAAGTAGTAATTAGGGACCTGGGGACCCAAGTTGATAGCAATCTCTCATTTGACAACCAAGTGGCCAAAGTGGTTAGAAAAACATTTTATATAGCCCACCTAATCATGAAGGGATTCACATCTAGATCAGGGGAGGTCATCGTGCCTCTTTACTCATCCCTCATCAGGCCCATAATTGAGTACAATGCCCCTTTTGGGATGTACCTTACCAGACACCTGCAGCAACTGGAAAGACCCCAAAAGTACCTCACCAAGAGGATCAAAGGGCTCAAACAGATGCCATATGCTGCCCGGTTAAAGAAACTCCAGCTCTACTCAGTGGCATACCGCCTGCTCAGAGGCGATCTGTGCCTGACATATAAAGCCATGTCCAACCCGGAATTAATGGACATGCTGCACCTCAGAAAATCCAAATCCCATCGAGCTACACGCTCGAGAGACTTGAACCTCAGCACTGAAATAAATAGGACATGCTGGAGGGACATTCATAACCCAGAGGCTCTCTTCACTCTGGAATAAAATCCCAGTCCAGGTTAGGCAGAGTTCCTCACTGACTCTCTTCAAGAGGAATCTTGAAGAGTGGATGGGGGATCGTAGGTTTACCCCGGGTATCACTTCTGTGTCACTGTTGGACAGAGGCACAGTATACTAACCTCGAAAAAGGGCATAGCAAAATTAATTTAAAATGGGTGGCGAAAGCCTAACACACTCTGGCTAGGCTTATAAATGCCCTAGGGCAGATAGCCTAGTATGAACCTATGAACCTATAAGGCACTCTTCAGTTACATCCATAACATAAAAGGAAAGGCTCAGATTTCTGCTCAACTGGTAGTTAATGGTACTATATTTACCAAGCCTGTGAACATTACTAACCTGTTAGCTGACAGGTTGTGTGAAAACTTAGTCCCATTCCCTACCACCTGTCCTCTACCCTACATCTCTAAACAGCAGGTCATGAACACCCCCTCTCTAGGTCAAAAACACAGCATTCATGGGACCTGATAACATCCCAGGCTGCGTCCAACATGGGCTCAAACAAGAATTAGCAACACCATTGGGTACTCTCATCACAGTCTAAGCACTGGCTTCATCCCAGCTGAATAGAAAAAGGCCAACATTACCCCCTTGCACAAAATGTGGTGCTTCCACTGACCCCAGTAACTACAGACCTATTAGCCTGACTAGCCTTACCTGCAAGACCATGGAGAGAATCACCTCATATTCATATCAGATACATTGGAGCCTTCCACAGGAAACCAGTATAAATGTTCATCTGAAGTTAGACAGCAAGGGAAGGAACAGGAAAAGTACAGTTTTGTACCTACCACAAATGTAGATGTTCGAGGATCCACATTGCTGCAGTCCTAAGCATTGGGTAGTCCGCTGTCCAGTCGCCATATCCTCAGTCTTTTCTTGCCCCAGATGTCAGAAGACCCTAAAAAGACAAGGCCAAAACCAAAAACACCAAACATACCTGCACCAAAATATATACAATATATACAAAGGTACCAGAATATAACCTCACCTACACAACCACCCCTAAACACAGAGGGCAATGTGGATCCTCGAACATCTACATTTATGGTAGGTACAAAACTGTACTATGTTCTTCATTCCACATTGCTGCAGTCAGAATCCCAAAGCAGAGTAAGGGAGGCTGGCAAATCATAAGGAAGCAGGAGCTGATAATATGCCTTGCAAAATAGCTGTGGCAAAACCAGCCCTAGACTTAGAATAGAGAGGAAGGTGGTATGCTTAGAGAAAGTATGCACTGAACTCCAAGTAGCTGCCTCCAGAATATCCTTAGTTGCCACCCCCCTTAGAAATGCTGTTGAAGTGGCAGTAGCCCTAGTGGAATGAGGCCTAATCCCAGCTGGAATCTCCTTACCATGATGGGAATAACAAAATGCAATGCAAAACCCAATCCACCTAGAAATAGTTTGTTTTGACACAGGCTAACTCAAAGCAAAGAAACAAACAACTGCTGAGACTGCCTAAAATCCTTAGTTCTGCTTAAATAATAACGCAATTGCCTGTGTACATCTAAAGTGTGCAAAATCTTTTCCCCTTTATTTTGGGGATCTGCATAGAAAGTAGGCAAATGAATAGTTTGGTTTAAAGCCACACTAGAAACCACCTTAGGCATAAAGGAAGGATTAGTACGTAATTATACCCTATCCTTATGAAAAATCAAAAAAGGCTCAACCGCCATAAGGGCCTGTAACTCAGAAACCCTTCTTGCAGAAGTAATGGCCAACAAAAAGCAGTCTTCCATGACAAGTATTTCAGTTCAGCAGTAGCCCGAGGCTCAAAAGGTTGTAGAGTAAGTTTCTCCAACACAAAATTGAGATCCCAAGCAGGAGTAGGAGCTGGGGTCTTATATTCTTTGCCCCTCTAAGAAATTGCTTGAACAAAGGATGTGAAAACAATGGTGGGTCACAATCATAGTGAGCTGAAATCGCTGCAGCATGAATCTTAATGGAAGAGAAAGACAAACCTTTGTCCAATAACTCAGTAAGATATTGAAGAGCCACACTCAAATTAGGCTCAGAAATCTCCAAATTCTTTGCTGCAGTCCAAAATAAAAATCTCTTCCATTTTCTTTCCTTGTACTAGGTCTTCTGGCTTCCATAATCACATTTAAAACTTGTTGAGGAAGTTGAGACCTGCTGTCTTTCAAAACAGAATATGCCAGGCTGTTAGATGAAGAGAGTGAAGCTTGACATTGAGCAGATGACCGTCCTCTGAGACAACAGGTGTGGAATCAAGGGTAAAGGCCATGGAGGCTTCCTTACCAGACTCCTCAGTAATGGGTACCAGTGCTGCCGAGGCCAATCTGGAGCTATTAAAATCATCCTTGGCTTGTCTTGTCTGACTTTTAGAAGCACCTTTGGGAGAAGAGGCAGAGGTGGAAAAGCATACACATGAAGATTTTTCCAACTGAAAGAAAGAGCATCCACTTTCCAAGCTGTGTGATGAAAGCAAAACTTTGGCAGCTGGTGGTTTAGTGGAGAAGCGAACAGATCTATGTCTGGAGTTCCCCATGACACTGTCAATTTTGAAATACATGAAGATCCAGTTTCGGGATCCATGATTTGTCTGCTTAACACATCTGCTAAGGAGTTCTGTGCTCCGGCATAAACCTTGCCTGAAGAGTTAGTTGCAAGCTGAGTCTCCCATAAAATCATTGCTTGCCTGCACAATGGGTAAGAATGTGTTCCCCTTGTTTGTTGATGTACCACATGACAGATGTGTTGTCTGTTAGAATCAACACCTGCCCTGGAAGAAGTAACTCCTTGAAAGCCATTAATGCAAACTGGACTGCTAACATCTCTTTCATGTTGATATGTAGATGCTGTAGTCTGGCAGGCCACTTGTCTTGTATCCACTTTCCATTTAGATGAGCTCCCCAAGCAATGTCTGAGGCATCTGTCGTTAGAATCTGACAGTCCCTTGTTTAGGTGACATTCCTGAGCCCACCACAAAAATTCCTTTTGAATGCAAGGTATTATTTGAATGACAGTGTCCAAATCCTGGCAGTGCTGTGTCCATAGATTTTCTCATGTACATTGTAGCTTCCTCATATGCAGTTTGGCATTGGGAAGCACCAGAATACAAGATGCCATGAACCCTAAGGCTTGAAGGACTGTCCTTGCAGTCAGCCCGGACTGAAGAGATAGTTGATGGAAGTAACTGGAAAGATTGTTTGTCGGCCATCTGGGCTGCTGTATTCAGTCTCACACCCAGAAAGCACATGTCTTGAGAAGGTACTAGACTGGACTTTATTTAGGCATCTTAGCACTGCTATGACATATTCCAAATGCTGTAAAGGTCTTCCTTTTCTTGAGCCAGAATCAGGCAGTCGTCCAAGTAAGGATAGATTTGAATTCCTTTTAGCCTGAAGTAAGCTATCACTGGAGCCAGAACCTTTGTGAATACTAGTAGATAAGCCAAAGGGCAATGCAGAGAACTGATAATGAGAATTTGATACTTCCTGCAACGTAGTCTTATAGGCACATGAAGGTAAGCTTCCTTGAGATCTAAAGTTACCATCCAGTGATCTTTGCCCAGCAGAGGTAAACATTTTGAACTTGGGAATGTCCAGATAAGTGTTGAGGATAGATAAATCCAAAATTGGTCTCCGTGTTCCCCTTCTTTGGTACTAGGAACAGGCGAGAATAAATTTCTGGTACAGGAACTGACTGAATGGCCCCTATTTGGAGCAACAGAGAAATTTGCTTGTGAGCCTCTGTTCTTTGTAGAGGAGGAATGTCTGGCATGCCTTTGAAAGGAGGCAAGGTATGGAAATAAAACCTGTAACCGTGGTGAATGATATCCAGAACCCATCTGTCTTGGGTAATTAAATCCCAATTTTCTTTGAAAAGAGACAGCCTTCCTCCCAGAGGTGCTGCCAGGCGAGAATGTACTGGCAGCTGAAAAGGCAGGTCATTTGGTCTGCTTTACGAAAGGACTGACCCCTGCCCTCACCAGAAGTCTGAGCAGGTGAACTCCTAGACCTATCCCTTGACTGCGAATCATAAGCAGGATAAGTCCACCCTTAGTAGGCCAATTTCTACTAAACTGGAGGCTGCACCTGCAAAAATCCTTAACAGTTTGCATAGACTTAGCCTTGTCCTCCATTTTCTTTAAAACTGCTTCCACAGGCGAACCAAACAACACATCAGACTGTAAAGGAGCATCCAAAATCCTTGTCTTAACATGCTCAGCTAAGTTCTGATCTCTCAACCAGGGAACAGAACCAGTGGCAGCCACCCTCGAGGAGGCCTGCACAGCATCAAAACCACACTGCAAGGAATGCTTTCCCACTTGTTCAGAAACATGAACTAAATCCTGCAACTCTTTACACTCAATACCTTCAGCCAGAGCATCCACCTTAGACTTCAATTGTGAAAGGAGATAATTCTGATATTTTAACATTCATGGCTAAAGTGGAAGAAGTGTACGCTTTCTTTCCCCATCTATCCAAAGCCCTTGCCTCTATCAGGAGGAACAGGATTTTAACCACAGAAGCTCTACCACCTTTTACCCCTGAGAGACAGTTTCTGGGTCTGCCCTAGGACTCTTAAAAGATACTTATAGTACCTATCCGGTTTAACTGGGGCAGGAGGCAAAGAATCAGGATTTAGTGAAGCCTCTGCAAAAACATCTTCTACCACATTCAGAACAGGAGGTATAGCTAAAGGCCTATGCTGGGGTAAACTCTAAGCCTCTTCCTGGAATCAGAGAAATCTTGACCTTCCCATTTAAAATGCTCCCTCATGGAATGCAGAGTCTCTGAAAAGAAAAATCCTCAGGAGGCGGCTGAAGGAGTAGAATCATCCACATCAGAATCAGAATAGGAGGATACTCCTGCAAGTCTTCAACATTGCTCAAAACTCTCAAACTCAGGTTCCACCCTAGGCCTCTTATCAGGAGAGGGCATAGAACCTCTAATCATTGTAATCAAATCCTCTGCCATTTTCCTACTTCCTGAGAGGACACATCCTGTAACAGTAAAGTTTCTCCATCCAACGCATTTATAATTACAACGCTCCCAAACACTAACCTGGCACAGTCTAACCTTAAACAAGGTATACACAAAGTATGGTAATCCCTATGAGGTATCTGTTTCCACAAGAAATACAGTTATTCACTTTTTCTGACATCCGGTTAAATACTGAGGCAAGAAAAACAAAATATTCCGAAACTCTGACTTCAGAAACTTTAATGGTTAGGACTGCAGCAATGTGGAATGAAGAACATCTGTAGAAACCCTGATGCAGTCAATGTTGAGGAGTGATAGGCCAGTAAGTTCCCATACAACAGAGCAATGGATGGCACAGGATGAAATTGGAGAAAAGGTACCACGGGAAGATGTTATAGAACTTTCTATAGAATGCCTGCAGGAAATGGAAAACAAAGGATGTGCACTCAGTCCTGAAGAAAATGAACTATGGGGAGAATTGCTTGATTTAATGCACATAGATATATTAAGATCAGAGAAATAAGACTGCAGAAGGTCAATAAAACCCCAAAAGTCAGAAGTCTGATAAAAAGAAATGAACACAGTCCAATTAGGACTGCCCATAGAGATCCATGCAACATAATAGAAGTAAACAGGATATATTAATGTGTAGCCAAACTAATAAGTACTACCACAGGGTTGTGAGGGAAAGGAAGGGGAAAAATCAAATACCATCATAGAAGCATCGAATAGAGAAAACCAAAGGAATTAAGACAAGTGTCACTGTTAGAAGACTACAGAAGAGGGAATAGATAAAAAAAAAATACTAAGACAGACAGAAGCGATGAAAGGAATGCACAATTTTAAAACAGACCAGGATCTATCATGCACTATCGCAAATAAACTAAAAATTTCAGCACAGGCAGAAAAACTTAGAAGATATACATATACAGCTAAATATAAAGGAAAAATACAAAATAAGCAATTTATTGATGACCCAAAAAAGTTTTAGTGAATTGTGAAACAAGGTAAAAGGAATTGAAAGACTGCCAAAAAAAAAAGAGATACATTTTGGAGAAATATCTATGAAGATCCTGTGGAACACAACAAAGATTGTAAATGCATAAAACAAGTAAAAGAAAGAATAGATTTAAAGGTACATAATATAAAATGGGATGAAGTAACAGCCAAAGAGATTGAAATAAACGCAAGAAAAGCCTCTAATTAGAAAACCCCAGGTCCAGATGCAGTACCCAACTTTTGAAGTATTAACATATTTGCACAAAGATTTTGCCACAAGTAAGAACTATTTATATGCGCACCCTGAACAGGCACCAACCTAGCTAACACGTAAAACAATGCTCCTACTCAAGAGTGAACCTGCAAGCTACCCTAAACATTATACACCAATTACTTGCCTTCCGACAACGTATAAACTATACACAGGAATTGATGCCGACAGAATTTATAGACAGAATTTATAGTCACTTAGAAGACAGTAGAACAAAAGGGCAATAAAAGAAAGTCATATGGAACAAAGAATCATTTGTTGAAAGTCATAGTGGAGAAATGTAAAAACGGGAATAATCTAAGTATGGCATGGATGGACTACAAAAAAGCATTTGACAGTATCCCACATTCATGGATAAAACTTAAAAATGTATAAGATACACCCTACACTGATTGACTACATTACAGTGACCATGAAACCGTGGCAGACCATTTTGCAATTAAGCCATGATAAAGGACAGATTATTATTCCAGGGATAAAAACTCAAAGGGGGATATTCCAGGGTGACTCTGTCACCACTGCTATTCTGCCTTGCCCTTAATCCATTAAGTTGTCTACTTAGCTTAGGTCATGGCTATAATTTGGCTCCTAGAAAACAACAAAGTCTAAAGACTTCTCATCTTGTCTATCGATTTAAAACTGTATAGCTCAGCAAATGAGGAACTGAAAGTACAGCTGCAGGTTGTCAAAACTTTTTTCAGATATTAGAATGTCATTTGGCCTTCATAAATGTGCAAAAGCAGCCTTTAAAGCAAGAAAACTGTAGCACCAGGAAAAAGAATAGTTTTGTAAGAAATTACCTAACCTTAGATTTCCTTTCTTCTATTCATAACAGTAGGGAGTTGCTGCTCGCAGTGCCACCGTCCGGCCGGTATACCAAAGTCTTTGTTTCAGGAGGGTACATGTGACGTCTCTTACCAGGGCCATAAATCGATGATGGGTATAAAAGTGATGTCTGCACGTACCCTCATCAGGATTGTTATGCCGCATACAGTAGAGCTTCTGAGGTTTGACAAGGACGGTCCTAATATGAGACCCTTAGACTTGCATGTAGGCCAGTCCCAGGGCAGTAGGATGGCTGTGTAGGTTGAGACCAAGGGAGATGATGGCAATGTGCCCACAGGTGCTACCTGGGGTAGTAGTCAGACAGAGGGTAGGTGGGTGGGACTGAATACTGCGACATAGAAGAGGACATCTAAAGTTATGGTAAGTTCTTACACAACTATTCTATGGCCTTCTATTCTCATGTTGCAGTATTCATAACAGTATGGAGAGTACCAGAGCTTTAAGTATGAACCTGGGAGGAGGAAGGGGTCCTGTGATAAAGTAGACTCTGTAGGATAGTCCTGGCAAGTTCTGCTCTAGCACTGGATGCATGTCCAGCTTGTAGTGTTTGGTAAAGGTGTGTACCGAAATCCAAGTAGCTGCTTCTAAAATGAAAGAGGAGTCTATGCCTTTGAAAAAGGCAGTAGAGGAAGCAGCTGCTCTGGTAGAATGAGGTTTAATATTATCTTGCAAGGATTTCCCATGGTGGGAATAGCACAAGGAAATGGACTTGGGAGATCCATGAGGTAATGGTCTGCTTAGAGACAGCTTTCCCTAGGGCTCTGGGATGGAAGGAAATAGTTGATCTGACTTTCTGATATCTTTGGTTTTGTCTAAGTAATATCGAAGTTGTCTGTGTACATCCAGGGACTGTAGGGTTCTGAGGCATTTTGTGGAGGAGGGTAAAAAACTGGTAGGTTAATGGATTGATTCAATGAGAGTTCATTAACTACCTTGGGCATGAAAGAAGGGGTGGTTCTGAGGACTACTCTGTCCTTGGGGAAAACGAGGTAGGGAGAGGTGGCCACATAAGGGCTTGGATGTCTTTTTCAGTGTGCATAACTTCAGGGAAACAGTGTGTGCTGGTTCAAAGAGAGGCAAGGTTAGCTTTTCTAATACAAAATTTGGGTCCCACGGAGGAGGGATGGGTCTCCTGTGGGGGTTTAATGTGGACTCCTCCCTTCAGAAAAAGTCCGACTTCCATCTAGATGCCAGAGGGGGTGAAAAGGGCAGACAGGCAGAAATGGCTGACAAATGGACTTTAACTGAAGAATATGTTAGTCCTGATTGGAGTAGCTCACACAAGTAGGCTAGGACCCTTGGTATAGGAGTAATGAGGGGGTCCTGGTTGTTCCTACGACACCAATTGGAGAATGTGCCGCTATAGTTCCTCCTAGTGCTAGGTTTTCTGGCCTCCTGCAGAACATACAGTACGTCCTCTGAATAAAGGTGTCTGTAAGGGATTAGAATCCTATCACCCATAAGGTCAATGTTAAGTTGTTCACCTGTGGGTGTAGCAGGGATCCCTTGTTCTGTGCGAGTAGGTTTACATGGTGGGGTAACCTGTGGTGATTGCCTTTGGCTAGAGAATGTAGGACGGGAAACCAATGCTGTCTTGGTCAAAAGGGAGTCACCAGTAGGATTTTTGGTTTGTCCTGAATTTTTAGAAGGACTTTTTGGATTAGAGTGAAAGGGAGGTACATCCCGCCCATGAGAAGGAGAAGGCGTCCACTTTCCAAGCTTGTCGATGTGGGTTCCTTGTGCAGAAGTTTGGTATCTGCCTGTTGATTGGGAAGACAAATGGGTCTGCTTGTGGAATACTCCACCTTTGTATCAGGTTTATGAAAACCTCTATCTGAAGCATCCATTCGTGAGAGGGGGCGGAGGTTTTGCTGCGTGTGTCTGCCATAACATACTCTGCTGAGGGGATATACATGGCTAATAAGTGGACCCTGAGAGAAGCGGCTAGATTCCATATCTGGATGGCCAGGCTGCATAGTGGGTAGGACCTGGTCCCCCCTTGCTTGTTTATGTACCACAGGACAGTCATTGTCTGTGATTACTTTTAGGGTTGCTAACAGGACAGAGGGCTTGAATGTTAGAAGGGCTAACAGCAGTGCCCTCATTTCCTTGATGATGATGTGGTCCTTTTTCCTTAAAGAAGACCATTTTCCTTGTACTGAGAAGTGCTGTTGGTTTGTTTGTAACACTGCACCCCAGCCCAGATCTGAAGCATCTGTGGACAGCTGCTGTTGTGGTACTGGAATCTGTAGGTGGGTCCCTAGGTTGGTCTGCATTGCAGATATCCACCAGTGGATCTCTTTTTTAGGCAGAGGAGAAGTGGACGTGGACAGTCCAAGGGTTGGGAATGTTGGGTTCATAGTTTTTTTCAACACCCATTGAATTTTGCGCATGTGGAGTCTTGCCAAAGGCATCATGGGTAAGAGGGATGCCACGTGGTCTAACACTCTCAGGAATTCCCTAGCAGTCTGGGTGCTTTGGGTAAGGATCTGATTGAAGTACGGGCAGAGTTCCTGAATCCTTTGGTCTGGGATGAAGACTTTCGTGCAGTCTGTAAGGAGTCTGCACCCCAGGAAAATCAAGTCCTGTGAGGGAATCGGGTGAGATTTTTCTACATTTAGCATGAACCCTAGAAGAGTGAGGGTGTTCGACACCTGTTGTAAATGAAGAAGTTGGAGTTGGTGGTCTTGAAGGATGAGCAGGTCATCCAAGTATGGGTATATTTGTATACTCTAGGTCCAGCAATGATGAGAGCTAGACACTTTGTAAACACTCAGGGGGCATTGGAGACACAAAGGCAATGCAGAGAACTGAAAATGACCGAAGTCTACTGAAAATCTGAGGAACTTACTGCAATCTGGATGAATGGGGGATGCGGAGGTAGGTATCCTTGAGATCTAGAGCTACCATGAATGCCTGAGAGGAGATCAGAGGCAAGAGAAGTGGTAAGGTGATCATTTTGAAACTGGGAACGTGGAGGAAGAGGTTTAGAAAGGATAGATCCAGGATAGGTCTCTTAGGACCCTCTTTCCTTGGTACTAAAAAGAGTCTGGAATAAAAACCTGTGGTTCTTTGAGGGGTGGGCACTGGTTCTATGGTGCCTTGATTTAGAAGTTGGATGATGGGTGGGAACAGATGGATTTGCTTTTTTGGTGGTTGGGGAATACCTTGGAAATGTGGGAGCATCCACCAAGTCATGTAATATCCTCTCTGGATAATGGAGAGGACCCATTGTTCTGCTGTTAGTCTCCACCAGAGGGAAGGGAGAGGGTGAGGCAAAGGGATAAAGGTGTTGCTGATAAAGGTGTTGCTGGATGCGAGGGTGGCGAGTCACAGTGGAGGAGGCCTGGATTAGTCAGGCTGGCTCTGAAAGGGTGGGGTGGAGGAGCTGGTGGGAAATCTGGGGGTAGAAGTCTTCTCGGCTGTCTACATCCCTTTGATTGTGGCACTGAATGAAAAGATTGCCTTCTAACAAAGGAGGGGTTCCGAGGGTAATTCCTATGATATCTAGGAATAGGGGATACCAGAAGGTGTTTGAAGTTCTGTAATTTTTTTGCCCTTCTCTTGGAGGGGATTTGAGAAGCTCATCAGAAGCTTGGGCGAAAAGGGCCTTATTGTCTAAGGATGCATCCAGTAGTTTAGTTTGAACATCCATGGGGAGGGGCTGAAGCCTTACCCAGGAGTAATGTCGAAGTACTGATCCAGAAGTTGCAGCTTTGGATAAAGCATCCACAACATCATAACTGCACTTAGAGTGCCTGGTCACTTGGGATGCTGTGGAGATGAGTGAATTTAACTGTGCTCTGATAGGGGAATCCCGATACCTCAGACAGAAGAGTAGAGGCTTTAGAGATGGTATCCAGAACATACCTTACCATGCGTGTTTGGTAGTTCAAGGCCCAAATGGCCAGAGTGGAGGAGGTATATACCTTTTTCCCTGTCCTGTCCATAAATTTACTGTCTTTATCAGTTGGGTAAAGAGCAGTAGAAGGTAGTTGTCTAGATGTTTCATCTGCAGAAACAGCTATAACAGCTGGGTCTGCTGGAGGGTTCCTGAAAATAAACTGTCTTGGGGGACCCTATAAAATCAATCAGGTCGTTTAGCTGCTGGGGGTTGAGAGTCGGGAGACTGTGAAGCAGCTAGGAAGGCATCCTGAAAAGCAGGCAGCAAGGGAGGCACAGCTGAGGGAGATGACTGCTCCATTTGCAAAAGGTCAAAAGTACCTTTACTTGGAGTCTGAAACCTCAGAGGCCTGCCACTTAGTGTTCCCTCATGAGGGAGATTGTATCCCCAAAGGTGAACTCTTCCACTGGGGATTCAGGAGAAATAGAGTCCTCCTCTTGTGTAATGAATTCCTTGGAGTTTTCAATTTGTGTTTCACAGAAAGACTCCTCAGAAGAGGCATGGAGGGGTGATTGAGGTGTGAGAGAAGGGGGAAGTTGTTGCGTTTGTAAGGCGTTAAACAGACAGAGAATGATTCCCAACCAGGCATCGGTGGAGGTTTAGAGTGCTTGGTTTTTTGCTTCCTTTTCAAGGGAGTCGTAGGAGCAGACAGAAGAGAAGGGGACATCTGCCTAGCATGAATTGGAGGAGCAGGGGCTTCTGAAAACATAAGCCCCCCTCCACCATCAGACTCTGATGGCTGAATTACCTCAGCGGACATACCCTCCATTTCCCACACCCCAGCTTCCGTTAAGGTTCACAGGCCTGCATTGGTAACAATCGTCTGAACAGACTCTGGGTCTTCAATCACCTCTAGAGCCTGCTCAGATGCCAGAGGCGCAGCCTGGGATTCTGGCCTAACTTTTTTCGCCTTCTTCCTAGGTGGCTCATCGGATGGGCCTACTCCTCCCTCCATGCCTAACGCCAAGTGCCAGAATCTTTAGTTCTCAAGATATAGTTTTTAAAGCCACTAAATTGGCTACGGAGAGTCTTTGGGACAAAACTTACAAATTGTACAGGATATATGGTTGTGGGTCTCGTCTAGACAAAAAAACACACATCATGTGTCTTTGTGAGGTATTAGTCTCCCACAAGCACACTTCCCTTTCCTAGCGGACATGCAAGTCTAAACAGTAAGCTAAATAAGCAAGAAAGCCCCACTGGGCACTTATCTGTAATGGTCAAAAGCGGTTGTCTGAAAAAACACAAAGCAGAAGTGGAACTGGCAAACAGGCGTCTGATGATCACTGCTGATGAGTATACGCAGATGTCACTTTTATACCCAACGTCGGTTTATGGCCCTGGTAAGACGTCACACGTACCCTCCTGAACATAGACTTTGGTACACTGGCCGGATGGTGGCATTGCGAGCAGCAACTCCCTACTGTTATGAATACTGCAACATGAGAATAGAAGGACATCAGTTTGGGACAAGAATGTGATATAAAAGAACTTGAGCAAGAGGGAGTGTATAAATACTTGAGAATTGATGAAGGATCAGCAATAAATCATGAACACATGCAAGTAAAACTTAATAAGGAATACTTTAGAAGACAAATTAATCCTGAAAACAACACTGACATCTAGGAACAAAATCCAAGCTATAAACCAATTTGCTCTTCCTGTCCTAACTTACAGTTTTGGAGTGACTGATTGGCCCCGAAACACGTTGGATAAATTATATATTAAAACAAGGATGCTTCAGGCTCACCAAATGAGCTATAAAAATCAGTGCATACCAAGATTAGATATTCCCCGTTCTGAAGGAGGGATGCACCTCCTTGAAGCTGAATACATGTACAGATCTGCAATCGTGGGACTCCACACATCTACTGACCTCACAAGACCCAAACGTAGTAAAAGTTTTGAAACATGAGGAAAATAAATCCAAGACTACTTCTCTGCTTAATCTAGCAGAAGCATATCGGCGTCAAGCAAGAACAGAAATCAAACCAGAAGTAGATAAAAAATTAGGTAGCAACTGAAAGTGGCAAAAAGAGAAAGAATATAAGGTGAAGGACCAGATGAAAAGGCAGGAAATGCGGAAAACGGATAAATATAGTTGCAAGTATAGAAAACTTCTGGAAGAACCTCATATTGATCAGGAACAAATGCAGGAATCATTAAGGAGAGGTGAATTCAAACCAAGAGATGAAAGGTTAATATTGGCAGCCCAAGACAGTGGGCTATGTACACACTGGTTTACAAAGTCCACTGAACATGTGGGAGAAATAGACAAATGTAGGTTTTGTAAAACCAAATTGGAAAAGTACAGTTGTGTACACTTACCATAAATGTAGATGTTAGAGTGTATTCACTGTTGCAGTCATCACACTTGGGTTATCTGCCTGCAGGCAGCCCTCAGTCGGCCCGAATACCAGAGTCTTAGGATTTCTGCGTCGGATGCTGTCGCTTCTTCCAGGACATCATGTCATCAGGGGTATAAAACATGCAGCAGACGCCATTATCAGTTTTTCTTGCCCCAGATGTCAGGAGCTCCCAAAATAGGAAGCAATTACATGGTGTGGAACACCCCCAGTAAAAAGTAAATACCAATTTTATAAGATATGGCCAAACAAAAAGGATAGGTAGAAGTATAGGGAAGTCAGGGGGCTGGAGGGAGGGTAACCAGGACTGCAACAGTGAATACACTCTAACATCTACATTTATGGTAAGTGTACACAACTGTACTACGTTCTTCATGTTACACTGTTGCAGTCATCACACTTGGGTTGATTCCCAAAGCTGAGGAAGGGTGGAGGCAGTCAAGGAAAATTAGGGCTGGCTAGCAGGCCCTGTAAGACTGCTGTGGCAAATCCAGCTCTGGATTTAGAAAAAAAGATAGGCAAGTGGTAATGCTTTGGTGACGGTGCACAGTGCTCCATGTTGCAGCTTCCAGGATGTCCCTGGTAGGGACTCCCCTGAGAAATGCTGTAGAGGTTGATGTAGCCCTAGTGGAATGTGTTCTGATCCCCTGTGGGGTATGTTTCCCATGGTGTTTGTAGCAGAAATGGATGCAGTGTGCTATCCATTTAGAAATGGTTTGCTTTGAAATGGCCCGGCCCTCTGCCCCTGTAGCAAAGCTCACTAGCAGCTGGTCAGATTTTCTGAAAGGTTTAGTCCTGTCCAGATAGAACCTAAGCTGCCTGTGCACATACATGGAGTGTAGGATCCTTACCCCTTTATTCTGAGGATTAGGGAAAAAGGTTGGCAAACAAATGGATTGGTTTAAAGCCATACTAGATACCACCTTGAGCATAAATAATGGGTTAGTCTTCAGGGAAACCCTGTCCGGATGGAAGATATAATGAAGGGTTCCATGGCCATAAGGGCCTGCAATTAAGACATTCTTGCTGAAGTGATGGCTAGAAGTAAAGCTGTTTTCCAGGAGAGGAATTTTAACTCTGCTGTAGCAGCAGGTTCAAAGGGTGGAAGCATGAGCTTCGGCAATACAAAGATAAGATCCCAGGCTGGAGTGGGAGCTCTCCTTGGGGGGGGTCTTAAATTTTTGGCTCCTCTCAGGAACTGTTTGACCAGAGGAGGAGAGAAGGGTGGCTCAGTATTATAATGAGCTGAAATAGCAGAGGCATGAATCTTAATTGATGAGAAGGATAGGCCTTTGTGGAGCATTTCTGTTAAGTAATTTAGTATACGAGGCAAGCTGGGCACAGTTGTATCCATTCCCTGAGACTGGCTCCAAGAACAGTATCTTTTCCACTTTTCTGAATAGGATTTTCTAGTACTAGGCCGCCTTGCCTCAAGGATGACATCCAGCACCTGTTTACTAAGGGTTGCTGGTGAGGAGTTCAGGGGATGAGCCAGGCTGCTAGGTTCAGGGTTTGTAGCAGAGGATGCAAAATCTGGCCCTCCTGCTTGGACGGCAGGGAAGGGGTCTGAGGCAGGTGCCCTGGTGGCACTACTGTCAGACTTGAGCAACAGTGGGTACCAGTGCTGGCATGCCCAGTCTGGTGCAATCAGGATTTGTCCTTGGCTTGTCCTGTTTGATCTTTAGTAGAACCTTCGAGAGGAGGGGCAGAGGGGAAGTCATAGATTGAGAGGTTTTCCCATGTAAAGGACAGGGCATCCACTTTCCATACTTGGCTGTGGGGAGTTCTGGTGCAATATTTGCTCAATTGATAGCTCTGTGGGGAAGCAAAGAGGTCCACCTCTGGTGCTCCCCACCAGTGGATCAGAAGCTTGAATTATTTGGGGTCCAGTTTCCACTCGTGTGGGTCCATTAGATTTCTGCTTCAAGTCGTCTGCCAGTGAATTTAGTTTGCCTGGCAGGAATTGAGCTTGCAGGTGCACTTGATTGCTCCAGGCTGTGTTCCACAGAGCCATGTCTAAGCTGCAGAATGGGTTCCCCCCATGCTTGTTTATGTAACACAACTGGTGTTGTCAGTCTTTATCAATAGTTGCCCCGGAAGAAAAGGGCATTTGAAGGCTGTCAGAGCATTCTGTACAGCTAACATTTCTTTTTGCTTGATATGCAGGTGCATTTGCTTTGGGCTCCATTTGCCTTAAATGCACTGTCCTACCATGTGAGCCCCCCATGCATAGTTTGATGCGTATGTTTGGGTGGCAGGCGGTTGAGTGAAAGGAAGTCCCTTGTTGTGGTAGCAGGCCTCTGCCCACCAAAGGAACTGTCCTTAGACAAGGAATGATGGGAATCATTGTTTCCAGGTCCTGAGAATGTTGACACCATAGACTTTTTAAGTACCACTGAAGTTTCCTCATGTGCGGTCTTGCATATGGGATTAGTAGAATGCAAGAGGCCATGAACCCTAGGGCTTGCAGTATTTTCCTTGCAGATAGAGTTTGTGTGGCCAGTAGATTGAAGTAGTTTGTCAAATAACTTTGGTTTTCTGGAGTGAGGAATGCCATCTGGTAAGCTGTGTTCAAGCTTTCTACCAGGAATACAACCTTTTGGCTGGGTACCAGATGCAATTTATTTTCGTTGATGGTATACCCCAGTTACAAGTCTCTTTACAAATGTCAGGTGCTGGAGTAGCAATTCCTGACTGTCCGCCTGAATCAGGCAATCATCCAAGTATGGGTATATTTGAATTTTTCTCTGCCTGCAATATGCAATGGCTAGAGCTAGGCATTTTGTGAATACCCTGGGCGCAGTAAATAAGTCAAAGGGAAGTGCAGAGAACTGACAGTGCATAGAGCCTGCTCTGAAACAGATATTTCCTGCAAGATTCCCTTATGGGTATGTGCAGATAAGCTTCTTTTAAGTCTAGGGTGGCTAGCCAGAAGTCCTTGGCTAACATAGGAAGCAGCTGTTGGGAGAGTAAGCATTTTGAATCTTGGAACCACCAGGAAGGTGTTGAGAATAGACAGATCCTGGATAGGGCGCCAAGAGTTTCCTTTTCTGGGTACCGAAAGTCTGGAGTAAAAAACTTGCCCCTATTGACTGCTGGGACAGATTGAATAGCCTTGATACTGAGAAGAGAATGTACTTGCATTTGGGCCTCTGCCCACTGGTTTGGGGGGAGGAATGGCCATCGGCTTGGGGTTGGCAGTGAGTGGAAGTAGAATCTGTATCCCTGGGACACAATGTTCAAGACCCATCTGCCTGGGTAATGTACTCCCAGTTTTTTGCAAGCAGGGCTAGTTTTCCTCCTAAGGGTGCAAGTACTTGGGCAAGGCTTGGAAAAGTTAAGGATAAGTCCTTGTGAAATTTTACCATAGGAAGGTGGCTTACTACTCCCTGATTTTGAGGTGGGAGCACTCCATTGTTTAGATCTGTGCATACCCAGAGACTGAAGTCTTGGTGGTCTGATGCCCCTAGGTTTGGACTGAAGTTCTGGGAGGGACTGGAAAAGACCAGTTTTTAGAAGGCCAATGCCTACTGAATCTAGGTGGCTGTACCTGTAAAAATCTTTTAACAGTTTGCATAGATTTAGCTTTTTCCTCCATCTTTTTGAGGACTTCTGCTTTAGTGCCAAACAGATGTTCTTGGTTTAAATGAAGCATCTAGTAATTTTGCTTGGACATGGTCTGGCAAGATTTGTTCCTTAAGCCAAGCATGCCTTCTAAGAACAGACCCAGTGACAGCAGCCCTGCAAAATGCTTCTAAGGCACCAAAACCACATTGCAAAATATGTTTTCCAACTTGGTTAGCAGAATGCATTAACTCTTGTAAATCTTTATGTTCTGCACAATCAGGAATCCACATAATTTTCTGTTTAATTAGCTCCATAATATGTTGCCGATACTTTAACATATGAAACTGGCAATTTAAAGCCCTGACGGCAAGAGTAGCAGGTGTATACCTTCTTACCCAATCTGTCTAAAGCCCAAGAATCCCTGTCCAAAGGGGTAGGGTTTTTGGCTGCAGTAGCCTTAATGCCTTTAGGTCCCTGGGAAATTGTCTCTGGATCCGCAGCAAGATTCTTAGAGAGGAATTTGTGGGAGTCCGGTACTCTGTAGTACCAGTCGGGTTTTCTGAGAGCTGGAGGCAAAATATAGTACAGTTGTGTACACTTACCATAAATGTAGATGTTGGAGTGTATTCACTGTTGCAGTCATTACATTTGGGTAATCTGCTGGCAGGCTGCCCTCAGTCGGCCTGAATTCCAAAGTCTTGGGTCCTGCGTCAGTTGCTGTCTCCTCTTCCATGACGTCAGGTCGTCAGGGGTATAAAACAAGCAGCCAATGCCATTTTCTTTAGTTTTTCTTGCCCCAGATGTCAGGTGCCCCCAAAAAGGTAGCAAATATATATATAAAAGCTATATATACATGCATCAATACAAACTTTACCTTCATCTACAAGCAAATACACCACATAGGTTGTAGAAGATAGAGAAGGAAAGAAACTGCATTCACCAACAACTTTTAAATCATTTATCTCAACATAACATAATAGCAAACTGCCAACATGGCTTTAGGCCATCACACAGCACCACAACTGCCCTTTTATCCTTTACAGATACCATCAATAGAAACCGCAATAAAAACATCCTCTTATCTGCACTCTTTATTGACCTCTCAAAAGCTTTCGATATGGTAAACCACACTCTTTTAATCAATATTCTTGAATCCCTTTCCTTTGACTCTCAGGCTGTTAAATGGTTCAGATCCTACCTAAGCAACAGGCAGTTCTCTGGGAAAATCAAATTTCATCCTTTCTGCCAGTCACCCTTGGAGTCCCTCAGGGCTCTATTCTTGGACCACTTTTCTCATTATTTATCAATGACCTCCATGTAGCAATTCCTCAAGCCACCTGCATTCAATATGCAGATGATTCTTTGCTAGTATGCTCAGTATACACTCCATCAGAACTACATTCTCTTACTCAAAATGTTTAACATTGCAAAAACATGGTTTACAAAACGCTGCCTCCTTCTTAATGCCAAAAAAAACAAGCTCCTTCTCTTTACTCCCACTACTAAGTCCTCCCCCATAGATTTCTCAGTCACTTCGAATAATGGCACTATTATATTCCCTGACCATCACTAAACTGTTAGGAATTACTATTGACAATAACCTTACATTTGATCACCATATAAATAACACCATTAAAACTGTCAACAGAAAAATAGGCTCCTTCTATAGAATCAAACCTTTCCTAACCCCAACAGCCAGAACCAAGATTGCTCACTCCCATCTAATCTCAACTCTTCTGTACGCCTCATCTATATATACTAACCTAAAGAAAAATAATCTTAAACTAGCAACTTCCTATAACATCGCCAGATTTGCCATTGGCAATCCCTTTAGAACCCACCACTGTCTGAATCTTTGGCAGCTAGACTGGCTTGAATTCCAAAACCATCTGATAATCTCCCAACTCACCATTGCCCACAAGATATTTTATCAACCCAACACCACCCCTATACTCTCCAATCTCTTAATCCCCTATAAAAATATGAATTCCCTACGTTCTTCTAGCAAACTCCTCGCTAGCATAACCAAGTCTAACATGGCTGGTGACTCTGTTTACTAACAGTGGGGAAAAAACTGGAACCAGCTATCCAATGAACTAACTACTCTCTTCCTTGCCTCTCTTTAAACAAAAACTCAAAAAACACCTCAAAACTCACTGGTTATGCCCTTGTAGCAACCCCGACTAACCACCAACTTTCACTACTGATACTTCCTCTTCCAAATAAACTTACTAACATTTTAAAGCTAATTCATGCAAGCAAGGCTGATACTGTTTGAACTCATCAACATACTGCTGAAATCTTTCTACTTTGATGTGAAAAATTCCTTATGAATCTTACTGTGCTACATTTTTTATTGTCACTTTTTCAAGTGTAAATATCTTCAGTATGTTATTACTTGTACTTTTTCTTTTTTTTAAATCCTTTCATTTACCATGCAACAACATTTTTAATTTTCTATTTTGCTGGAGCTTTTCTCTCCGGGCCTCTACTGAAATTGGAAATATATCCAGCTAGACTAGCCCGGTTATCAAATGTAAAATAAACAAACTCCAGAATGAAAGGGGGATGGCAGGCGGGTAACCTGGACTGCAACAGTGAATACACTCGAACATCTACATTTATGGTAAGTGTACAAAACTGTACTATGTTCTTCATGTTTCACTGTTGCAGTCATTACATTTGGATAGAATCCCAAAGCTATGGATGCTAAACAGCATTATGTGCGGCTATAAGGCCCTGCAGAACTGCAGTGGCAAAGCCTGCTATGGATTAGAGTAGAGGGGCAAATAATGCTTTGTAAAGGTGTGAATAGAACTCCAAGTAGCAGCCTCTAGAATGTCTTTGGTTGGTACTCCTCTGAGAAAGGCTGCTGAAGTAGCTGCAGCTCTGGTGGAATGAGACCCAATGCCCTTGGGCACAGGTTTGCCATGGTGCAAGTAGCAGAAACGAATGCAGTGGTTTTTCCACTTTGAAATAGTCTTTCCTTCTGATCCTGCAGCATATGTCACTAGCAACTGCTCAGTTCTTCTTAGAACTTTAGTCCTGCTCAAGTAGAACCTTAGCTGCCTGTGTACGTCCAAGGAATGTAGGATTCTCCCCCTTGTTCTGCGGATTTGGATGAAAGGTTGGCAGATGAATAGTTTGGTTAAGAGCCACACTGGAAACCACCTTAGGCATAAATGAAGGATTGGTCCTCAGAGACACCCTGTCTGGGTAAAATGTGATAAAAGGCTCCACAGCCATGAGGGCCTGTAGCTCAAAGACTCTTCTTGCTGAAGTAATTGCTAGTAGCAGAGCGGTTTTTCATAAGACCTTTATATCAGCAGTAGCAGCTGGTTCAAATGGAGGCAGGGTGAGCTTTTCTAACACATAATTGAGGTCCCATGCAGGTATTGGTGATCTTCTAGGAGGCCTTACATTTTTGGCTCCTCTAAGATACTGCTTTAGTAAAGGATGAGAAAAAAGATTGGTGGCTCTGTATTGTAATGAGCCGAAATGGTAGAGGCATGGATTTTAATTGATAAGATAGGCCTTTGTCAAGCATCTCAGTCAAGAATTGTAATATCTGAGGAATATTTGGTTCTGCTGCATCGGTTCCTTATGCTCGATTCCAAGCACAGAATCTCTTCCATTTATCAGCATAAGATTTTCTAGTACTAGGCCTTCTGGCTTCCAAAATGACATCCATCACAGCTTTACTGAGAGGGGTTGTTTGTATAACTACATGATCAGCCATGCTGCCAGGTTCAGTGTGTGGAGTTGATTGTGCAGGATCTAACTGTTTTGCTGGGACAGTAGTTGAGGTCTTTGAAGTAAGGTCCAAGCTGAGTATTGAGACAAGTTCCTTATGACTGGGTACAGTATTGGCGGGGCCAGTCCGGGGCAATTAGCATTATCTTTGGTTTCTCTTGTCTGACTTTTAGTAGGACCCTGGGAAGAAGAGACAGAGGAGGAAAGGCGTAAATTGATAGGTTTTTCCAACTGAAGGATAGGGCGTCCATTTTCCATGCTTGTCTGCGATAGGTCCTTGTGCAGAATCTTTTCAATTGATAATTTTGAGGAGAGGCAAATAGATCTATGTCCGGGCTCCCCCATTTCTTTGTTATCATGCTGAAGACTTGTGGATCTAGTTTCCACTCGTAAGGTTTCTGCTTAAATCGTCTGCCAGAGTATTTTATTTTCCTGGCAGGAATTGAGCTTGAAGATGTATTTGGTAAGTCAAAGCTGTGTCCCACAATGCCATGGCTAGTCTGCAAAGGGGGTATGAGTGCGTGACCCCCTGCTAGTTTATATACCACGTAACCGTGGTGTTGTCCGACTATCAGTAGTTGTCCTGGATGAAGTAAGTCCTTGAAGGCTTTTAGTTGTCCACCACAGCAGTGAAACTGGATAATAAAATCAAAACTTAATAAAAAAAGGGTATAGCATAAAACAAGCAGTCCTCAGTCTTCCGATAAGCGCTTTCGGCAAAAGTATAGCAAAAAGTACTGCACCTTTAATTATAATGAAGGAAATTATACCTCTTTGCTAGCTGGCCTCCTTTTGGTTTGCAACAAGGGCGTGTCACAGAAGAATTGCTGTGATGCCTTATAAATACAAAAGCTGAACAGTCCTTTTTTACGATCTGAGGAAGGCATATTTGCCGAAAGTGCTCATCGAAGACTGAGGACTGCTTGTTTTATGCTATACCCTTTTTTTATTAAAGTTTTGATTTTATCAAGTTTTACTGCCGTGGTGGACAACAGGAGTTTTTAGTAGTGTTTGCCTTTTCTTTTCCTCGTTGTTGTCCTTCACAGTGCAAGAAAGTTTTTTACCTATTGAAGGCTTTTAGGGCATTTTGAACAGCTAGCATCTCTTTTTGGTTGATATGTAGATGCTTTTGTTTTGGGGTCCATACGCCCTGAATGCATCTTCCCGCCATGTGGGCCCCCCATGCATAATCTGATGAGTCTGTTAAGGTTTGGCTGGCAGCGGGTAGAGTGAAGGCCTGTCCCATGTTTTGGTGACATGCCTTTGCCCACCATAGAAACTCCTGTTGTATAGGCAGGGAATGAGAGGAATCATGGTTTCCAGACTGTGACAATGTTGACGCCGTAAAAATTTTAGGTACCACTGAAGTTTCCTCATATGCAGTCTTGCATATGAAATCAGTAGGATGCAGGATGCCATGAAGCCCAAAGCCTGCAGAGTTTGTCTTGCAGATAACTGGGTCTTTGCTACCATCAGTTTGAAGTAGTTAGTTGCCTTAGTTTGTCTGGCGTGAGGTAAGCCATATGGGCAGTTGTATTCAAGCTTGCACCCAGGAATGCAATCTTTTGAGAGGTTACCAGTTGTGATTTCTTTTCATTTACTGTGTACCCTAGGCATGTTAGAAGCCTTTTCACAAACGCCAGGTGTTGAAGAATGCCCTTTTTCTCTGTCTGAATGAGACAGTCGTCCAAGTAAGGATATATTTGTATACTTCTTTGTCTGCAAAAAGCAATTACTGGTGCCAGGCACTTTGTAAAGACCCTGGGCGCAGTAGATAAGCCAGATGCAGTGCAGAGAATTGGTAATGCATTAAGCCAGCCTTGAATTTGAGTTATCTTCTGCACGATTCCCTTACAGGGACATGCAGGTATGCCTCTTTTAGGTTTAATGTCACCAGCCAAGCCTTCTTGCCCAGCATGGGCAGCAGCTGCTGCAAAGTCAACATTTTGAATTTTGGAATGTCCAGGTGTGTGTTCAAAATTGATAAATCCAGTATTGGCAGTCAGACCTTGTCCTTTCTGGGTACCAAGAACAGTCTAGTAAAAATCTTGTCCTTTTTCCTGTTCTGGTACTGGCTGAATGGCCCCCATATCCACGAGGGACGTAACCCGTTTCTGTGCCTCTGCCCATTGATTTCTTGGCAGATCCGGCCAACGGTTTGCCATTGGCAGTGTGTGGAAATGGAATCTGTGTCCCTGTGATACTATGTTTAGTTACCCACTTGTCCTGGGTTATTAACTGCCAATTTTGAGCAAAAAGTGCTAATGTTCCCCCTAAGGGTGCTGCCAAAAGGTAAGTGCTTGGTGAAGGCAGAGGGAAGTCATTGCAACTGTTTTCTGTAGGTTTGTGCTTTATCTCCTCCAGATTTGGAGGTAGAAGCACCCCATTGCTTTGGCCTGTAAGAATCTTGTGACTGGTATCTGGAACCCTTTGGGCATCTGGATTTGCCCCTTTGAGCTCTGTCTGACACAGGAAGGACCAAGTTTTTGTAGGCCAGTGTCTACTGAATCTTGGTGGCTGCACTTGTAAGTCTTTTACAGTTTGCACAGACTTAGCTTTGTCTTCCATTTTCTTTAAACCCTCTTCTGCCTTAATACCAAAAGAGTATCATGCTGTAAAGGTGCATCCAGTAATTTAGCTTTAACATGATCAGGCAAATTTTGCTCTTTTAGCCAGGCATGCCTCCTAATCACAGATCCAGTAACTGCGACCCTGCAGGAGGCCTCTAAGGAATCAAAACCACATTGCAAAGTATGCTTTCCAACTTGTTCAGCTGCATGCAATAATTCCTGCAATTCTTTATTTTCTGCACATTCAGAAATAAACATCATTTTCTGTTTCAGCAATCCCATAACATGTTGTTGATACTTGAGCATATGAAACTGGCAGTTTAAAGCCCTAATAGCCAAGGTTGCAGATGTATAAACCTTCTTTCCCCATCTATCCAGTGTGCTTTTGAGGCCTTAACTCCCTTTGGACCCTGTGAAATAGTTTCAGGATCAGCAGCAGGGTTTCTAAATAAAAATTTGTGCGAGTCAGGGACCCTGTGTCAGGCTTGCTGGGAGCCGGAGGTAAGGAGTCAGGTGTCAAGCTAGACTCCAAAAACACATCATCCACAATGTCTAAAACAGGGGGTATGGCTAAAGGCCTGTGCTGAGGGAGAAGGAGGAAATCCCTGAACCTCTTTTTTGATTCTGAGACATCGTGACTCTCCTAGTGAAAATGCTCCCTCAAAGTATGCAAGGTTTCTCCAAATGAATAATCATCAGGAGATTATGCGGATGGGATAGACTCCTCCATCAGAATCCTCATAGGGAGGTAAAGATAATTCCTGATCAGAAGAGGAATCAGAAGAAATAGAAGCATGATCTGAAGATTCATAATCAGTGCCTTGCCTAGGCCTCTTATCAGGAGGGGGATGGGAACCCCTGATCAAGGTAATAAGGCCTTCAGCCATTTTGATCTGTTTTTAGGCATAGCGGCCTGTGCACGTAGCTCATGCGTCAGTTTTTTATCTTTAGAAGTTGCTTTTGTCTTTGGTTTTGCAGCTGTCGTCGGTTTGATATAAAAATGTTGAGGCCTGAATACACCCTCAGAAGCCGGTGCCTGTTCAGCGGCTCAGGACCCATCCGAGGGAGATACTCAAAATACTGGACCCACGGATGTATCTCGCGGCGTGCCGGACTCCACATGGGTCTTGGGAGGGGCCCGCGACTCGAAAGTAGCAGGTATCAGGGGCCGCAAAAGCACCTCACTGAGTACTGGCGAATGGCTTAGGAGAAACTTCGTTGTCGGTTTTGGACCTCGACTGTCCGTCTCTGTCCTTTTCTTTGTGTTTTTTTTTTATGTACTCCAGTAGTCGGATTGCTATCAGATGACATTTCTGGGTAGTTAAATCTGTTTTCAAAATACTTAGCGGCAAAAATATACAGATGCTTAATAGTGCGTTGGTTAAATCTAGCCGACAGCCAGGCACGTTGTGATCAGGGCCTAGGCAAAGAATACAGTAGAAATGGAAATCCTTATGAGGTATTTGCTTCCCACAAGTAATACAATTAGCAGCTTTTTCTGACATCGGAATGGAACAAGAAAAAAGTTTTCCCAATGGGGTACTTGGCTTTAGTGAAGACTTCGGTTCTGAAACCGAAACTCAAATATTTCAGGAGTCTTTCAGGAGTCGGCCGACCAGCACTTGCGAAATGCTTCTGCTTCGGACACCGTGCGGCAAGAAAGACTAAAGAAAATGGTGTCGGCTGCTTGTTTTATACCCCTGACGACCTGAAGTCATGGAAGAGGAGACAGCAACCGACGCTGGACCCAGGACTTTGGAAATCAGGCCAACTGAGGGCAACCTGCCAGCAGATTACCCTAATGTAATGACTGCAACAGTGAAACACGAAGATAATCAGGGGAAAGGCTGGATTCCATGAAGACATCATCCACAATTTCCAGAACAGGAGGGACAGCTAGAGGCCTGTGCTGAGGCAAGTTTAAAAATTCCCTGAATCTTTTTTTGTACTGTGGGTAGTCCTGGTACACCCAGCGGAAATGCTCTCTAAGGGTATGCAGGGTTTCACCAAAAGAAAAATCCTCTGGTGGGGAAGCAGAGGGAATGGAATCCTCTGCATCAGAATCCTCATAGGTAGATAAAGGTATGTCCTCAGAGATCGGACTCATGATCAGAAGGAAAATCAGTTCTAGGTCTTTTACAGGGGAAAGGCTGGCTTCCCCTAATTAAAGTAATAAGGTTTTCAGCCATTCTAAGCATTTGTTTCCGTGGCATGTGGGCCTGAGAATGCAATTTGGTCGTCAGTTTCCTAGGCGTAGTGCGAACTCTGGGCATGAGAAATTCGGTATTTTTGGTTTGAAACGAAGTCATCGGTTTAATATGAACATCGAAAGGCCTGAATACACCCTCAGAAGCCGGTGCCTGCATAGCGGCTCCGGACCCATCCAAGATCCATAGTCGAAGCATCTCGCGGCATACCGGACGCTGAATGGGTCTCAGTAGAGGCCTGCGAATCTGTGGAAGCGGGTATCAGGGGCTGCGAAAGCACCTCACTGAGTACCGGCAGACTGGCGACTAGCTAAACAGAAGTGTCGTCAGCAGTTTTGGACCTATGCGGTCTGTCTTTATCCTCGCATTTTTTTAGAATATCAGTAGTCGGATGGCTTATCAAAGCCATTTCGGAATACGGAGAACGGGAGCAAAAGAATTTGACAAAAATATCCCGATGACCAATAGGTCGGGCTCTGAACAAGGCACAAAACCGACAGCGAGGAATGTCGTGGTCTGGGCCTAAACGGGTGACTCAGTAAGAATGAAAATCTCTGGGAGGCATTTGCTTTCCACAGGCAAGACAATTATTAATTTTTTCTGACATCGGTTAGACCAAGAAAAAAGGATCCCCAACAGGGTACTTATCTTTTGATTTCAGGTCTAAAACTCGAAAAACGAAAATTTCAAGAGGCGGCCGTCCAGCACTTGCGGACTGCTTCTGCTTCGGACTCTGCTCGGCAAGAAAAGCTGATGTAATGGCGTCGGTTGCATGTTTTATACCCCTGACGACCTGACGTTATGGAAGAAGCGACAGCATCCAACGTAGAAATCCCAAGACTCTGGTATTAGGGCTGTCTGAGGGCTACCTGCAGGCAGATAACCTAAGTATGATGACCGCAACAGTGAAACACGAACACCAGCCGCACACCTCATTGCTGGTTGTGACACTAATGGCAGAAGGACTTTATACTGAAAGGAATCATAATGTGTCAAGACTGTTGCACTGGGGATAGTGCAAACATTATGTTACTGAAAAACACTGGAAACATGAGCCACAAAGCATCATAGAAAATTATTACGTCTACATCACATTGGATCATCCTTTATGAACACTTCAAAAGACAGATGCTAGAAAACTGGATTTAGTGGTCCAAAAAAAGACAAAAATAACATTGATCGTTGAAATCACAACACCTAGTTACAGTGTCAAGTGTACAGAGAGAGACAAAGTTAAAAAGTATCTGGATTTGCAGGCAGAAATGAGAGCAATGTGGAAAAAAAAAAAGATACCCAGATAGTTCCAATAGTAGTAGAAGCAACGGGTGGGTCTTAAAGTACAGTTGTGTACCTACCATAAAATGTAGATGTTTGAGTGTATTCACTGTTGCAGTCATTACACTTGGGTTATCCTGCTGGCAGGCTACCCACAGTCGGCCTGAATTCCAAAGTCCGGGTCCGGCGTCGGTTGCTGTTGCCTCTTCCCTGACGTCAGTGCGCCAGGGGTATAAAAGATGCAGCAGACACCATTCTCTAGTTTTTCTTGCCCCAGATGTCAGGTGCCCCCAAAAGGGTAGGCTGTAAAAATTATGATCATAAAAAAGCATGCACATAACCTTCATCTACAAACAAATACACCACATACGTTGTATAGAAGAGAGAGAAGAGAGAGATACAGATAAGTCCCAGCAAAGAAAAAGGGGGATGGTGGGAGGGTAACAGACTGCACCAGTGAATACACTAACATCTACATTTATGATAGGTACACAACTGTACTATGTTCATAGTGTTTCACTGTTGCAGTCATTACACTTGGGTTGAATCCCAAAGCTGAGGTTGGGTGGCTGGGCCTAAATAGAGTTTGGAGTGGCTATAAGGTCCTGCAGAACTGCACTGGCAAAGCCTGCTCTGGATTTAGAGTAGAGAGGTAAATGGTAGTGCTTTGTAAAAGTGTGCACTGAAGTCCATGTTGCAGCCTCCAAAATATCCTTGGTTGGTACTCCTCTGAGGAAGGCTGCTGAAGTGGCTGCTGCTCTGGTAGAATGTGGCCCAATGCCCTTGGACACTGATTTGCCATGTTGTGAATAGCAGAAACGAATGCAGTGGCCTACCCATTTTGAAATAGTCTGCTTTGAAATGGGTTTTCCTTGGGAACCTGCAGCATATGCCACTAAGAGTTGCTCAGTCTTTCTGAAGGTTTTAGTCTTGTCCAAGTAAAAACGTAGCTGTCTGTGTATGCCCAAAGTATGCAGAAGTCTCTCCCCCTTATTCTGTGGGTTTGGATAAAAGGTAGGCAAATGTATGGTTTGGTTAAGAGCCACGCTGGACACTACCTTAGGCATAAATGTCCGGTTTGTCCTTAGAGAAACTCTGTCCTGATGGAAAATAATAAAAGGTTCCACAGCCATTAGTGCTTGTAACTCTGAGACTCTTCTTGCTGAAGTTATTGCTAGGAGAAGAGCAGTTTTCCATGACAAGTATTTTATCTCTGCTGTATTGGCTGGTTCAAAAGGAGGCAGTGTGAGTTTTTCCAAGACAAAATTGAGGTCCCATGTAGGTATTGGAGCTCTCCTTGGAGGTCTTATGTTTTTGGCCCCTCTGAGAAACTGTCTTAGCAGTGGATGAGAAAAAATAGGTGGGTCCGTATTGTAATGAGCTGAAATGGCAGAGGCATGGATCTTAATTGATGAGAAGGATAGGCCTTTGTCCAACATCTCAGTTAGGTATTGCAAAATCTGAGGAATATTTGGTACAAGCGAGTCAATTCCCTGCCCTTGGGTCCAAGCACATAATCTCTTCCATTTTTCTGCATAAGATTTTCTGGTGCGGGTCCTCCTGGCCTCCAAAATAACATCCATAACTGCTTTTGAGAGAGGTGTGTTCTGAAGGATTACATTATCCGCCATGCAGCCAGATTTAGGGATCTGAGTTGGCTGTGCAGGATCCGATTGTTCTGTTGGGTCAGCAAATGAGGTATTAGAGGCAATGTCCAGGCTGGGCCTTGAGACAAGCTCTTTAGGATTGGGTACCAGTGCTGGCATGGCCAGTCTGGGGCAATCAGTATTATTTTTGGCTTCTCTTGTCTGACCTTTAGGAGTACATTGGAGAGGCAGAGGAGGGAAGGCATATACTGTAAGGGCTTTCCAGCTGAATAAAAGGGCGTCCACTTTCCATGCTTGCTTGTGATAAGTCCGAGTGCAGACTCTCTGTAGCTGGCAGTTGTGAGGGGAGTTGAATAGATCTATGTCTGGGCATCCCCATTTCCCTGTTATGTTGAAGATTTGTGGATCTAGTTTCCACTCGTGAGGATCCATGAGGTTTCTGCTTAGTTCGTCTGCCAAAGTAATTGTCTTTCCTGGCAGGAATTGTGCTTGCAGATGTACTTGATAAGTCAATGCTGTGTTCCATAAAGTCATGGCTTGCCTGCAGCGGGGGTAGGAATGTGTGCCCCCTTGCTTGTTTATGTACCACATGACTGTAGTATGGTCTCTATCAGTAGTTGTCCTGGATGAAATAAGTCCTTGAAGGCTGTCAGGGCATTTTGTACAGCTAGCATCTCTTTTTGATTGATATGAAGATGCATTTGGTTTATGGGCCATGTGCCCTGAATAAATTTTCCTGCCATGTGCGCCCCCCAGGCATAATCTGATGCATCTGTTAGTGTCTGCCTGGCAGTGGGTAAGGTGAATGGCTGTCCCTTGTTGTGGTGGCAGTCCTGTGCCCACCACTGAAATTCCTGTTGCAGGCAGGGAATGAGAGCAATTACTGTTTCCAGGCTGTGGCAATGTTGAGTCCAAACACTTTTTAGATACCATTGTAGTTTCCTCATATGCAGTCTTGCATATGGAATTAGTAGAATGCAGGATGCCATGTAGCCCAGAGCCTGCAGAATTTTTCTTGCAGATAACTGGGTCTTTGTTGCCATGTCTTTGAAGTAAGAAATCAGATGCCTTTGTCTGGTGTGAGATAAGCCGTCTGGCCAGTAGTATTTAAGCTTGCACCCAGGAATATTATCTCTTGAGAGGGTACTAGTTTTGATTTCTTTTCATTTACTGTGTACCCTAGGCAAAATAGTAATCTTTTTAACAATGCCAGATGCTGCAGTAGAATATCTTTGTTCTTTGCTTGAATAAGGCAGTCATCCAAGTAGGGATATATTTGAATTCCTCGTTGTCTGCAAAATGCAATTACTGGTGCCAGGCATTTTGTGAAGACCCTGGGAGCAGTAGATAAGCCAAAGGGCAGTGCAGAGAATTGGTAGTGCATTGAGCCAGCTATGACTCTGAGGTATCTTCTGCAAGATTGTCTGATTGGGACATGCAGGTATGCCTCTGAGGTCCAAAGTTACAAGCCAAGCCTTTTTGTCCAGCATGGGGAGAAGCTGCTGTAGAGTCAACATTTTGAATTTTGGGACGTCCAGAAAGGTATTTAGAATAGACCGGTCCAGAAATGGCCTCCAGGCTTTGTCCTTTCTTGGTACTAAGAAAAGTCTTGAGTAAAATCCTTGTCCCTGCTCTTGGTGTGGCACTGGCTGAATAGCCCCCATGTCCATGAGAGATGAAACTTGTTTTTGTGCCTCTTGCCATTGATTGCGTGGCAGGTCTGGCATACCTTTTGCCTTTGGAAGGGTGTGAAAGTGGAACCTGTGGCCCTGAGAGACTATATTTAAGGCCCATTTGTCCTGGGTGATCTTGTGCCAGTTTTGTGAAAAAAGTGCTAGCTTTCCCCCTAAGGGTGCTGCCAAAATTTAAGTGCTTGGCATTGGCAGATGGAAGTCATTGGGACCGTTTTCTATAAGGCTGTGATTTGTCTTCTCCGCTTTTGGAGGTAGAAGCCCCCCATTGTTTGGGCCTGTATGAGCCCTGGGGTTGTTGCCTGCCTCTAGGGCGTCTGAATCTGCCTCTGTGGTCTGATACTGGAAAGGACCAATTCTTAGAGGGCCAGTTCCTGCTAAATCTGGGTGGCTGTACTGGTTAGAAATCCTTTACTGTCTGCATAGATTTTGCCTTATCCTCCATTTTCTTCAACACCTCTTCTGCCTTAACACCAAACAAAGTATCATGCTGTAATGGAGCATCCAATAATTTTGCTTTAACATGATCAGGCAGATTCTGTTCCTTTAACCAAGCATGCCTTCTAATAACAGAACCTGTAACAGCGGCCCTGCATGAGGCCTCCAGTGAATCATAACCACATTGCAAGGTATGTTTTCCTAGAACACTGAAAAATCACTCGTGGAGTCCAAATAAGGGTATGAGTGCAACAGCAATAAATCCAAAAGTGCTGGTGGAAAAATACCACTGATATAGTCAGAATGAAGAGCAGGAACACCAGAAATAAGTCCAATAACAGTTTAATAACGCTTTTCTCAAAGAAGTACGTTTGAGTTTCTTCATCAGATAAAAAACACAACCACTTGAAATAAAACACTCCCTTTATACATAAATGTGAATTGAATAATAGAATTGCAGTAAATTGATTAATTGCTATGTAATGGATATAATTCTTTAAAAATGTAGATTTATAAATTTCTTTTAATTGATAATATATGTGTATATTTATATATAAATAATTTAAAAATCAGAAACATAAAATTTAATAGAATAAATACCTTGTACAATAAAATCAAATTTAAATTCCATTACATTATAAGAATAAAAAATGAATGGATAAATAAATGGTGTACTATCACCATCTAGTGGACAAACAGAAAATCACAATTTAGCAGCTCAATTTCAACACTGGAACAATAGAGAGCATATCATTCAAACCCGGTTCCCTGGTGGCATCCAAAATTATTTGCCAATACAATTCCCTGTACTCCAGTTTAGTTTCCCACATGCCACCCCTGGTTTCTTTAGGCACCATCTCCAATACAAAAAATAAAAAATGGAATTAGTGCATGTTTGATTGCAGATAGAAACAAAACCATCACCAGTTCAGGATTTGCCAATTGTAACACACAGGGTGTTGTATATATTGCCACATGTCACTCCTGTTCTTCATTTTACATAGGGAAAACAGAAAGGAAATTAAGGTCAAGAATTTATGAACATTATTATGAAATGAAAAAAGGAAACTTCAATAATGCCTTGTTTCGTCTTTCCCAAACATGCACTAATTCAATTTTTTATTTTTTTGTATTGGAGATAGTGCCTAAAGAAACCAGGGGTGGCATGTGGGAAACTAAACTGGAGTACAGGGAATTGTATTGGCAAATAATTTTGGATGCCACCAGGGAACCGGGTTTGAATGATATGCTCTCTATTGTTCCAGTGTTGAAATTAAGAGCTGCTAAATTGTCATTTTCTGTTTGTCCACTAGATGGTGATAGTACACCATTTATTTATCCATTCATTTTTTATTATAATGTAATGGAATTTAAATTTGATTTTATTGTACAAGGTATTTATTCTATTAAATTTGATGTTTCTGATTTTTAAATAATTATTTATATATATATATATATAAATATACACATATATTATCAATTAAAAGAAATTTATAAATCTACATTTTTAAAGAATTATATCCATTACATAGCAAATTAATCAATTTACTGCAATTCTATTATTCAATTCACATTTATGTATAAAGGGAGTGTTTTATTTCAAGTGGTTGTGTTTTTTATCTGATGAAGAAACTCGAAAACGTACTTCTTTGAGAAAAGCGTTATTAAACTGTTATTGGACTTATTTCTGGTGTTCCTGCTCTTCATTCTGACTATATCAGTGGTATTTTTCCACCAGCACTTTTGGATTTATTGCTGTTGCGCTCATACCCTTATTTGGACTCCACGAGTGATTTTTCAGTGTTCTAGTTGTGGTTTTTCACTCGTACCATCTCTTTTGGGGTTGTTTTTAAGGTATGTTTTCCTACTTGTTCAGCTGCATGCAATAAATCCTGCAAATCTTTGTTCTCAGAACATTCAGAATTTGTCAACATATTTTGTTTTAACAAAGACATTAAGTACTGCTGATATTTGAGCATACGAAACTGGAAATTTAAAGCACTTTCAGCCAAGGTAGCAGAAGTGTAAACTTTTTTCCCCCATCTGTCCAAAGCCCTAGAATCTCTATCTGAGGGAACAGGGTTTTTGGCAGAAGCAGCCTTGACCTCTTTGGGACCCTGTGAGATGGTTTCTGGGTCAGCAGCAGGGTTTTTGTAAAGAAATATATGGGAGTCTGGGACCCTGTAGTATCTGACCAGCTTAACAGGGGCAGGAGGTAAAGAGTCTTGAGACAGGCCTCTGAAAAAACATCTATGTCTAGAACAGGGGGAATTGCAGGTGGTCTGTGCTGAGGAAGTAAAAGAAAGTCTCCAAGTCTTTTCTTAGAATCAGAATAATCCTGGCTCTCCCAATGGAAATGCTCCCTCATGGTATGCAGGGTTTCTCCAAATGAATAGTCCTCCGGAGAAGCTGAAGGACTAGAATCTTCAGCATCAGAATCCTCATAGGGAGGAACAGAATATCCCTGATCAAAAGAGAAATCAGAGGAAATGGAAACCAGATCAGAGGAATCCTATTCAGGGTCTTGCCTAGGCCTCTTATCAGGAGGGGGAGGGGGATGGGAACCTCTGATCAAAGTAATTAGGTCTTCGGCCATTTTGAGCATCTGTTTCTTAGGCATAGAAGTCTGTCCTGGAGAATGCTGTACTGGTTTCCTTGTCTTTAAAACTGTTTTAGACTTTGTCTTGGATGCTGAAAGTAGGCTTTATATAAAGTTGTGTAGGTCTGAAGACACCCTCAGAAGCAGATGCCTGCTCAGCGGCTCTGGACCCATCCGAGGGATTAATTTCCCAAGGGCCAATACCTCGAGTATCCAGAGGCCTGTCTCCATGTGGGAGTCAGAGGTGGCCTGTGGCTCTGAGGTAGCGGGGGTCCGGGGCTGCGAAAGTGCCTCACTGAGCACCGGCGAACGGCCTAGAAGAGGTTTCATCGTCTGTTTTGGACCTCGGATGCTTGTCCTGGTCTTTATCCTTGCATTTTTTATGAATTTCGGTCGTCGGTTGTTCCGACGGCATTATGTAGTTAAACCTTCTGCCAAAATAATGAAAAGCAAAATCATACCGACGCTTAATAGTGCGTTGGTTAAATCTAGCACAAAACCGACAACTAGCAACGTCGTGGTCAGGGCCTAGGCAAGGAATACAGTAAGAGTGGAAATCCTTATGAGGTATTTGCTTCCCAAAAGAAATAGAATTAACTTTTTCTGACATCAGTCTGGAGCAAGAAAAAAAGTTTCCCCAAAGGGGTACTTTAATTTCAGGTCTGAAGTCTTCAATAAAGCTAGATTTAGCAAATCTCAGGAGTCTGCCAACTAGCAATTGCAAAACTGCTTTTGCTTCGGGCACCGCACGGCAAGAAAGACTGAAGAAAATGGCATCGGCTGCATCTTTTATACCCCTGGCGCACTGACGTCAGGGAAGAGGCGACAGCAACCGATGCCGGACCAGGACTTTGGAATTCAGACAGACTGCGGGTAGCCTGCCAGCAGGATAACCCAAGTGTATTGACTGCAACAGTGAAACACGAACATCAGTCTACAATCATATTTAGAGATGTTGCCAATACATGCAACTCCGCATGAAAAGTGCAGGAGTCATTACTGGGCACATTGCGGGTGCTTCGAAGAGCACTTTTGGCTGACAAGAGTGAAACAATACTAATTTCAAGAACTTTAATCGTACCTTGACTTGGGAATGGGGTCCATTTTGTCAAAGGGAGATCATGCCTGTTAAATCTGTTGGGACTTCAAGACAGTCACACCACGGCCCTTGAGGAGGGGAAATCTGTGCACACAATCTACCTAGACTTAGCAGAGGCTTTTGACACTATCCCCCACTCAGGCATAATTGACACTCAGCTAGGCATGAACCCATATATCATTAGATGGGTCACTAACTGGCTCACTGATAGGAACCCATATAGTCAAAATAAGGGAATCCACCTCCAATAACAGCCCTCTAATCAGTGGTGTTCCACAGGGATCAGTCCTGGGACCTCTACTGTTTGGAATCTATTTCGAAGTGCACACTAAAACTAAAGGTCTGTGGCTGACAGTTTGCTGATTACTGCAAACTAGGAGCGATCAGAGAATCTCCAAACTATGTCAACATCGTACAAAAGGGTTACACAAACAAATGACTGGTGCCAAAGTGAAGGCCTTAATCTCAATGCAAAAAAACGTATTATCATCTCTTTTGGTAAGAGTGATGTTCCTAACTACCACATCAATAACACCCTAAGTACGCACGGAGTGGTGAGAGACCTGGGCACACAGGTTGACAGCAACTTTACTTTTGATCACCATATTTCTACAGTGGTAAGAAGGGTATTCTATTTTGCTCATCATAAGTAAGGGCATTGCCTCCAGAAGAAAAAAAAAATAACCTCCCTGTACTCTTCCCTCATCAGGCCAATAATAGAGTAAAACTAATGCATTTCGCTTTTCCCTGTTAGGGGTCAACACAGCAGAACTCCGGTCAGCTAATGACTGGCAGTGGATTTTTACAGTGCTGAGTTGCCAGCATGACGCCCAACCTACAAAGAAGGCACACCCATTCACACACGCACCAACCTGCATGTCTAACGTCACTCGACAGCAGGGAGGACATGCAGACTCCACAGAAGGCACTCCAGCCAAGAATCGAACCAGAGAACCTCTTGCTGTGAGGCGAAAACGCTAACTGCTGTACCACCATGGCCCTGGCCAATAATAGAGTACAACGTCCCTTTTGGTATGCATCTTTTCAAGCAACTGGAGAGACCACAAAGGCTCCTCGCAAGGAAAATTCAACTTCAGCATCTATCCTATGAGGACTGTCTGAAGTCACTGTCACTTTATTCTGTTTCATACAGACTGCTCAGAGGTGATCTCTGCCTTGCATACAAGGAAATCTTTGATCTTGCTTTATTTGAAATGCTGCATATCTGTTAAGTCAAACGGTATATGGGTTACTTGTTCAAATGGCCTTAACCTGGTATGTGGCATTAATAGAACGTGCTGGAGAGAGAGATTAGTCTCCCAGAAGTTACCACACCTTTGCAACAGACTTCACATTTCATGTCAGAGCACCTCATTAGCCCTCTTAAAACGGAATCTGGATGATTGTATGGATAACCGTAAGTTCAACCCAGGGGTTCCACCCATGTCCTTCTTGGGCAGGGGTGATAGGTGCTGATCGTGTAAATAAGGGTAAAACTTGGCTAAACTTAAAAGGGCCCTGCGGCCATTAGCCTAGTAACTTCCTATGATCCACAATGGTGAGTGAGGATACTAGCCTGGCAGTGATCCTGCTGATGCAATGCTAGGATACAACGGGGAGCAACAGAAGCCTGGCAGTGTGCCGACTCACCCATGATAGGATCTACAACACAATCAAAAAACACATGCTCAACAGTGCACTGTACTGCTGTCATACGAACTGCTCCTGATGGCATCAAGTCACAGAAATGTCACTTTTTTCTATTTACAGCCAATCTTAACACTTCTCCTGCCACTTCTGACCCCAAAAGTACAGCACACCTTCTTCCTTTTTGTACAGAGAATACATTACAATCAGCAGATACATGAACCATTCAGTTAGCAGGAAGCATATTGAGGTTTGCCCCTTTCAGTCCACCACTGGCAAGAAGTCATCTCTCAAGGATCAACCACTAGGGTTAGTGTTTAATGACCAGCAGCAACAACAGTATTACAAAGGGAGTGTGTCAATGTTTCACATGACTAAAAAGGCCAAGCACACTACATTCTTTGTCAAGCTTGATACAAAAATGACAAATCAACAGAAAACTATCACTTTACTATGAATCATGTGCATCAAATACCTCTCTCACATCTGCACATCAGTAAATATTAAGTCTGTAAGTACCTCATACCCCTCCCCTCTGCACCTCAGCAATACCAAGTCTACAGGTACCCCACCCCTCAAATCTGCGCATCAGTAAAACGCATCCCTCACCTCTACGTATCAGTAATACCAAGTCAATAGGTACCTCACCCCTCACATCTAAGCATCAGTAATACTAAGTCCAGATGCATCCCACTCCTATCTGCACATCCATAATACCCAACCCTCACCACTGCGGATCAGTAATACCAAGCCTATACGCACCCCACCCCTCATGTCTGCGCATTAGTAATACCAAGTCTACAGGTACCCCAGCCCTCACCTCTGTGCATCAGTAATACTAAGTCTACATGTACCCCACCAGTCACCTCTGCTCATCAAGTCTACAGGTACCCCCCACCAGTCACCTCTGGCCAGCAGTAACACCAAGTCTACAGGTACCCAACCCCTCACCTCTGCGTATCAATACCAAGCCAATATGTACCCCACCAGTCACATCTGTGCATCAGTAATACCAAGTCTACAGGTAGCCCACTCTGCACATCACTAATACCAAGTCTACAGGTACCCCCACCCCTCACCTCTGTGCATCACTAATACCAAGTCTACAGGTACCCCACCCCTCACCTTTGCCCATCAGTAATACCAAGCCTATACACACCCCCACCCCTCATCTCTGCGCATCAATAATACTAAGTCTACAAATACCTCACCCCTCACCTCTGTGCATCAGTAATACCAAGTCTACATGTACCCCACCAGTCACCTCTGCTCATCAAGTCTACAGGTACCCCACCTTTCTGTGTTGGAGGGAAGCCTTCTAGCTTATCAGTGGGAGTGGTAAGCACTAGGTAACCTGTCTACCACATAAGGAGTGGTTCTGGCCCAGAATTTGTAGTTATTGGCCGTTTGGGCGGTCTTCCATCTCTCTCAACTTTCTGATTTGAAGGCCTGCATTTGCACTTGTTTCTGTCCTGTAACTCCTGGGCCCATCTCATTAGCTCACTCACAAAAAAAAAAAAAATTATCTGCTTTTACTGTATTTGTGTTTCTTCCTACTTTAATTTTGCTTTTGCGTCATCTTAAAAGTACTCAACTGTATTTATTACTGCTTGGTGTAACTCATTCTAAGCCTTTTAGTTTAAGCACTTGGGCTTCAGACCAGTTGTTTTACATCAAGTAGGTTTGTGGTCTGCACTGTAGTGGCAGAACAGGTAGCTTACATCCTTCTAAGTTGGGAACTGCTGATTGAGGGCTCAGTGTCTGTTATTCTAAAAGTGTATTAATTCTGGTTTAAGCACTTTGGCTTCAGGCCAGTTATTTTACATTAAAAGGGTTCGTGGTCTGCACTCTTGTGGGAGGAGAGGCTGGACTCTGCCCTTCTGAGCTGGGAATTTCTGGTTAAAGGCTTATAGTGCCCGCATATCTGAACTGCTTCTTACTGAAATTGGTACACCTTGTTTGCTGTAGCATAGACTAGATCCAGGCCTGCTGAATCTAGCTTTGTTTGTATAACTTGAGCACCATTCTTTAAAGTATTGAATTGTATTTATTACTTCTTGGTAGTAACTTGAGTAAAGTGTAGCTATCATTCTAAGTCTTTTGGATTAAGCACTGGGCTTCAGACCAGTTGTTTTACATTAGGAAGGTTTGTGGTCTGCACTGTGGTGGCAGGACAGGCAGCTTACATCCTTCTAAGTTGGGAACTGCTGATTGAGGGCTCAGTGTCTTATTCTAAAAGTGTATTAATTCTGGTTTAAGCACTTGGGCTTCAGGCCAGTTATTTTACATTAAAAGGGTCCGTGGTCTGCACTCTTGTGGGAGGAGAGGCTGGACTCTGCCCTTCTGAGCTGGGAATTTCTGGTTAAAGGCTTATAGTGCCTGCATATTTGAACTGTTTCTTACTGAAATCGGTACACCTTGTTTGCTGTAGCACAGACTAGATCCAGGACCTGCTGAATCTAGCTTGCTTTGTATGCTTGTTGTTTGTTTGCTTGTTATTTCCCTGAAACGCTAATTCCACCTAAAACGCGGCTTTTCAGCGCTTCTGTGGATCCCTAGTGATATCTGCATTGCTTACTGTACTTATTTCCTGGTTTCACTTGAAAGAAAGTTACTGTTTGTCGTTTTTGCATTTAAGTTACCTGTAACACATTGCATTTAAGTTACCTGGCACTTGCTCACTAAAGCAATTATACAAGTCAGCACTAAAAAATTAAAAGCACTACACCCTCACAAACTCCCCTTGAGTACCTTCTTCCCCATTGGCCCTTTTTTTCAATTATAAAGGAATTCCCAATACTATTCTAGCATGTCCAAAGGTCAGTTGTCAATCTCCTCTCCGATCCAGCTGGTGAATCTGGGAATCTTGAGGCAATGTTACAACTGCCTCATGTACACAGACAACCCTCTCCTCCTCCCAACAAATTCCAACACATGTGAGAGATGCAACCATATAGCCATACTGGAGGCTAAGCTCTCTCAACTCAGTACTGGTGAAACCAGTCAGGAGGAGAAGGAAACCACACTCACTACAATTCCAGTCTCACATACACCTACCACGACAGCAAACCAAACACAAAACACACAAAAACATACTCGGAGGCTCTAAATAAAAATCTGCCTAAGCAGCAGAGACCACCAAAGCAGACACCCAAGCAAACGCTACCCCAAAACAAAACACGTGCAACACATAGATCACAAAGCCAATGTGCCGAACAGTCACAGCCCTCAAGGCTAAACAACACACCTGATACACTTGTAATAGGTGACTATCTTCAGGCACACTGACGTCCCGCTCACCAGGCTGAACAAGGAGGTCACAGTGAGCTGCCTGTCTGGCACTAGGATCCGCCACATAACACAAGCACTCAGGTCACTCCAAGGCAAGTACAAATATGACTCATTGTCCATGCTGGTGTGAATGACCTGAGACGTACCTCCCTGGTCTACATGAAAAGAGACAGAGGAGCTCTCTGAGCATGTAGCCCAGGCCGGTATGACCCTGACCTTGAATAGCATCTTACCCTCACCAAGAATGATGCCACAATATGAAGACAAGATGATCAATTTCAACAATTGGCTTAAGTATTGGTGTCATTCAAAGGGGATCCAATGCCTGTGAGTCTGGGATGACATGCTCGACAAGTCACGATGCTTCGCTAGGGACGGACTGCACCTGTCACCACTGGGCTTTCGGATATTGGCAAAGTCTCCTGCTACCCCCATAGTGCCTTTTTTAGGCAAGGCTCAAAAGACAAACCCACCTCCATAGGTATCACAAGGGATAAGAAACTAAGAGTAATGCTACTCAACGCCAGAAGTCTAAACCTCAAGATGCACACACTCGAAACTCTCCTTAACATGGAGAACATCAACATCTGTGCAGTAACAGAAACCTGGTTCAAGGCTCCCGAGAGCACCCCAGCACTACCAGGTTATACCTCATACCATGCTTTTCGGCCCCAAAACTTGGACCGAACCACAAAAGGAGGGGGAATATCAATATTCGTCAAAGATACCCACACCTCCAGGTTGGTGGCACAGCACGAAGCATCAGACACTATCCATGTGCAACTAACAGTGGGTAAAACTGCCTTCCAGTTTAGAGCCTGCTACAGACCACCCTCCTAAACCCAGGAACCCCACTCGGCCTTCCTGAGAACACTGGAAAATATGAAGGTCTCTCCAAACACCATTATATTGGGCGATTTCAACTACCCAAACATAGACTGGGAGCATTACTCTAGCTCCAACACCCTAGCCCAAAGGTTCCTAGAATTTATAAACTCAAATGCTATGGAACAACTTGTTACCACTCCAAGAGGGGAAAACATACTGGACCTGATCATCACCAACATGGGGACTCTATGCTCCAGACCAAAAGTGTATCCCTCACTGGTAAGATCAGACCATAAACTAATCTCACTGGATATTTACATCCCGACCCCACCCCCTGCCCAGAAAACCACAGTGAAAAACTTCTCTAAAGCAAATTTCACACTCCTCAAAACAGAGGTGGAATCCTTCAAAGCCCCCAGGCCTGTGGAAAATACGGCCCAGACCGCAGAATCCTTTATAAACGCATTCTATGAACACCTTCAGGAATGCATGGATCATGCAATCCCAAATAAAACCAAGACCCAATCCTCCAAAAGCAGACGTCCTGTCTGGTGGACCCCAGCCATAAACAAACTATACAATAGAAGGAGGAAGCTACTACATGATAGAGCAAAATCCCAAAAAGGGAAGGCATCTCTCATCAGTATTAGCAAAAAACTACGGGCACTCAAAATCATCTAAGGCCAGCTTCGAGAGAAAAATTGCACAGGACACTAAGGATAATCACAAGGCTTTCTTTAGTTATGTTAGGAACCTGGGTGGAAATTCCCAGATATGCTCAGAATTAATCCAAAATGACAAAAAAAACACCGAACCCACAGACATTGCCAACATCCTAGCAGACAGGTTCAGCGCAAACTCCACCCCCCTCCCCACCAAAAGGGCAAATATCTATCCCAGCAGAGTGCTGCCCCCCTGGCATCTCAGATGCTCAGGTAAGAGCTGCCCTCTCCAAAGCAAAAAACACAGCATCAATGGGACCAGACGGTGTCCCGGGCTGCGTCCTACATGAACTCCAAGAAGAGCTAAACCCAAACATAAAACTACTGTTCAATCTCAGCCTTACTACAGGATATGTACCCAAAGAGTGGCGTACAGCAACAGTGGTCCCTCTCCACAAAGGTGGTGCCTCAACGGATCCTGGAAACTATCGCCCCATAAGCCTGACTAGCTTGGTCTGCAAAGCTATGGAAAGGATCATCATGGACCTCATAAATAAAGATATTGGGGACCTACAGACACTGGATCCTACCCAGTTCGGCTTTAAGGGCAGATCCTGCCTCTTAAACCTGATTGATTTCTTTGAAACAGTCACCAAGGCCATTGACTAGGGGAAGATGGTCCACACAGTCTACCTGGACCTCGCAAAAGCCTTCGATACAATACCCCACTCGGGCATTATAGATAAGCTCATCAGCTTAAATATAAACCCCTATGTCACTAGATGGGTTGCAAACTGGCTCAAGGACAGAAACCACATGGTTAGAACTGCTGGAGCCATGTCAGACTCCAAACCAGTTACAAGTGGCGCCCCGCAAGGCTCAGTCCTGGGACCTCTCTTGTTCGGTATATATTTCAAGGAGGTACAGGCCAACATGGAAGGACTGTGGCTGACCAAGTTCGCAGATGACTGAAAAATGGGCGCCATAAATCGACTCTCCAGCAGACACAAGCATCCTCCAAAAGGGCCTCATAGAAACAGACAACTGGTGCCAGAGCCATGGCCTCAAGCTAAACGCCAAAAAGTGTATAGTCATCCCCTTTGGCAAAAACAACGTGCCCACAAATTACCACATAGGTGGTAATCCATTAAGTACAGAAGTAGTAATTAGGGACCTGGGGACCCAAGTTGATAGCAATCTCTCATTTGACAACCACGTGGCCAAAGTGGTTAGAAAAACATTTTATATAGCCCACCTAATCATGAAGGGATTCACATCTAGATCAGGGGAGGTCATCGTGCCTCTTTACTCATCCCTCATCAGGCCCATAACTGAGTACAATGCCCCTTTTGGGATGTACCTTACCAAACACCTGCAGCAACTGGAAAGACCCCAAAAGTACGTCACCAAGAGGATCAAAAGGCTCAAACAGATGCCATATGCTGCCCGGTTAAAGAAACTCCAGCTCTACTCAGTGGCATACCGCCTGCTCAGAGGCGATCTGTGCCAGACGTATAAAGCCATGTCCAACCCGAAATTAATGGACATGCTGCACCTCAGAAAATCCAAATCCCATTGAGCTACTCGCTCGAGAGACTTGAACCTCAGCACTGAAATAAATAGGACATTCTGGAGGGACAGATTCTTAACTCAGAGGCTCCCTTCACTCGAATAAAATCCCAGTCCAGGTTAGGCAGAGTACCTCATTGACTCTCTTCAAGAGGAATCTTGATGAGTGGATGGGAGATCGTAGGTTTACCCCGGGTATCACTTGTGTCACTGTTAGACAGAGGCACAGTATACTAACCTCGAAAAAGGGCATAGAAAAATTAATTTAAAATGGGTGGCGAAAGCCAAACACACTCTGGCTAGGCTTATAAATGCCCTAGGGCAGATAGCCTAGTATGAACCTATGAACCAGTCACCGCCGGCCAGCAATAACACCAAGTCTACAGGTACCCAACCCCTCACCTCTGCGTATCAATACCAAGCCAATATGTACCCCACCAGTCACATCTGTGCATCAGTAATACCAAGTCTACAGGTAGCCCACCCCTCACCTCTGCACATCACTAATACCAAGTCTACAGGTACCACACCACTCACCTCTGCACATCACTAATACAAAGTCTACAGGTACCCCCACCCCTCACCTCTGCGCATCACTAATACCAAGTCTACAGGTACCCCACCCCTCCCCTTTGCCCATCAGTAATACCAAGCCTATACACACCCCACCCCTCATCTCTGCACATCAGTAATACCAAGTCTACAGGTACCACACCCCTCACCTCTGCGCATCAGTAATACTAAGTCTACAGATAGCTCACCCCTCACCTCTGTGCATCAGTAATTCCAAGTCTACATGTATCCCACCGGTCACCTCTGCTCATCAAGTCTACAGGTACCCCACCAGTCACCTCCGGCCAGCAGTAACACCAAGTCTACAGGTACCCAACCCCTCACCTCTGCGTATCAATACCAAGCCAATATGTACCCCACCAGTCCTGTCTGTGCATCAGTAATACCAAGCCTATAAGCACCCCACCCCTGACGCCTGTGCATCAATAACAAACCTATATGCACTCCACCCCTCACGTCTGCGCATCAGTAATACCAAGCCTATACGCACCTCGCCCCTCACGTCTGCGCATCAATAATACCAAGCCTATATGCACCCCACCCCTCACGTCTGTGCATCAGTAATACCAAGTCTACAGGTAGCCCACCCCTCACGTCTGCGCATCAGTAACACCAAGTTCACAGGTAGCCCATCCCTCACCTCTGCGCATCACTAATACCAAGTCTACAGGTACCCCACCCCTTACCTCTGCGCATCACTAATACTGAGTCTACAGGTACCCCACCACTCAACTCTGCACATCAGTAATACCAAGTCAACAGGCACCCCACCCCTCACCTCTGCGCATTAGTAATACCAAGTCTTTAAGTACCCCACCCCTCACCTCTGCACATCAATATCAAGTCTACAGGTACCCCACCCTTCCTCTGCACATCAGTAATATGAAGCCTATACGTACCCCACCCTCACCTCTGCGCATCAGTAATACCAAGCCTATATGCACCCCAACCCTCACCTCTGCGCATCAGTAATATCAAGTCTATATGTACTCCACACTTCACCTCTGCTCGCTTCAGTTAGGGAGGGACAGCCCTTGACTCAAGCTCCAGCCAAGGCGGTCAGACCTGTGGAGAACAGGATCAATAAAATCCTGGGATCGGAGTGGAAATGGGTTTACAAATGTCAACCCCCCCACATCCACCAAAATGTAAAAGTACTTTTCTGTAAATACAGTAAACCTCAAAGCATGACATCCTCAAATAAAGCAGTGACAGAACCAAAGAAAAGCCTGAACTGGTACTGAGGCTTCCTAACTAATAATGTAAACTCAGACATTTAAAAGACAGAGTAAAAATCCAACCCATGTATTAGCAATTATACGAGTTCATAATCCACAGGAAATAAAGCAAGAGCTTCCAGCGTCAATACTCACATCATGGTAATACTCCAATATGCTCTGCAAAATCTTCTTCAGGTTGCTGACCTGTAACATCACACAAAGAGAATGAAAAATGCAGAACTTGAAATTATTCTTATGTTTTCTCAGACTTGCATTACTATCTAGAAATAAAACAATCCATGACATTACACAACATAATTATACTCAAATATTTTTTAAGGTGCTGAGCCAATCAAAGCTTCACCATATCTCTCAACTGTACAGATTTTTGCCTCATATTTTTGGAATTTTCCTCCCAAAAATTGTGTTTTTTTTTGACAAATCACTGAGATGATCCAAGGATTAAAGTCAGTAAATAATGACATGTATTTGAGTTTCATACTTCATATCCTCCAGAAAATGCATGCTAACACAAATCCTGCTATTGTAGAAACTAAGTCTTTACGAGCAATATTTAAAATGTGCCCCTGTATTTGAGCCTTTGTCCCCCCCATTTTGTTGGGCTTTTACCGGATTTCTTTAGCTAAGAGGTTGAGAGGTATGCCGTCAACACACAATGGTCTCAGTATTTGTATGTTACTCTGTTCTATAATGAAGCTAAAGTTTACTGCAGTACACATCAGACTGCTTTATTCATTTACTTAAAGTAACCACGTACATATCTCATCAGTGACCTTTATAAGGGAGACAAGTTGCATGCTTCAAAGACAAACAAAATACAGATAACAGACCAAACAAACAAAAATCCCAATTCATGCACAAAGGAGGTTAGCACAGGGAAAACTGAAAAAAAGAACAAGCAATGAAATGTTAATGACAGACATGTTAAGACTGAAGCCAACATCTGAAGAACGTGTGGAGTATTCTAAGGAGTGTGCATTTCCTCACAAACCAGCCAAACACCACGACACAGACAAGTTAAAGGCAAAGGGGAGGCTACATGCAATCCTGCTGTGATAACAGGTCATGACTAATCCGGATAAATCTACAGCCCTATACAGTACAACTCCTTAAAGGCAAACAATATACAGTTAATTTAATTTCAGGAAATCTTTCCTTAATGTATCAAACTCTCACCCTGTTCAGACACGGACAACAGCACTTCATCCTGTTAGTAGAAGTGGCTTTCAGTAGTGGGATTAAAACTGCATGCTTAAGGATTGTGGAGCTATTTCTAACCTATGCCTTACAACCACAATATTGGATAAACGTTTATACAACTACTTAACCACAGTAACAGCTATGACTTGCAAAGGGATCCACAGTTCTTCTCTTTTAAGGGTGGGAACTCTGTGTAAAAACTACTGGAGTATGTGGCTTTCCTAAAAATCTCAGATTTAAAACTTATTTTTGTCTGTCTTTTAATGGTTTAACTTCTAAATAAGCAATTTCCTCAATGCCAATAATGTGTGTAAATTTTAAAAATGTGGTTGAATTGTTTACATACTTCAAACTCTGGTATCATTTCAGTTGGTCCTGTCCAATAGATAAAAATGGGGTTCATATTAGGACAAAAACGCAGTTTGTCGAATGCATTTTCATCGACATGTAGGGCGAACAGGCAAAACAGCGAAGCAGCTTTTCAGCTAATTTTTTCCCTGGGAAAGTCGTTTGACCGCATTGTTGCTTTGCCTGTTCTGGAGTGTAGTGTGGTCCATTGTCCGGTATAGCTCCAGAGCATGATTGTGCAAGTCACTGACTGTAGGGTTAGGGTGCGGGTTAAGTTAAGTGTATATGTATGAAAGTGTTTACTGTTTTTTTATTTTGCGTTAGATGTATGGCCGAGTTACGTGTGTGTGTGTTTTTAGCGGTTTACTTTTGTTTTGGGAGGGTAGGATTAGGGTTAAGGTAAGTGTGTTTGGAACCGTTTATGCAAATGTGCGAGAGTTACTGACCTTAGGGTTAGGGTCCGGATTAAGGTAAGTGCATATGTTTTAAAATGTTTACTGTTTTTTTTTTTGTTAGATGTATGGTTGGGTTACGTGCATATGTGTATTTAGTCATTCACTGTTTTTGGGGGAGTATAATTAGGGTTAGGGTGTGTGTGTATGCATTTGGAAGTGTTTTTTTTTTTTGGGGGGGGGGGGGGATTGGAACAGCGAATTCTTTCCATAGGAAAGAAATTGATGTTCTGTGGTTTTGACATTTTCAGCGTTCGCTGAATGTCTATGCAACACTGTTCGCTGTTTTCAGTGTTCAGTATTATAATATGAACCCATAAAAATGTCATCCAAAAACCGCATACAACACTTACAATATGGAAAATAAGGTGATACTAACAAGAACTTTTTCTCCCATTGGAGCATGACTACATTTGCATAGAGACCCCCCCCCCCCAGGCAGAGCCCATTGAAACTTGTTCCACTTGTAAATAGAACTCATTGTCAAATAAAAAAAATTATTGTATAGAACAATTTCAAGTAAATGCTCATACACATTAACCTCCCTTTGTGTTGTCCCTTTATCAAACAAGTACTCGGAAAACCATTCAATACCTAGCTTATCCGGTATGACAGTGTATAAAATCTTTATCATCAATGGTTATAAATACCCCACTATCAAAGAAATCAAGCGTATTTATTCTTGTCAAGAAATCCCAGGAATCTTTACACAAATAAATTTAATTTATAACAAACCTTTTCAATTTAATATCCAAAAATTGCCACTGGCTGTGTGATGGACCTTTGCCCATCCACAATGGGTCTCATCGGGGGGTTGTTTAAATCTTTATGCATCTTGGGCAACCCAAACATAATGGGTATTTTGGGGCGAGTCACATTCATATAATTAAATTCATCAATAGTTATACTTCCTTCAATAAATAAATCATTAAGTTCACCCCTAACTTTCCTATATGCACCATTTACTTCATTAAGTGAAACTTTTTGATAAGCTGTACCATTCAGCATCTTTTTCAGTTTTTCATTATATAAAAGTTTATGTCCAAAATCACAATACCTCCACCTTTGTCAGGTTTGACAATTCTCACCTCTGTTATTTTTCAACATCTGTAGACAATCATTCTCTTCTTTAGATATCGTATAAAATTATTACACTTTTTTACTCAACTTACGAAAATCAATTTCGCACAGATTTTCGGAAAGCTGTAATGAAGGGTGGAGTGGGGGGGGGGGTTATAGGTGCTTAACACATACCGTGGGTTACTCTTATCTTGAACATTATGAAACAGAATATTTAAATTCAGTTTCCTAACAAACCGTTTTAAATCCACTATGGTATTACCCAAGTGCATAGGTTTAGCTGGCACAAGAGACGTATCTCTTGCTAGTAGATCACAAATAACCTGATCAATGCTCACACTAGAAAAATTAAAAACTTTAAAGTCACCTTTGGAGTTCAAATGAATGGTGGGGTAACAAGGTGGGGGTTCACATCCAATTACCTCCAGCCTCATGCATTGTACCTCAGACCGCCTCTCATGCTCCCCCTTGAGTTGGGGTATTTGCCCCTCTCTCCCATTGCATCTATAAATCCATTTGTTGCATGCACTCCTGATTGTTCCTTTGCCTGAGGCGTTCTGATCGCCTCAGGGGTGGAAATTCCTCCTCTTGCTCTAAAAAAACCTTGCGCTTCATGTGCTTGTACTCTCATGTGATTATTAATATTACTTCCCCAATTTTGGGACTTTGGTGGTTCTGGGTAGGCAGAATTATTCTCATTCTGCACTATCCCTGCTAATTTTTCTTGTTTCCGGTACTTTATACCGTTTACTTGGTTCTTAATACTTTTAAAGATCCGGTTACAATCATACATGTTAGCTATAGGAGCCTCATCCCTTGTAATCTCAGTATCCAAATCATTTGCCTCAATAGACAATGCATCAATGTCTCTTTGGTTATGTTTGACCACCATCTCCATGTATTCAAAACCGTGGCGGTCAAACATGGCAATCAGTTCTTTATGGAAGGCGGAGGTTTGTGACTAGTCCTGTGGGAAAACACCACATCCTCAAACCTTTTGGCAACATTTTTAATTTAAGACACTCATTAAAATATATATTATCTACCTGAAGCTTAATTTTAAGAAGCAGACTGTCAAGTTTCTGTAATTTGTCAAAATAATCAACCGTACTTACAGCCCTGCGAGTGTCTTGTAAGGCAAAAGAAGAGTCCAATTTCAGCCATTAATTCAGAATGACCTGCTCATTAAAACCATTCATATTGTTGCAGTTTGTGTCTGTTTCAAAATGCTCTCGTACACTTTCAGCTGCTGGATTACCTCCCCCTGGTCGAATTTGTTGCAATCCAGGGTTATTTTGCATTAAAACATTTTGGGATGCATTTGAAATGGTCAGCCGCTCCTGCAGCAAGCACTGAACTGAATTACTTCCTGGTGATGTCGGGATGTTTTCTGCCTGCTTCATTAAAGCCACCCGTTGAGAAAAAGAACCCGACTGGTTCTTCTCCAAACATTCAAGCTGTTGAGACAGCCGCTCCAGAGAGGAATTTAATGTGGCGAATTAATTGTTTACTGTTTGGGTAAACAGCAAAACTGAGTCCCCCTCTTCAGTGCCTGAAGCCATAAACTCCACAAGAATGCACACAGTCACAACAAATACACACCAAAAGGCACTAAGCAGAGCTGGGGATCCCAAAAAGTACGCTGTAAAGCCAGGTCCGCAGAAAAGCGTTATTCAATAAACTTATTTTAAAATAAAACAAAAAAGTCAATAAATGAAGCACTTTCATCTATGCTTATTCAGAGACTTCTTCAGAATACCATACCAAGCTATTCAACTGCTTTTATATTAACATTTTGAATAAAATGCACGCCCCCTAATCACTGCACCAGACCAACCCAAAGGCAGAATCAATTAAATATGTAAATGCATCCCTCCTACATCTCATAAAACACATTAAAATACAACACAACTATATCTTAAATAACAATTAAATATATAAATGTTTAAAATTCAGCAGCTTTACATACTAATTTTAAAAACATGTTTAAAACCATAAGTGAAATAACTAAGCTAGCAGCATGACATAAAAGGACAATGACTGATGCATGAAATAAGAAAAAAAGGCTGGTTTCGGCTTCCTTTTATAAGCCCCAAACCTAAGGCTTTCAGTTTAAGAAAGCATGCTAATGACAATGAGTCATTTAAGCCTGGTCACTGTGTGGCATTTGTTTTAATTTGCCAAAGTGCCTCATGTTTTTCTAGCATTAACGTCCAGGGGCCCCCCCTCTTATCTGGTTCAAGGGCTTCAGTGATGGCAAATTTAAAACTATGGTCGACAAATTCAATACAATGTTTAGCTAATGCATTTTTATTTTTTATATCCTTCAGATGTTCATAAAAACGATTTAACTTCCTCTCCGTTTTTCCGATATAAAAACAAGGGCATTTTAAACAAAATGCACAGTATACTCCTTTCTCTGTGTTACACAAACATCTTTTGTTTAATTTTATATTAATGTTATTCACATTAAAAATACAGCCTTCCTTAATGTAAGGACAATAATTACAGGCACCGCACTTACTCATATTACCATTCACTGGTCCCTTGCAGTTAGTTTCTAAAATATTTTTCAAACACTTACCTCTTCTGTAAACAATAATGGGTCTCTCACCAACAGACTCCCTAATTCCCTCATCACTTGTCATTACCATCCAGTTATTTGAAAGTATATCCACAATACCCTTGCTTGAACGGTTAAATGTAACAAACGCTGCGTTTTATCTTGTGTCACAGGACACCCTCTATCTGAATCTTGAGGTCTGTCAACATTCAAACTATCAATGTTACCTAGAGCATCACAGTTCAGCATAACGTCACCATATTTTTCTTGCTGGTTCAGAAGAGGTAAACAAATGTCCCCTTTCACGTTTACTACTTTGAGCATATCATTCACTAAAATAGCGGAATACCTTCTGCTCAACCACCAGCAAGAAAAATATGGTGACATCTCAATCTTCAGCTTCTTTTGGATTTCTCCCATGTGTTGCCATGTCGACTGCCCTGCCTCTACTAAGTTTCATCCCATGTGCCTTCAGTTTTGCATTCCAATCCCCTATCATTTGTTGAAGCCCATGTTCAGGGTCTATTTTTAGTACCACATTGACTGAAAATAGCAGCTCTGTTCTTTCCAAACTATTTGCTAACATAGACAATCAGCAGTATGAATAGCAGTGGGCTCAAGAGCTGAACACGGATGCATAACCACTCCAAATGGCAGCCCCTTCAAACACTGTTCATACTTGTGTCATTGAAATCTTGTACTTTTGTCGCACTAATTCCAACCATGTTTCTGGGACCTTGAACCATCACAGGACTGCCCAAACCAATTTTCTTGGGACCTTGTTATACGTTTTCTCCTATTCTAGGAATGCCCAGTCTCTTTCCTCATCTGTGGCTTCTTCTCCACTATCTGCCTCATTGCAAACACTAGGTCCACAGAGCTGCATCCTGATATGGATGTAAACTGCTCATCTCCCATCTCACTTTCAACTGCTGCTTATGTTTTTGTCCATCACCTGCTCCACCACTTTCATGCAGTGTGACAAGGAGTTTGATACCTCTATACTGCCAAAAGTTGTGAATGTCTCCTTTGCTCTTGTACACTGGTACCTGCACATCCAGAGAACTGGAAAGTGTTTCAGTACCATCAGGAGACATTTCTCCCTTGTCATTTTGATCACATCTGCCATGACTATCTGAGCCTGTTGCTTTCTCCAGTTTCACTTTCCTTAGTGCTGTTCTTACTACTTCTATGGTGGGCTCTTCCTCTTTTTTCATCATATGCTGTGTCCATGGCAGTACAGCTTCTGTGGGGTTTTCTTCATTCAGAAGCTGCTGGACGTACTCCTTCCATCTGGCTTTCATGTCCAAAGCACTGGTGAGTAGACTGTTGCTGGCATCACTTATGATGTCTGCTGACTACCTTATCCTTCTGTCTGTCTCGCAACCTGATAGCAGATGGCACAAAAACTCAGTCACTTTCCAGAAGCTGGTAAGGCTCATCAGATAGCCACAGTGGCAAAAAGCATGCCAACAAAGAGGCTGAGAGCAGTCAATCAGTATTCCTTGTTAGTCTGGCCCATCTCTTCTCCTTCCACTTCTTGCATGCCTTTTTTTGACAGCTTCCTGCACGTCAGCATTACAGCATCAGCTTTTTCTCGATTTCCATTCTCGTTTCTGACGCACTTCTGTTTAGTCTTCACAAATGCTGTTTTCAGCATCTGTCATTCTTCTCTAACTCCACCTATTTCCTCCTCTTCTTGAGGTGCTAGGGCCCTGGTATTTCTTTGAACTTTTGTGCTTTCAGTCAAGACAACTTCAAGGTCTTCAGCCTAGCCTCCATTGCCATTAGAGTTTTCTAACCACTGCTTGCAGCTGATTGCAACCACCAGAGGTTTGTGCTGGGGGTCAACAGTTTCATTGGAGATGACTGTACAATCCCTTTCTCGTAGTAAGGAAAGGGCATAGGGATAAGAGTAAGTCTACCAAAGTAGAATACTGACCACTCCTGTAGGAGTGTGTCTTTTGGTGAACAGTGTATTGGCCTCCATCAGGCCATTTGCAGTCTAGAACAGCATGTCCTTTATTTGTCAAGGGTAGGCTATGCTTACTTAACCTGATGGATTTTTTTGAAAAGATCACCAAAGCAATAAATGAAGGCAAAACGGTGCATGCTGCATACCTTGACGTGGCCAAAGCTTTTGACAATTCCCCGCTCAGGTAAAATAGAAAAGCTAAGTAAACTGGGAATAAACCCCTATGTTACCCATTGGGTTGCCAACTAGTTCACAGATAGGATGCAGGAAATCAAAATAGGGGACTTTACCTCTAGAAAGAGACCAGTCACCAGTGGAGCCCCCTGTGGTTCTGTGCTCAGACCTTTCCTGTTTGGCATCTACTTTTCTGAAGTAAAAGCCAATACCAAAGGGCTATGACTAAGTTTACAGATGACTGCAAGCCAGGAGAAGTCATTGAATCCCCACATAACTTTCCCATCCTGCACAAGGGTTTGTCCCAAATAAATGACTTGTGCCAAAACCATGGACAAACGAAATGCAACAAAAAATACATGATCATATCCTTTGGGAAGTCTTCTATCCCAGGGAACTAGCACATTAACAATACACTCCTAAGAGTTGAACCAGTTGTTGGGGGTTTGGGAACTTATGGGGCTCATCAACAAAGGGATTGTGTGTCTAGATCTAGGGAGGTCATTGTCCATTTACTCAGTCCTCATCAGGCCAGTCATGCCCCCCTTTGGCATGAATCTGTCAAGACTTATGCAACAACTAGAATGCCCATAGAGATATCTTACTAAAAGGATACAAGGCCTAAACAATTTCTACATGACCAGAATGGAAGCCATGTCACTATACTTGGTATCCTACAGACCTCTAAGAGATGACCCTCCAAACCCAATATTGATAGATTTACTGCCCAACAGCAAGTCAAACATCATCAGAAATGCTCTGTCTAGGATCTAAACCACTTCTGCATCAACAGAATGGTTTGGAAGGACATGAATTTCTTATAGGTTCATAGGTTCATACTAGGCTATCTGCCCTAGGGCATTTATAAGCCTAGCCAGAGTGTGTTTGGCTTTCGCCACCCATTTTAAATTAATTTTGCTATGCCCTTTTTCGAGGTTAGTATACTGTGCCTCTGTCCAACAGTGACACAGAAGTGATACTCGGGGTAAACCTACGATCTCCCATCCACTCATCAAGATTCCTCTTGAAGAGAGTCCATGAATCTTGCAGAGGAAATCACTGCTCTGAAACAGCCTCCTCATCCACATTAAGTTAATCCCTGTCCATATTCAAGCGCAACTTGGATCTATGACTGGGGAACAGAAATTTTACCCCGGGGCTACTAATGGACATAGGCAGCTCTTAATCGCTTTATCTCATGCATGAGTCTCCTCATATTATCTATGGTATGATCCTAGTTATTCTCCTTAGGGGTAATATACAATTATTGACCATGGAAGGAGCAATGCCGATCTCTAAACAAATGGGACCGGTTAATTAGAGCACAAAAAGGGAAATTGGCTAGGCTTAAAATGGCCTGCAAGGGCAGCTAGCCTAGTACTTACCACAGACCTAGTCTTGTTGCCTCGCTCACATGGATGCAAAGCAGTCCTCGTTTCCTGATCCCTGCCATTCTGGTCCCCTACTTTAAGTACAAAATCATTTTGTTCTGCTTTTTCTATTAGGTGGATTTACATTACACACATTGATTAAACTTCTGTGACTTACAGTACACTCTAGTGGCTTTCTATTAACGCTAAGCAGGACTTTACACTCCACTAGCAACTACTTATACAAAGATATCCAGTTATCTTTATCTGAAATGCAGACTTGGCCGCTGGTAACCTGGACAGCCAGTACTCCGCATATGCAGCAGCTCAGAGAACCCTATAATAAAGCTCAGGACCACAATCTCTTGCAGAAATTACTGCTTTGGGGAATTACCTTTACCTCAGTGTGAATGAATTCTATTCTACCTCCTTTAAGCATGCACTTATTCAGTTACTCTTTTTTAAACAACTTTGCTGAATTATCACTTGTGACATAGGCAAATTTACATTCATATAAAAGTAATCAGACTATAATTAACATAAAAAGAAGTTATGTTCTTACCATAAACGTTCCATCTGTGTTGTCTATCTTCATTCGTTCTTGACTGATGGTGGGTTCAGTTCAGACCTCTTGGACATCACTCGACCTTTATACATAGCTTGCGGCAGCCAAAAACATTGGAGCTAAGGCTCTAACCACAATGCCTCTCTCCCCATTACCTCAGATCGGGTTTGCCTAGTAGTAAAGAAAACACAGAAGCCCCAAGATATAATCCTATAACATCCCAGGACTAAGTCCGAACCTCCAGGAGTCTTTTGGAGGGGGCAGTTGGGTGGAATGTCAAGAATGAATGACTATCGACAACACAGACGGAACGTTATGGTAAGAACGCAACTTCTTTATCTGATGTTATCAATCTTCATTCGTTTTTGACTGATGGGAGAGTCCCTAGCTACTTTAGATCTTGGGAGGTCCTAAGGAAGGATATTCCTGAGTACCATAAAGGGAAAGGATGCTCTTCCCACTGGTTCCTATTATGTTGTCAGACTTTTAAAAGTTTGAACGTCATATGGTCGACACCATATGATCGAACTTTTAAAAGTTCAAACGTTAGCGGAGATCCCCATACAGTGCGGCAATGGAAGTTTTCCATTGTCTGCATTGTAGTGCGATCTCAGAGTTGGTATATTTAAAGAGCGGCGGTGTAAGGGCTTGCCCCCCTGCTTAAGCTTTCAGGTAGGCTTTTATTTATTTTATTTAATTTTTGAACTTAAGAGTTCGAACATATAGTCTCGATCATACGGTGTTCAAATTTTTAAAAGTTAGATTATCGGATACAGACCTCCCGTGCAGACCACGTCTAACTTGTAATGAGTGATGTGGAGCAGCCCAAGTTGCAGCTGCACATACATCTTCCATAGAAGCTCTGGAATGGAAGACCACTGAAGTGGAAAAAGATCTTTTAGAATGAGCTCTAACTGTAGCGGATAGCTTGAGTTTATTTTGGTTGTACACAAAGGTAATGCAGTCTCAGCCATTTTGACAAGGTGATCTTTTGATATAGGCTTGTCCAATCTGGGTCCTGAAAATGACAAATTGTTGGTCTGATTTTCTAGAAGAATTTGTTCTGTCAAAGTAAAAACGTAACTGTGGACATCTAACAAGTGTAAATAAGAAGTTGTGTACTCGCCATAACGTTCCATGTGAGTTGTTCATCTCGCCTTCATTCTTGACTGATGGGTTCGGAGCCGATCCATCGGCTCCGGTACGGCCGTATGCAAAGCTCGAGGTCTTCTAGTAGCTCGAGGCCAAGCCCCTATCATGATGCACCGCGAATTACCTCAGATCTTGTTTGTGCGTGTACTATAATCATATAAATGAGCTATCCTCCTATGGAAAGGAAGGAATTGAGCAACCAGGATAAGACCAACATCTAGGTCAACTATGAGCCAGGAGGGGGAAGGACGGAGGGACATAAGAATGAAGGCGAGATGAACAACTCACATGGAACGTTATGGTGAGTACATAACTTCTTAATGTGAAGTTGTTCAATCTCACCGTTCATTCTTGACGGATGGGTAGCATCCCTAGCACCATCAATCTCGGGTGACTCACAGGAGTACATTCTTCAGGACTGCAGACCCAAAGGAAGCCCTGTCCCTGGAGGCCTTAACTTTGTAATGAGTGATAAAGGTATGAGATTTTGACCAAGTAGCTGCTGCACAAATGTTAAAGGGGCAGTTTGGATGAGGATGTAGAAACTGCTCTGGTTGAGTGAGCTTTAATCTTGTGTTGCAAAGGCATATTAGCAGCTGAATAGGCAAAGGTGATACAATCACATAACCATTTAGACAGAGTTGCTTTTAGCCACTGGTCTATATTTACTGGATTCAGCGAATGAACCAGAGCTGGTCTGATTTCCTGAAATCTTTTGTTCTATCCAAATAAAATCTGAGCTGTCTGAACATCAAGTTTGTGCAGCATATACTCCAACTTGTTGGAATGATTAGGGAAGAAACCTGGTAATTCAATAACTTGGTTGATATTGGTTTCTGAACAAACTTTGGGCAAAAATGAAGACTACGTCCCAAGTGATACTCTTGTCAGCATGAAAAATCAAATAAGGAGGGTTGATAGATAAAGCCTGAAGCTCTGACACACACTGCGGGCGGAAGTAATAGCTACCAGAAAAATAGTTTTCCACGACAAATATTTGAGGTCACAAGATGATGTTGGTTCAAACGGGGTGGGGTGGGGGGTTATATGTGACATCATAAAATTTAGATTACATGGAGAATGGGGAGTTTTCACAGGTGGTCTCATATGAAATGTCTCCTTGAGAAATGCCTTGGATAACTTGTGGGATGTAACCAGTCAATCCCAAGACGAAAGTTAGATATAGCAGCCAACTGGACCCGAACTGTTGCTGCTGCCACTCCTTTCCTTTGTTAAAAATCAGTCAAGAATTCTAGCATGGATGTCAAGAAGGCTTGGTAAGGATTAATGCTATGCTTAGAGGCCCATATGGAAAATCTCTTCCACTTACTAAGATGCAATCTTCTAGTGGACGGCTTATGAGAAGACAAAAGGATCTGTTTTGTCTCACTGGAGAAGTTACGAAGACTGACTAGGAGGGGAACTGGAGCAGTCAAGCTGTCAGCTTCAATGACTGCAGAGAAGGATGAAGGTCCCCCGACGGATGTGTCAGAAGGTCTGGAACTGGGTCCAGAATCCAAGGATCCTCCAAAAGAGGATGTTGAAGGAATGGGAACCAAATCTGCTGAGGCCAATGAGGAGCTATAAGAATGATGTTCCTTCCTAGGGATTTTGCTTTCTGTAGAACTTTGGGTATCAGTGGGATTGGTGGAAATGCATGGAGGAGACCCGGGGGCCAATCATGTAGGAGTGTGTCCCTCGGGGCTTCCCCGGAGGAGGAATCAGGGCAAAGTAGCTTCTGCATTTTATGTTGATGCGACTGGCAAAAAGGTCGCAGCAAGGCTGGCCCCATTTGCGGAAATTCCTGTTCGCAATCTCTTTCTTGAGGGACCACTCATGCGGTAACAAGATTGCCCTGCTCAGTTTGTCTATCACGTTGGATCTCCCAGGGATACGCATTGCCAACAGAAAGTGCTGGGAGGAAACAGCCCACTGCCAAACTCTGAGGGCTTCTCGGTAAAGGGGGTAAGATCTGGTTCCTCCCGCTTGTTCAAGTACCAGACTACTGACATGCTGTCTGTCTGAATTGCAACTGTTCCTAGGGGAAGAGAGTCCTGAAAGTACTGCAACGCCAAAAGTACTGCTCTCATCTTCAGAACACGGATATGCAAGTGTGACTCCTGATCTGTCCATATGCCTTGGGCAGTCTTTCCCTGAAAATGCCCCCCCCAATCCCATCAGGGAAGTGCCTGTGGTCACAATGGTTACTGGAGGGGGTAGAACAAAGGGACGTCCTATTGTGACATGGAGACGTCAACCACCACTGGAGATCTTTCTTGCAAGAGCTTGTAAGCAATTTTGTGTGGTCCATGGGAAGTTCCTGGTAAGACCATTGAGTGAACAACAGCCACTGAAGGATCCCCATATGCATTCTTGCCAACGGTATGGATAGGATTGCTGCAGCCATCAAACCCAATACTTTCAGCACTTCTGAAGCTGGTGCTCTGACTTTCGATACCAATGTGCTGACATGCTGATGAAGAAAGACTCTTGATTGGTAACCTTAGAGTGGTGGTTGAGGTGTCTAGCTCTGCCCCGATAAAAATGATATGCTGCGATGGAGACAAGGCAGAGGTTTCCGAGTTGACTAATACCTAACTGATTGCAGAGGGACAGTGTGTAATCCCTTGCCTGAATAGGTTGATGCCTGGTAGTGGCGGTAAGCAGCCAGTCTAGGTATGGAAACACCTGGAATCCTAGATGCCTCAGGTGAGCAGTGACCACTGCCATACATTTGCTGAACACTCTGGGGGGAGCTGTAGTGAGACCAAAGGGCAGGGCTCGAAACTGAAAATGATTGGCTCCCAGCCAGAAATGCAGATTATCTCTGGATGGTCTGGCCATCTGTGTGGTAGTATGCATCCTTGAGATCTATCGAGCACATCCAATTGTCTTTCCCTAAGAAGGGAAGTATAGACTGGAGCATGACCATCTGGAACTTCTTTCTTTACATATTGGTGGAGTCTGCTGAGGTCCAAAATGCGTCTCCAGTCCCCTGTTTTCTTTGGAACCAAAAAGAACCTTGAGTAAGTTCCGGATCCTGTTTGGTCTGCTGGGACTGGCTGGATGACTCTTTCTAGCAACTTTTGGACCTCTATAATTGCTTGTTCCCTGTAACTGGGTGGAATGTCTGGGATTCTCCTTATGAATGGAGGGGGTGTGACGAATGGTATTAAGTACCCTCTGGAAATGATACTTTGTGCCCAGCTGTCTTATTTCTTGCCAGGTGTCTGGATACAAAGATAAGCGACCCCCAACTGCCTCCTGTCAGGCCACCTTTTCAGGAGCACTGGTAGGGTTGCCCAGAGAAGTGATCTGTCACCCTGATGTTGCAAACCCCCTCTGCTGCGATGGCGGCATCTTCCACTACTACCCCTCCTCTGCCCCTGAAGGGGGGTTCACCACGTGTGTCCTGAAAGGCTCCTTGGCCTTTCCGGAACCAAATTTTCCCTCCCCTTTGGGATAAGGCCAGGTAGGGGTGGAAAAACTGACTCCAACGGCAGACAGTCTTTCCCTCCTGTACACACCTGGTCAAAGTTTCCTTCACTTTAGGCCCAAAAAAGGATGAGCCGTCAAACGGGGTGTTTACGAACGATGACAAAGAGCTCCGCGAAGGAACACAAGCACATCCAGGAATGTCTTCCAAGAGCAATTCTTGTACCCACTGCCCTACTCATTCCATCAGCTGCATAAGATACGAGACACATGGATGAGTTGACAATAGAATTTAGGGTAGAAAGCTGGGCAGTAACTTTGTCGGAGGCCCCTTCAGCTACTGTACCCTGAAGAGCATCTCCCAACTCCTTAAGGAGATCTCTTTGCAACCAAGTAAAATGGGTTAAGTAGTTCAGTGAACGGACAGCAAGTCGCTGAGCTGAACATGCGTTTCCCACATCTATCCATGATCCTAGACTCTCTATTAGGAGGATGGATAGACGAGGAAGTCTCAGACATTTCGTTTTTGGTGGCTGCCGCCACCACCATGGCATCAACAGGGACTCCTTTGGTTAAGAAGGTTTTATCTGGTGGGGCTGATATAAACTTGTTAGGTCTCCTAGGAACAGACTCCGGTGACTCCCATGCCCTTAGAGAGACCAACTGCATGAGCTCATCGAAGGGCGGAGACACCCAAGAGGTGGAGAGTTGAGACCCGAAAGCCTTCAGGAGAAATGACTCATCCTCAGTATGGCTTTTGGACTGCCAATCACCTTTCTGCCCAAGGATCCCAAGTATCTCAGCAAAGGAGATATACTCAGAGGGGGACCACGGGGACCCTTCTAACTCATCCAAGTCAGTGTCAGATGTTAAAGACTCCTGTGGGGAGTCCAGGTGTCTCCTCTTGCACAATCTCTTCCTGGGAACCTCCTCAGTGGGAGCCTCTGGGGAGGTCTCGGTAGAGCAGGGGGCACCCTGTAGGGCTACCTGAGGCTCTGGGTCTCTACGCTTAGCCTGGACGATTGAAGTAGCAGACACAGGCGCTTTAGGGGATGAGGAAGCAAGGCCTGAAGTACAGGATGTCTTGGGGGACAAAGCTCTCCTTATGGCCTCAAAGGCATCATGGCCTCGATGGGAAGGAATTGACTGATCCGAGGGAACTGTCAAACCCTCCCGCACAGAGACCGTGGGCTCCGAGCCGGAGGTACAAGCCGAGCTCATCCAAGCCGAAGCCCCATGAGGAAGAGTCGGCACTGACAAGTCGGTCCAACTATCTTCCCTGGATCCGACTGGAGAGTGTCAACTCCTAGAGTCCCCATTTGGCGCCGAAGACATCAAGAGTGGATGGAGCAGAGGACACTGGAGCAGGTATCTGCTCCAAAGGCTCCAAAATAAACAGGTCTGCTTCCGCTGGCTCTGAAGGGCCGTTACGGCTTGGAGGAGTAGTCAAAGCAGGAGTAGTGGCCTTCGGCTCCGAAGCTGCATGGGTCGGAGCAGACAACAATTTAGCAAGGCCTGGTGCCTGTTGAAGCTTCTGCACCAGTCGATCCATACCCAAATCCAACAGGCTGACAGATGACCTAGATGACTGCACCGATGGTGCTGACTGAAGCAATGGTGACTGAGGCACTTATGATACCGGCTCCAAAGCTGTGGGCCAGCTCAGAGGTCTATGCAGCCGATGTCGCAGAATCCTCTGATTTTTTTTTTTTTTTATTTCTTGGAATGCTTGGAGTCCTTAGATTCCACAGAAGACTTAGAGGACTTGGAAGATTTGCTGGCCACATCCTGGTCACACAAAGCCTCTTGAAAAGGGTGCTTTAACAAGCCCCTGTCCATCAACTTCTTCCTCTCTAACACTCTCTAAGAAAAAGAATGACATATGGCACAAGACTCTTAAGTGTACAGCTCCTAAACAATAAACGCATGTTACATGTCCATCCGTAATGGACATTTTTTGATTGCAAACTGGACATTTTTTAAAACCAGACTTTGGGTGTTTGCCTTTATCATTCACCATAATAACTGCTATAAAAACATGCAGAGCAGATAACCAATTTATTAGGCTTTAAACAACACACGCACAAAAACGAGCTTAAGAAAAAGTATCTCAAAAAATTCAACTAGAAAAAAGCTATTTATAGTAGAAAAAGCTATGTAAACACACACACACTATATAGATAACTGGAAAAAGCTATATAACACACACACTAAGATAACTAGGCCAAAAACACGAGGCCAAACGTTAAAGATTAATATTTTTAAACACATGGGAAGGTGACCGCTAGAAAGCTTCAAAAAGCTAAGACAAATTTTTAGTAAACTATGAAAAACACGCTAAATAGAAAAGTTTTAAATTGTACTGGCCCGAGCTTGCACTGGAACCTCCAAATCGGATGCCATGGCAAACTAGATCTGGGGTAATTCACAGTGCATCATGGGATAGGGGCTTAGCCTCGAGCTACTGGAAGACCTCGAGCTTTGCATACGGCCGTACCGAAGCCAATGGATTGGCTCCGAACACATCAGTCAAGAATGAACGGCGAGATTGAACAACTTCACATCACTACATTCCTTTGTAAATTTTGGGAAGAAAAACGTTAAGTCTATGGACTGGCTGATATTACATTCTGATACCACTTTGGGAAGGAAGGTGGGATTGGTTCTGAGTGATGCTCGTTCTTTGTGAAAAATGATGTATGGATGATTCACACAAAGCCTGCAACTATGAAATTCTCCTAGCAGATGTGATACCTACTAGGAAGAGGGTCTTCCAAGACAAGACCTTGAGGTTGCAAGTAGCTGTTGGCTCAAAGGTCTGTCGAACTAGACATTGTAAGACTAAGGTCAAATCCCAAGGCGTTACAGGGTCTTTGAAAGGGGGGTTTTAAGTTGAGTGCCTTTAAGAAAAATTTTCCATAGATGAGACATCAAGGAATGGTCATCAAAACAGTTACGAAAATTTGAAATAGCAGCCAAATGAACCTTAATTGTAGAGGTAGAGACACCCATTTCAAATAAGGTAGCTAAATATTCCAGGACCTTGTCAACTGATGCCGAGAAAGGGTCCATGCGATTTGTACTCTCCTAAACTGAAAGTCTTTTCCATTTGCCAAGATAAAGCTTCCTTGTGGATGGTGTATGGGAGGCCAGAAGTATCTTTTGCACCAGACAGGACAAGTTATTCTGCCTGGTAATTACTAGAATTGGAGAAACCAAGCAAGTCAGTTTGAGATTTTGAAGATTGGGATGCACCAGACCCTGAGGGCGAGACAGTAGGTCCAGAGCTGGGTCCAGAGTTCACAGGGGTGAACCAGATGAGGCCAAAGAAAGGGGAACCAGACGAGGGGGCCAGTACACTCCAATGAGAATCACTTTGCTTCTCAACCGTTGGCCTTTCCTCAAACTGGGGGATCAGTGGAACTGGGGGAAAGGCATACAGGAGTCCCAGGGGCCAATTGAGAAGAAGTGCATCTCTCTGGGACTCCCCACGAGGAGGGATGAGGGCAAAGTAGCTGCTGCATTTGTGGTTCATAGGAGAAGCCGGTCACAGCAAGGCTGAACCCCATTGACAAAAGATAGTCACTACGTTGGAATTGAGACACCACTCATGAGGCGGGCGGATACATCTGCTCAGCTTGTCCACAGTCACACTGGAGTTCCCCGGGATATGCATTGCTATGAGAAAGTGGTTGGAAGCAATTGCCCACTGCAAAATCCTTAGAGCTTCCCGACACAGAGGGTAGGACTTTGTTCCCTCTTGTTTGTTGATGTACAAGACTGGATTGCAATTGTCCCAGAAGGAAGGACAGCCTGGAATGCTTGCAATGCTAAAAGCACTACCCTCAATTCTAAGATGCTGATGTGCAAACTGGCCTCTTGCGGTGACCAAGTGCCTTAAACAGTCTTTCCCAGAAAATGCCCCCACCCCCACCCTATCTGGGAAGCATCCGTGGTCACTACAGCCTTGGGCTGAGAGGGGGAAAGGGATGACCCCATAGAATCTCTTCAGGCTTCACCCACCACAATAAGTCCTTTTTGCAGCGATTTTTTATCAAGACTGGATGGGACATGGGGTGCATTAGAAGTGACCATTGTGCCGCCAAGATCCACTGAAGCAGCCTCGTGTGATACCTCGCTACGGGAACCAACGTTATTGCTGTTGCCATGGATCCCAGAGCTTGTAGTACCAGATGAGCAGGAAATTTGTTTTGGGAAATGATTACCTGAAGTTGTGATCTGAGCTTCAAAACACTGTGGAGAGGAAGGAAGGCTACACAGGACACTGTATTTAACCTTGCTCTGATGAACTCCAGATCCTGCGTGGGAGCCAACTGCGACTTTTCTTTGTTGACTGAAATGCCTAGCATCTTGGCAAGATGTAGAGCAAAGTTTATGGCATAAAGCAGTAGATGCCTGGAGGGAGCAGTGAGGAGCCAGTAGTCTAGATATGGAAACACACGGAATCCCTGCAGTCGCAAATAAGCTGCTACGACTGGCATGCCTTTGGTGAACACCCTGGGGGATGTGGTGAGACCAAAGGACAGTGCTCGAAATTGGTGTTAAGTATGGCTTTAAATAATTTGTTTTTAATTGAAGTAATTAATGTTAATTGGACTACTATTTAACGTGCTTGTTTTAAGTCATTTTTATCCAAGTCTGATGGAGGTGAACCCTTGAAAGTGCTTACTTACAATAAATTGGATATTCTGCTGCGTTACATCCAGTGCTACAGTGTTTTTTCTCATAACTTCCGGAGTGTTTGTTCATTTTTATGTGGTAATACACATCCTGAGGATTTAGAGCACATCCAATAGCTCTTCTCTAGAAAGGGAAGGATTGACTGAACAGCGATCATCCGGAATTTTGTCTGTTGTAAAAATTTGTTCAATAGGCTGATATCCAAGATTGGTCTCCAGTCCCCTGTCTTTTTTGGCATTAAAAAGAATCTCGAGTAGAATCCACATTCTATTTGGTCTGGTGGGACTACCTGGATGACATTTTTGAAGCAGCTTTTGAAACTCTAGTGCTGCTAGATCCCTCTGACTGGGTAGTACATCAGGGTTTCACTTTTGGGATTTTGGGCAAAGAAGAAAGAGAATATGGTAACCTCTAGTAATTATTTTCTGCACCTAGGTGTCTGAGGTTATTTAATCCAGGCTGAATGGTGCAGAGAGAATCTTCCCCCGACTGCTTCCAGACATAAGCATCGGGCTTCTGTTCAGGACCACCGATAGGGGGACTGTCCAGGAAAGGAAACTCTGGAGCCCTGGTTACATGGACCTCCTCTGCCATGGGAGGGGCATCTTCCAGAAGAATTCTCCCCTCCGCCCCAGGAGGAATACTCACCACGTGCGTCCCAAAAAGCCCTTGGGTCTTCTTGAACCACATTTTCCACTCCTCTGATTCCTGGAGTAAGGTCACTGTGGAGTGGAAAAACGAACGCCCGGAGCAGAAAGGGTCTTTCAGCCTTTCTCGCACCTGGCTAGTGTCTCTCTGACTTTTGAACCAAACAAGAAGTACCATCACCAGCAGTGTTGACAAAAGGAAAACTTAAAGGGTCCCATGAAATCACACAAGCGCATCCAGGCATGATGCCTAAAAGCAATGCCTGTACCCACTGCTCTAGATGTCCTTTTGGCTGTATGAGCAATAAGCCACATGGACGAATTTGAGATAAACTCCAGGGTGGCAAGCTGAGAGGCTACTACAGCTCAAACCTAGTCAGTCAGATACTGCTCCTGCAATGGTGTCTGAAAGCTCAGTTATCAGATCCCTTTGGAGTCTAGTAAAGTGTGCTAAGAAGTTCAAGAACCAAATTGAGAAGGTCAATGAAGCAAAAAAACACTTCTGAAATCTATCCATCATCCGAGACTCTGTTAGGAGGATAGATAGCTGAACTCTCATTGGGGAGTTCCTTTTTTGTGGCCACTGCCACCACCATGGCATCCACTGCTAGACCCTTAGACCAATGAGGCTGATTTTCCGAGGCTGAAATAATCTTATCTGGTCTCCGGGGAATAAGTTCTATGGAGTCGGGAGCCTTCCACGCTCACTGAATGATTAACTTAACTAGGTCATCTGCGGGCAGGGTCACCCAAGAATTAGAAGAGCAGGCATGAAAAGCTTGCAAGAACACAGATTCCTCAGAGGATAGGATTGAGGGCTTCCAATCACTCCATCTGTTTTAATATTTCCAGGATGTCTCCAAGAGAGACAATCTTCCAGGGGTGATCGTGGGGACCCTTCCCCTTCATTGTAACCTGTCTCTTCAGTGAACGATTCTTCTGGAGAATCCAGGTGCTTCCCTCTTGCACATCATCTTACAGGGTGGCCCCTCAGGGGGAGGTTCTGAGGACTACTCTGAAGAGGGAGGACTCTGAACTGGGGTGTCTTGTAGCTCATTTATCTGTTGTCCTGGCATAGAAGATTGTGACTACTGCGAACCAGTGGAAATAAAAATGTGGCACTTTGACACGGATGGAACCAGCTGGAAGCCTACCGAGGCCAAAGCTCTCTCCATAATCTGGAAGGCTGACCCACCCGAAGAGGTATGGGAGCCCAGAACAGAGAAAGATAACCTCGGAATCAGGGTCATATCCCACTCCGATGAGCAGCCACCTAGAGTAGGAGCAAAGAGAGGGCTCGAAACTGCCATGGCCCCGAGAGACGTAGACCCACCGTGAAAACAACCAGAACCGATCCAAGGATATCAGAACAGATAGCCAAACTATAGTTCCAGGTGTGCTGTGGATCTGAAGGAGCAGAAGACCAGAGTCGACTCTGGTACCAAGTTGAGAGCCACTGTCGGCATTGAGGTAACTGGCACTGGCAGCATCGAAGTGGGGGGGGGGTCTAAGCCCTGAAATGAGGTTGAAGGAGGATAAACTGGTGGACTCCTTGGAGAATAAGCCTCAGCTCTGGGTGGAAGAGAGGTTTGTGACGGTGCAGAGAGGCCTCTGGCTGCCAAAAGCTGATCCACTAATCTGACTATGTCCAATTCTGAGAGACTCCTGGAGGAATGGATTGACATTTCCAAAGGGGAATCAGGCCTATCCAGAAAGGGGCTTGGTTGTTGACCCAAAAAGAGGTCTACTGAAGGAGAATATCTAGTCCAGGGAATAATTGGCAGATCGACTTTCGGCACCATAGGCTGTTGTATGAAAAGGGATTGTGGAACCGAATGAGAGGACAGTGGAGGCTGAACAGAGGCTAATGTCAGCGCTAACGTAATGGTCAGTGTCAGAAGTTTTAGTCTGAGCTGGTTCAATGACTGACAGCACTGATGAGGACTTAGTTGTTTTTGCTGCTGGAGGTGGTGATATTGCCAATTTCGGTACTTTGACTTTCGGTTATGAAGAAACTGTCGGAACTTGTGGTTTTTCGTGACTTGTTTCATGTGCCGTAGGGAAGTGGCCTCTTTTCTTTACATCACGTTTAGCAGATTTTGAAGTCTCCACCTTAGATAGGGCTTCAGTAAAAGGACATTTCAGTAAGCCTTTCAAAATAAGCATACTGCTCCTTTCAGCCAAAGTATGTGCGCTAAAGCCCTGAAAAATAGTATAAGTCAAGTCCAAGTGAGGGGCACCCAAATAGTACACGCAGGAAATATGCCCATCAGAACTGGGCATCTTTCTGCCACAGTCTTGACACTGCTTGAATCTGGATGTCCCCTTTTGCTTCTCTGCCATATTGAAAGTTAGGTCACCGATATACATGCACACACACCTCTACAACAGAGAGGAAGTCAAGAAAATGTATTTTTTTTGATATGCCAATAGTGGTACAGAGAAATGACCCAAACCAGGAAGAGAGGATACTAACAATGGTACGAGAGATTACCAACAGTAATAGAAAAAGGGAGGAGACCTGATACCACGTGATGGTAATAAAAGAGTTTCTGAAGGGTAAAAAAAGGGGTGGGTAGAAATAGTCGGAAAAGCAGTCACTCACAACAAAAATGTTGCGAAACTATCTCGCAAAACATTTTTAACCAAATATGCTTAGAAAGAAATTTAAAGCACTTAGCCGAGAGCATCACCTGACATGTCCAATTTTCTACACAGCAAACGAGATCCGAGGTAATGGGGAGAGAGGCATTGTGGGTAGAGCCTTAGCTCCAGATTTTTTGGCTAGCACGAGCTATGTATAACAGCCAAGGCGGTTCCAAGAGGCCGGAACCAAACCCATCATTCAAGAATGAATGAAGATTGACATCAGATCAAACATTTTACTTTATACACCTTGCTATATGTCATATACTGTAAACCAGGCAACATTACATAATTATCCTGTTTTTGTTCAAAAGAGAAAAAAAAAAGCCGGAAACATTTATTAAACCATCACTTACTACATAGGCAATCATACATTTATATAAACCACACAGACACAATCCTAGTTGCAAGCCTTTTACATCACAAAGCAAACTGATGCACCATACCTCTCAAGTATACCTCATTATGAGGAATGTACCTCATTTGGGGTCTTAAAAAGTTCATGTTCCTTGAAGTTCCATCAAAGTTACACATTGAAAGACTCCGTCACATATTCAGTGTTAGGAATTTGTTTAAGCGAAATCCATTGTAAATAGAAATTAATCATATTAATTCATTAAAAGATCTTTATACGTATAAACCAGCATATTTTAACTATCCTATGACCCTTCCTAGTTGAAGTTGTTAGTAAGCCATTAGTATGTGTTCCACATTATGAGGGCTAGTGTTCCTCATTTTGGACATGGAAGGTTGAGAGCTGTCATACACTCCCAGTTGCAAACATTATACATCACTTATAATCTACCCAGTCTTTTTCAGTCAAACATTACATAGCTCATTCAAGTCCTGACGTCATTTAAACCTCATTCCTCCCTTGTACATATTGTTCCCACAACTCCCATTTTTTCCTATGTACTTTGCTCCTACCCTTTTTTTAAAGATATCAATTCCAGTTGTTTTCTCTACTTCTAGTACAGTTGGTTTAGATTTTGATTTCTGTTTTCTAGTAATTGCTTTTTTTGGCAGCCACCATTATTAGACACATCAAGGCCTGACCATGTCTAGGCAATTCATATTCTGTATCACAGCTCAGAAAAATCATCTCACTCATTAGACCAATCTGCCCACCCAGCATCTCTGACTGTGCATCCAACAGGGAATCCTTAAAACCCACCAATTCACTGCACTCCCAGAAAATATGCTCACAGTTGCCTCTTTCATCACACCTCCAACATTTGCTGCCTACCTGACAGAGTCTAAGTGGGGTATAGAAATATCTATGCAAACATTTCCAGGCAAAAGTCCTAAATCTTCTAGATTTTGTTACATATTTGGGAGACAACACATCCTCCCATTCTCTGTGAATTGTTTACCCAATCTCTCTTCCCAATCCTTTCTAACCTCCTCTGATTGACTCAAAGTTATCATGCAATATTTTATACTCTACTAATTATTCCTTTTTTTTTTTTTTTTTTTTTTTTTAACGGCAATGTCTGTATTCGATTCTACTAAAACTCTGCCACTGCTGGTCTTTCATTTAGGACCCCCTATTTCTTTCTCTTTGCCTATACTCCGATATCACGCCCTGATAGGGAAGGCAATCTCTAACCTGCAGTCCAAATGAATTCTTGGCGTCTTCCCATTCTATCATCTTTTCCTCTTTCGTTACTTGCTCCCAATACCTTAGTTCCCTGGCCAGTTTCCTCCAATAAATTCCAGCCCCCTCTTGCCTATTGTCTACATCCCCATCAGCAGAATCTTCCTCCAATCCCGTGCTGGCTTGGTTCTTAGAATACTTTCTGCTACTTTACTGATGAATATTCGATTTGATTATTGTTATTCTCCTTAAAGACCTGCATCCAAAATCCCATCCTTTCCTTGCTTCTTGAGCTTTCCCAGTTTCATCATCATTCCTTTCTTCTTTGTGCTGTGTAAAGGAATTTCAACTGTGCAGCTCTGAAATACCCCTTCAGATTGGGTAAACCCAATCTGCCCTGTTCTATTGGAAGAATCAGCTGATCCCACTTGGCTCTTGCTACCTTCTCCTCCCAGATGGAGTCCTTCAGCTCTACTACTTATTCAGGAACTCCTGTTATACAATATCCTAATGCAGCTTTCTGGTCTCTGTTCTAAGCACTGCAGCTCTCAAGAGTCAAGTAACTTCTGCTTTGCAAAACAGCCAACAGACTTACAAGCTCTGCATTAATGCAGTCCTGGTCACTGTATTTTGCCACCTACTCTATATACACTTGCGTAAAAGTGTGCAAACAGCATCCTTAGTGGGTTACTGCTGCCATATCAGCTATGCTTGCACTTTTTTCTCAGTCTTGTAAAGTTTTTTCTACTAAATATGGCACAGGTAGAGTCCAGAAATACTCACTTGTGGCAAGCAGCCTCTAGCCAGTTACTAAACTGATATATAAATGCATGGATTACATGAAGGCAAAAAAAGATACATGCACATACAAAACCACGGGTAAGCAAAGTATGAGGCAGGTGTGGTGGAGGTGTTTAAGGACTTCATACTTACTTTCAGTCTCCAGTTATCAGTGGCTTCTTCCTTTATGCGCCCCAGCCATGCTTTATTAAACCAAGCAGCATCTCTGAAACATAAGTGAATTTCTATCAGAACATTAAAAACAGCAATTCAGAAAAGCTTTTCAGTCAAAGTGTTCACATTTACTATACCAAACCCCCACTTATACCGGTTTAAATCTTTTATGGTCTCCAGTGAAACAAAATTCCATCATTAAACTGCCCAGTACAATGATACCATCCTTTGCAAAGAAAGCACAGTTGTGTCACACTTACCAAAATTGTAGATGTTTAAGTAGGTCAGTGTTGCAGTACAGATTCTTGGGTCTTCCTGCCATGCAGAAGCCAGCGACTGGACCAATTTCCAGAGTTTTTAATTCATCCCCAGATGACGGATATCTGAGAACCAACATCTGGACATCTGAGTACAAGGACATCTGTCTGCACCATCTTCAAGTATTTCTAAGCAGTGGACAAGCAGTCTGATGCTGAAGGACAGCACGAGCTCTCCCAGATGCCAGAGTTAGCAAGGGTAGTAGTAAACTAACAAGTAAACAAGGGAATGATGGACCACAGCATTCTCCTCTCTCTTTTGTACCCAGCAAGAGGGAAATGAAAGGATCAGCAGATAGAGGGCTTGTACTGCAACAATGCTCCATGTAAAAGTCTAATATATGTGGTGTGACAACTGTACGATGCGCTCTTCAGAGTCAATGCTGCAGCACTGACTCTTGGAAGGATTCCCAAAGCTAGTGGAACGGTGGTAGGAGAAGCTGCTGGCCCTTAAAAAATAAAGTTTTGTAGGATGGCTGTAGCAAACCCTGCTCTAGCTCCTGAGGTGATGCCAAAATGGTAGTACTGAGCTTCAAGAGGCAGATTATATGGTGGTCTGTGTAGGAACTCCTTTGAGGAAGACGGTGGTTAACTACCCTGTGCCTGGATGGAATGAGCTTTGACATGACCAGGAAGACATTTTCCATGGTGACTAACAAAACCTAATGCAACTGGTTATCTATTTGGATATGGTTTATTTGCAGATGGCTTTTGCAGAGAGGGAAGAGGGCAAACCTATCAACAGTCGCTCTGCTCTATTAGGGTTTTTATCGCGTCTACGTCGCACCCGATTTGTAGGTCTACATCCAGGGAATGAAGAATTTGCTCCATTTTGTTCTGAGGGTTTGGAAAGAAAACTAGCAAGTGGAGAGTCCGGTTTAGAGAAAGTTCTGATACCACCTTAGACATGAAAGATGGATTAGTTCTAAAGGTTACCCCATCCCTGTGAAAGGCTCTATGCACATAAGGACTTGTATCTCAGAGACCAACCTTGCTGACCTAATGACAATTAGTAAGGTGGTCTTCCAAGTAAGAATCTTTGAGTCAGATATTGCTGGTTGAAAGAGAGGTAGGGTGAGTTTTTCTAGCCATGTAATTGAGATCCCAGGTGGGACCTAGGCTCCTACGTGGCATCATATCAATGACGACTTTTAGAAAACACTTCAGTTGGGAGTGAAAGAAAACAGGATTGGAATGGGGTAGGTAAACTGAAGTGGCAGAAGCATGCACCTGAATGCTGGAATAATAAAAGACCCAGGCTGAACACACCCAAAAGGTATTGCAAGACTGAATGTATGTTTTCCTGAGAAGGGCTAATATTCTTGCTGTAGTACCAGATGGAGAATCTATTTTGCCAAGTATGATTTTCTGGTGGTGGGTTTGCGTCTTAAGGATGGCACCTCCGGATTAGGGCCGACATTTTTTGGTGTTAAAACCAAATTCCCCAGGCTGTTAGTCTGAGTGTGGCCAGGTGAGGATGGAATACTGAGCCTTTGACCTGGATGAGGAGGTCCATCTACTGTTGGAAAGGGTGGACTCTTCCTTTACTGAGGATCAAAAGGAAGGAAAACCAGTGTTGTCTTGGTCAGAATGGGTCAATGAGAATCATACTTGGTCTGGCTTGACCTTTACCAGTACCCTGGGAATCAGGGTTAAGGGGGGAAAGGCATACAGGAATGGGTTGGTCCATTTGAATGAGAATGTGTCCATTTTCAAAATCTTTGTCTGATGGGTTCTGCAGCAGAACCTCTGAAGTTGCCCATTTTGCTAGCAGGAAAAAAAAAAAAAAAAAACAACTATTAAGGGAATTCCCCAATGTAAGGTAAAGTCCAGGAAAGTCTCCCTCTTCAGAATCTATCTGTTCGGGTCCAGAAGATCTCTGCTTAAGCAGTGAGCCAAGGTATTGTTCTGTCCAAGAATGTAAGATACTGTAAAGATTTAGTTTCAGGTCTTGTGCTAACAGCCAAATCTTCACAGCATGACTGCACAAGGAGTAAGAAATAGTGCCCTTTGTCCGTTTATGTACCACAAGACTGTGGTGTTGTCCATCTAAATCTGTAAAGTTCCTGGTGTTAGGCTTGCGTGAAAAACTTTCATGGCTAGACAGTCAATGCTTTTTGGTTTATTTGTAACTTCCTCTGATCTGGTGTCCAGATGCATTGCACCTTCATGGCCCTCAGGTGAGCTCCCCCCTAAATATAATTAAACTGTCTGCGGTGATGGTCTTTCTCGCCTCTGACAGAAAAGTTTGTGCCCAGTTTCTGGAGAATGTTTTTTTTTCCGCCATAGTAGCCCCCTTTTCTAGGAATGGGAGGAGAGAGACGAGTGGTTTTCAGGGCCTGAGAAAACTGTTCCCATGGAGTTTTTAGGAAACACTGCAGCCATGGCTTGGAACCGTAAAAAGAGCAAAGCCATACATACTAAAGGCCCCCTGACCAATCTAAACAGGCAGCCAAGACGGTAACACTGGACCCATAACAGTTCAGCTTCGTTAAAGGAAGGTCATGCCTATTAAATCTGATAAACATTTTTGAGAGAGTCACCACAGCATTGGATGAAGGTAAGACTGTGCACAAAGCTTACCTCGACCTGGTCAAGGCTTTTGATGCAATACCACACCCAGGAATTATGACAAGTTCACTAATTTAGGTATGAACCCTTTTATGACTCACTGGATAGCTAACTAGCTTACTGATAGGACCCAGGAGGTCAAAAACAGTGAGACCACCTCCACCAAAAGTCACTACAGGAATCCCCCCCAGGGCTCAGTACTGTGCCTGCTTCTTTTTGGCATCTATTTCTCTGAAATGGAAGCAAATACTGAAGGTTTATGGCTGACACACTGCAGATGATTGCAAACTTGGGGTAATCATCGACTGCCCTGCAGAAACTAGTATTCAAGAAGCTCTCTCTGACTAACAAATAGTGTCAAAGCCATGGCCTTAATGCTATGAAATGCATAACTGTACCCTTTGGAAAGTCAATAATAAAGGCTAATTACCATGTTGAGACCCCTAAGAGAGTCAACTGAATGGTCAGAGATCTGGGTACTCGCGTAGAAAGTAGACTTGCCTTCGACCAGCATGTGGCCAAAGTGGTCAGGAATCTTTTTATGTTGTACAACTTAAAAATAAGGGCATGGCATCTAGGTCTAAAGAGGTCATTATCCCACTGTACTCCATCTTTATCAAACCGTTCGGAGTACAATGTTCCCTTTAGTATGTACCTCAACAGGCACATGCAGCAACTAGAGTGATCTCAGAGGTTACTTACAAAAAGGATACAAGTTATACCAAACCTGCCTTATGCAGAGTGCCTTAAAACCCTCTACTCAGTCTCCTATATATCGCTGAGGGATGATCTATGCCTGGCTTACAAGGCATTCACAAACCACAAACTTGACTTATGGATATGTACGAGATTTATGAGAGAGTACCAGAAATACAAGGTCTAGGGACTTGAATTTTGTCTGACTTAAAACATGTTGGAGAGACAGACGTGTCCCAGAGACCGTCCATCCTATGGAATAGGCTTCCCATCCATGTGAAGTTGAGTACATTTATTACCCACTAACGTAGACCAGTGGATGACAAATAGGAAATTCACACCAGGGCTGGTACCCATATCCCTTAGGGATAGAGGTACAAGTGCCTGGCCTCCAATGTCATATTTGGATACAGGACACCATTATTTTGGGAAAACTTGGCTTGGCTTTGAAAGCCCCCACCCCAGATCATTAGCCTGGTAATCTATGAATCTATAGAAGAAACCAAAGGTCCTTGGGCCCTGACCCTGCTTAGGACAGACTTGTCATGATGAGTATAACAAAAGGTAATAGCCATAGACAACCATTGGGAAATTAGTTTTGACACAGGTTGTCCCTTTTCTTCACAAGAAATGAACACCATCAGATGATCTGAAAATCTTAATTCTGTCAAGATAGTACCTTAGTTGTCTGTGGACATCCATGGTATGGAGTTATCTTCCCTCATTTTTAAGTTCAGGAAAGAAAAGAGACATGGACAGTTTAGCTTAAAGTAAACTCGGATACCACTTTAGGTATAAAAGGAGGATTAGTTCTCAAAGAAATTCTGTCCTTGTGGAAAAGGAGTCAGAGATGACTCTCCATAAAAGCTTGCAACTCAGATACCTTTCTTACAGAGGTCAGAGCAGTCAGTAAAACTTTTTCATGTTAAGATCTTCAAGTCAAGCAGATTAGCTGGTTGAAATGGATCAAGTGCTAGTTTCTGTTAACACAAAATTAAAATCCCAAGGAAGAGCCACTGGTTTACTTGGATACCTTTTATTCAAAACCCCTTTAAAGAGCATTTTGAAATGAGACTGCCTTGAATGATGGAGGATCCATGGGCAGACATTCTGAAATGGTTGACAAATGAACCATGATAAAGGAATAAGAAAGGCCATAGGATAGTAACTCAAGCAAATACTGCAAAAACAGAGAACAGCTAGCCCTGAATAGGTGCTGGTTATGTTATGGACACCAACTAGAAAACCTTTTCAATTTGCTAACATATGATTTTCTAGTAGCAGGTTTCTCTCCCTCCATCAGTACCTGCTGCTCATCCTTACAAAACCGGTGCCTAAAGGGAATCAAGACCCTCTCATCCCAGCAGTCAAGTGAAGATGACTGATGCTAGGGTGCATCAAACACCCTTGTTCTTGTGTGAGTAGATCTATTCTGTGAGGCAGCTTGTGGTAACTGCCCCTGGCCATTTCCAAAAGAAGGAAGCATGGTTGCCTGTGCCAGAAGGGAGTCACCAGAATGATCTTGGAGGATTCCCTCTCAATCTTCAGAAGTATCCTGGATATTAGTGGAGAGGGTGGAAAGGCATACAGCAGCATTCCTGTCCAAAGAAAAGGCAGCTGTCTTCAAGGCCTTCTTGCATGGAGTCCTGGAACAGATCTTTGCCAGTTTACCGTTCAGAAGATGAGGCAAAGGGGTCTACTTAAGGCACTCTCCACAGATGGCTCAAATTTTTGAAGACCCCTGGATCTAGCTTCCATTCATGAGGATCTACCCTGGTCCTGCTCAGCTCGTCTACCAGACAATTTTACTCTGAGGCAATGTAGGAAGCCTGTAGAGTGAGACTGCGCTGTGAAACTATATCCCACGCTAACATGGCTAGTTTGCAAAAGGGGTATGACCTGGCTCCCCCCTTGCTTGATGTACCACATCACTGTGGTATTGCCTGTAACCACTTGAGGAGGTCTCAGGAACCAAAGATGGTTCAGTGAATTGTCTTGATCAGGGCAAGGATCTCCTTGATTTATGTGCTTGCACTTCTCTCTCTCCTGAAACTGCTCTCCAAGCAAAGTCTGAAGCATCTGTGGTGACCGACTTAGAAGCTGGGAGGGAGAAGGGAAGACCTTGATTTAAGGATATCTGTTGAATCCACCACGTGATTTCTCTTCTGACAAACCCCAGTACTAGGATCTGGAAAGATAAATGGTGCTGATGTTGGGATCAAATATTTCAGATACCACTGTATCTTTCTCATGTGAAGTTCTGCCAGGGGTATCATGAGAATCCTAGACGACACATCACCTAAACTCCTGAGGTATTCTCTCACAATGATCAAATTTGGAGTGGAAAAACACAAAGATTGAAACAGATTTTTCCCCCTAAGGAAGAAAAGCTCTTTGAAATGAGGTGTCTAGTTGACATCCCAGTAACACAATCCTGTGTGAGGGAGTCAAATAATTTTGAATGCTCTTTTGGAATTGCAGTTTGTGCAAGAGATCTCACCTGAGAGATTCCTGACATTTTGAAAAAAAGACTGCAAAGATACGCAAGTTGTCTAAATACAGAAAAACTTGGATATCCTGTAGCCTGCAATGAGCTATAGCTGGAGCAAGACACTTTGTGAACATTCTTGGTGCACTGGATAGTCCAAAGATTAAGGCAGAGAACTGATAATGTGATCCAGGTACACAAAACCTTAAGAAACACCTGATGTCTGGATGAATAGGAATGTGATGAGCATCTTTTAAGTCTATTGTTACAAGGAAACTAGAAAGGGGAAGAGGAGGCAACAAGTTGTGAAATGATATAATTTTGAATTTGGGCACTGTCACAAACAGGTTTAGGAAAGAAAGACCGACCCAGAACTGGTCTCCAAGCATTTTCTTTCTTTGGGACAAAATACATCCTTGAATAAAACCTCTTCCCCACCTGAGAATGAGAAACTGGTTCTATCAATCATTGAGACAGCATGTGAAGTACAGGTGGAAACAAGAGTCTGATCTGCAAAATGAGGAATAACCCCCCCGGAAGGGAGGTATTTCCTCTCATTGCCATCTGTAACCATGAAGTATGATTTTCAGGGCCCACTTGTCTGAAACAATCTTTTGCCAAAAAGAAAAACAATGGAGATTCAAACTTTCTGAAAGAAATAAGGGCCAGGGTGGGACAGGATCACAAGGTCTCGAATAGTCAGACTTGGAGTGTCCTGGTTCAAATAGTGCTAATGCTAGTTTTTCTAACACATGGGTACGAATCTATGGTGGAGCAATCTCCTTTCTGGGCAGTCAGTGGAGGAGGACCCCTTTTAACAACGGTTTAACTGAAGGTAAACAGTAAAAAGTGTGGCTCCATGCTTAAACAGCTTGTATTTTTTCCTCTCTTTTTTTAAAGGATAACCATGGATTTTTTTTTTTTTTGAAGCAGTCTTTACTGGTCCTTGTACATCTGTACACACTGTGCAATTTGTGTGTGCTTCTACATTAGCAACCTGTCCTATAACTTCCCATCACGCTGTACTGTTCACCTCTCCTACTCTTACCAACCTTTGCATACATTTCACTTCTTTCCATCACCATATCTTTTACCTCTTGATCTGTTATCCAGCAGTATGTGCACAATCCTACCCCCCTTACTACAGTGTCGTGACAGGACGCTCTTTACCTCAGCTGCCATTATTCTCATTTCTTTCCTGCCATCCTTCTTTCCTTTTCCCCTAACCTCCCATCTCTAAACACCCCCCGTCCCATACAGAGATCATCCAATGTTGTCATCCTCTTCACTGGACATCTTCCATTGCCATTTCCCATACTCCTTGAACACCCCAACAGTCACAAAACATATGCATCAAACCCGGTTTCTTCCTTTACATATCTCCAGCACCCAGTGTCCATCTTTCTATCCTCATGGATACGTCCTTTTGGTTATTCAATGCCATCTATTTGCAGCGCATCTCATAGTTCTGCTAGTAATCTAATTTTCCCTGCCTTGCTTTCTTTTCCTCTTCCTGTTCCCAATCCTTTCTGATGTCACCATTGCCTCTTGTGTTCTGTCTCTAAGATGTTATTAAATTCTTCCACAAATTCCCTTCTGCCTCGGTTTCCAGTTGTTCAATGGAGCTACCATTTCTGTAACCTTTTTGTACAGGATTACTTCCCCACTTCCCTCATGTAGTCTCTCTGGTAACTTGTCCCTTAGCCTGGTGCATGTCCACCAGTCTTTTGCAGAGAAGAAAAACACGGTTTAGCTTCTTCAGTATTCTGAAGACTGGTCTACTCTCTGGACCCTCATTTATTAGGTCCTTACCCCCCTTTATTCCTTTCTCCTTTTTTCCCCTTCTGGCCCTATGAACTTCTAAACCTTCCTTTTCCCACATTCCAATTTCTTCTTCTGTCACCTCTAAGTGCTCTCCCATTTTCAGAGTCAGCTTACTTGTTTCTAACACCTTTCACAGCCTTTGTGATCTTCAGGTTACTTGGTCTAGTTTCCACACTCTCCTCCAGCCATCTTTGCATGTATGACCTAGTGCTATCATGTGTATTTGAGGCAGGCCCCCATCCTCCTTTCTTGCTCAGCCTCAGAAGGTTCTCCCACATTCTCCTTCCCTTTTTCATCTAGGTTTCTATTTCTGTCTGCATGTCCTGCAGTTCTTTTGATGTGGCTCTAATAGCATGTTCCTTAAAATGTGTGCGATTTCTGGTATCACTATAACTTTAATAGCATTCACCTTTCCTGGTGTCGAGTTTTCATTCTTTCCTCCAATCTTAACTGCTTTGTCTCCTCTTACTCAAATTTCTCTCTTCTGTTTGATCCTAGCTCCACTGCCCCTCGTCTCTCCCTGTGGCATCTTGATATAGCCCTTAGTAGGAATGTCCAAATATCTCAAATTTTTTTCCCTCCTTTTCCAATGTCTCTCCCTCCTAACCACAGATTCTTATTTCTCTTCCCACCCTACTTGCTTTGAATTTCCTGCACACCTCTACTACCACACTGACGTTTTCATCCAGTTCTAGTCTTGTATTCTCCTGCATCATTAGATTCTACTTCCTTTGCATCCTTCCCAGTTCCTATTCATTTCTCCCGCAAATTTGCTTCCTTCTCATTCATTTTCCCTCGGATCACGATTTTTACTCCATTCTACTACTTGTGGCCTATTTGTTCTCTGGCCCTTGAGTTTTCTTCTGTCGTTTTTTATTATTCCTGGTAGCATTTTTTATTCTCTTTGTTCTTCAACACTGCTCCAAACACCTCTCTCCTTTGTGTGAATTAATATGCTTACTGCCACATGGTCCGTCAGGTGTACTTCCTGTATTGTAATTTGTTGTATGCTCTTAAGTAACTATGCTGCCTGTTTACCTGTGCTACACTGTTCACTGTGAAGATGTACTCTTTCCTCTGGTTGTTCTACCCTGCATGTCCTTCCACCCACTTTCTTCCACTTCTTTTCCCAGGTATTTTTTCACTATATTCCTTTCTCCCAAACATCCTGTCCCTCCCCAGATATATGATGACATTAATCCCCCAAGCAGGCACAGCTGCCCTCCAACTCATGGACTGCTTAACCCTTAGACATGAGTCCCTTTCCTGCTAACAATTTCCTCGAGTCCTAAGTCCTCCTCTCTCTGTTCCCTTCCTTTCTTCCTTGGTGTGTGCCCAATGAGTCCCACTTAGGTCTTCCATCTTCTTGCTCAGCATGTTCCCCTCCCTTTTCACTATTCTGATTACAGAGGACTGGGCCTAGTATCAAGGTTTTCATTAACTTGCTTTCTATAGAATAGGGCACCATTTCATGTCCAATACATTCAGAGACTCTGCCACTTATGCACCCTCCCATCTTTTTGGAATTTATCTCATACACCTTAATACTTCATGCAAGCCTCTTCGAAGGCCATTTCCGATTCCATAACATAGTATCTTTAATCTAATCAGGCAACATCATGAAAATATCAATACAAATGAGCTTACCTTTACTAGTAAGACCTCCCCATTCCATTATGTCCATTGTTTATTTTGTATTTGAACTTCCCAGACATGTTTTCCACAAAGCTTGTGATGTCCTTATCTTAAGTCAATTTTCCCTTAGCCCCTACATATTTTCAGTTCTTCTTGCTGTAGTTCATCTCCTTTGTCCGTACAAAAAACAATCTTGTAAACTTAAGTCCATCGGAGTTATCCTAAATTCTTATCAATCTAGCTTGCCTAATTTCTGACTGGACTCGTCCTATTTCTGTGATCCCATGTCCTCATTTGTTCAGCAGCCCAATTTTTCTAATCTTTTGGGGGGGGGGGGGTTCCACCACCACGCAGAGTCCCCAGAAGCATCCATGACTGCCTCCTCTCAATCTGAATACATTTTTGAGCATTCACTCTGCTCCTTTCCCTGCTTTTTCTTCTGTCACTGACTCTCGTTCAAGATGCTTGCTTCTTGCCTATTTACTCCAGCTTCTAGTTCTCCTCGTCCGTTCCCTCCATTTACATCCTTTGCATTTGTTGCATGCCTCCCCATGTCGCTACCCAGAATGCTTTGCTGAGCTAATGTACTTCCTCACATTGTGAAATTGCTTAGTTGACTAGGTCTTTCCTTTTTGTTTTCTGTGTGTTAGTGTATCCTTGCTGATGCTCTCTCACTCCCACCATTTTTGTCTTCTCCTCTGCTCAAGTCCATGTTCCATTTCTTATTTTTGCCGACTGCTTTCCACTTGTGAATATTCTGCTAAAAGCATTTGTATCTCTTCCACTGTTTGCATTCTTTGTTTCATGCCACTCCACCATACCTCCACAATGGCCGATACAGAAGTTTAACTTGAAACCCTTACGTCTTCAGGGATGAGATTAAACTTTTACTCTAGCTTTCTATCTTTCCACTTTTTTTTTTGAAATACAGCACCTCCAAACAAACTGACTTCAATTTTTCCAAACAAATCCCTAAATGGAATTACTGAGCACTCTCATCTGTTTCATGACTTCCCTTTTATTCAGAAGATTTATGGGCAGGCTAAGACACCTCGGTCATTCTCTTCCTGGCTTGCCAAGCACGTGAATCTTATCAACTTTTCAATAATTGCTGGAAGGTTAAAACCTTCTTCTAACTCTTCTGTATACCTGCTTAATTCCATTTTTTGGATTTCCTCAGAGATGACTATTATACCGACTTGTTTTCCAAGTCATCAGTTTTCCCTGTTTGTTAGTGCAGCTTGTTTTCCAGCTCCTGCAGACTTTCTGCTATGTTCTTGTACCTCTGCTTTCAGCACTGCACTATCTTCCTCCAGATCTCTGATCCTTTCCTTTAACTAGTCTACTTCTCCTTGCTGTTTTCACGTCCCCACCATCCTCTCCCATTGGTATTAGCCTATAAACAATTTGTTCTTCCTTCTATGCAGTCTTAAAACAACCAATTTTTTTGTGCTCATATCAAGCTGCTCTTTGCTCTTTTTTGGATCCTTTGCCAGACACTCGGGCACCTACTCAGTCATCTTGCTTGTTCTCCCTAGCCCCCCACCAAAACCTGCACTTTGACAGATATACAAACTAGGTCAGATTTGTAAAGATCATAGCTTCTTTAGTTTTATTTGAGTCAAAGTTCACTGACTGGCACCAGAGGAAGAATCTTTTTCCATTCAAATAGGAAGATTTTTCCAACATCCGTTTTCCTAGTTTCTCACAATTTTTAGCACTTCCATAGAGAGCACATGTCATAGGAGGTTACTAGGCTAGTGGCCCTAGAGCCCTTACAAGCCCATACATGTTAATCCAGAGTTGCCTCAACAGCCCCAAACTGCCAGTCTTACAGTGATCAGGTTGGGGAGTAAGCAGGACCCTTTCTTTCGAGTCAGGTTCTCAACTCTCGAGAAAGTTCTTGCCTCCTCCTCCTGCTGCTGGACTAGTCAGCAGAAGGAACCAGTGTTGCCTTTCCCAAAAGGGTGCTATCAGAATAATTTTTTACTTTTTTTCCCTCATCCACAAAAGTATTGTGGGGATTAAGGCTACTGAAATAAATACACAAAAACAGCTCAGTCCAATTCTGGGAGAAGGCATCTATTTCTATTCTCCTTGAGTTGCTGGCCCGCAGCAGAACAGTCTCAGCTGCCTATTTAGATGAGAAATAGGTCTATTGAACATCTCCTGGTCAGATTCAGAAATACATCCCTGTGAAGCATTCATCCACTGAGGCCTGCTAGAGATCTACTGAACCTGCCGGCGAGAACATTTTGTAAGGCAGGAATGTAGACAAGAGCCATTCTTTTCTTTACAGCTATTTTCCATGCCTACATGGACACTCGGCATAGCAAGTACGAATCTGTACCTCTTTTGGTGCACCACATGACTGTGGTGTTCTGTCCTTACCAGAGCAGTAAGGATGACCACAGTCATCTCCTTCACATCTATTTTCTTTCCCCCGTTTTCCTGAACTTCAATGGATCCCCGAGGTCTGAGGAACCTGTTGTGATGGTCACTGTAGGCTGAGATGCTCTGAAAGATGCCCCCTATGTCTGGATACATTGCGATATCAGCCAAGAGATCTCCATCATGATGCCTGGAAGTAGTGAGATGCTGGTCTCTAATGAATGGGTGTGCTAAAACCATCTGTCCCTCAAGTACCACTGGAGCTTCCTCATATGCAGGTAGGAGAGAGGAACCTTTACAATACAGGATGCCATGTTGCCAGGCAACCTGAGGAACTAAATGGCTGAAATGTACTTCAAGGACAGTTTACAATAAAGAGAAAGTGTCAGATGGGTCACTACTTTCTGTCAGGGGAAAAAGGCTCTGCTGAGGGTGGTGTTCAGGCAGGTTCCTAAGACCACCAAGTTCTTTGAGGGTGTCGGATTTGACTGCTTTCTTGATGAACCCCAGATTTCGGAAAGAATTCATTGAAACTCCAAAGTTCTGAGAATCTCTTGTATGGACTCTGCCATGATGAGGCAATCTAGGTAGGGAGTCCCTTTCCTCCAGTTCCACTTCTTCCTGTCTGCATCCTTTCCCTTTCCTCCATGTTGTGCATCCAATACTTTTGTCCTGGAGTAGACAATTACTGAAGCAAGGCATTTTGTAAAGACTCAAGTAGATAGCCAAAGGGCAAGGATATAAACAAAGGTTCTCTCCTGCTGCAAACCTGACAAATATTCTAGGTTCTTGTTTTTCTTTCTTTTTTGACAATGGGGATGTTGTGCAGGTAAGCAATACTTATGTCCAGAGTGACCATAAAGACCTGAACAGAGATGAATGGTAAGAGTCTTTGGACAGTTAACATTCTAAGTGCCAGTACTTTTAGAAACTTACAGATCTGAATTTCATGCACTTTTTCACCAGTACCAGGAAGAGTCCCGAGTAGGACCCTCATCCTTCTCCTGTTGGAACATTCTCTATGACCCCAGACTGCAACATATCTTGCAGAACTGCAGGGATTAGGTACTTCCGGCCTTCTGGAATGACTGGTGCGGTCTTGCAATACAGAATCTCTCCAAACCATACCTGCAACTTCTCCTTAGACTGCTTAGCACCCAATGATGTCAGGTGATGCCTGTCCAGTTTTTATCATCCTCCCACTTTCCCAAGGCAGGAGGATAGGTAGTGAAGGAGTGATGAGTTGGGGAGGGCTGGGTTTGTAGAGGGACTAATAGCCAGGATAATCCCTCTGGGTGTCATGGCCCTGAGGGCCTAGCCTTTTAATTTAGGTCTTGCTTGCCATTCTCTCCTGCAACTGAATTTTTTCTCCTCTACAAGGGCTATGTCCTGCTTAGCGTGCAAGAGTCATGTCTTGGCCAAGCAACTCTTGCTGATCCTAGGAGCTTGAGCTTGAGCTTGGTAAAGATGTGTCACAGACTGCAGTCCTTGCCTTTTCTTCCAGTTTCTTGAAGACTCCTTAAGCAAGGGATCCAAAGAGAACATACTGGAGTTTCTCCTGGAATTGAGACTCTGCACACAGAAATTTGATATGCATTTCTGTTACTTCTGCTACACCTGAAAATACAATCGAACTAACATTTATAAACTGAAGACGCATATATGTGGTCCGAAAAGTGTCAAATTATTTTTGGGATAACTTTGTACTGATAGATAGTCTCTAGCGATTGGCCTAAATAGCCATCAGAAGTGCCAGGCGGCCCAAGTAATTAGTTTTCATTGTGTGTGTATACAACTTATGTTTGCAGTGGAAGACTGCAGTCTCTGGCCAGACTTTGTCTTTAATGTGCTGTCATCACAACACTTTAAAAAAATCATTCAGGCAAGGCAGGCCTAAACTACATGTTCTGTCAAAGGCAGGAAGCTGCCATTCAAATCAAGACCAACATTCAATGAAACCAACAAGAACAGAAAAGCATTCTTCAGTGCGTTTTGTACCCAAGAAACCTTAAAAGAACGGTCTTTTTTTTTTTTTTTTTATTCAGAGCGGTTTTACAGAAGCTGCCACATAGCTTCTTATAAACTATTGCAATACAGTGTTTTGTAGGACTTCGGTTATCACAATTTGGCATTACGTCCAGTTTCCGACAGGCCAAATACAAACTGGCAGTTAGTGCAGAGAACTCTTGCTTGGACCCATTACTGAGCTGCTTCCTGTATCAAGTACAGGGTTCGAGTCATTCCTCCTCAATTTGTCTAGTGTTTGACTCTGAGCAAGTCAGTCAATTAACCAAGCTGCACTCCTGGACCCCTTCTGAAAAGGGAAGAGACTCGGGGGGGGGGGGGGGCAAAGCTCTAAGGGTAGTGACTCACTGAGGTACAGTTCTTTGATACTTAAAATCCCTTAGGTGTGTGCCTTCCAAAGTTGGTGCAGCAGGTAGTACCTTGGTAAGTCATTCAGCCAGGTCTCAGCTCATGAAATGTGACTAGTATTTCCTGGCACTGTGTAAAGTTCTTTGGCTTAAGCTGCACAGATGCTGGCAAGAGGGTGGTAGCTGTTAACAGATTTTGAAGGTAACAGATGCAACACATGCTGTCATTCATCACTTAGTAGAAAGTACAGTTTTGTACCTGCCATAAATGTAGATGTTCGAGTGCTAATACAGCTGCAGTAATCACAGATGGGTTCTCTGCCGTCAGGCGGGTCCTCGGTTGGCCGAATTCCAAAGTCTAGGTCCGGCGTCGGTGGTTGTCGCTTTCTCTCCTGACGTCAGTGAGGCCGGAGTAATACAAGACACAGCCGACGCCATGTTCTTCAGTCTTTCTTGCCCCAGATGTCAGGTGCCCCCATAAGGAAGGCAATACATAATTATGTTTATATGTATATACATGCAATGCAATATAATCCAAAATCAGTAGTTGCAAGCAAATAAACCATAGGATAACCCAGTCAGGTTGTATGAAGAGGGTGTTAGGCCCCATGCCTTTACCAAGTGGGGAAGGAGGGAGGGAAACCTGTACTGCAGCTGTATTAGCACTCGAACATCTACATTTATGGTAGGTACAAAACTGTACTATGTTCATCGTGCATACAGCTGCAGTAATCACAGATGGGTAGAGTCCCAAAGCTACGCACAGGGTGGTAGGTACTAGGAGGAACTGGGTTGAGCCAGAATGCCCTGCAACACAGCAGTGGCAAAGCCTGCTCTAGTTTTGGAATATAAAGGCAGGTGGTAGTGTTTTGTGAAGGTATGTACAGAACTCCAAGTGGCTGCCTTCAAAATATCTTTGGTAGGAACTCCTCTGAGGAAGGCTGTAGGAACAGATTTCCCATGGTAGGAATAACAAAACCGTATGCAGTGGCCTATCCACTTTGAAATAGTCTGCTTGGTAACTGGCTTCCCTTGAGCCCCTACAGCAAAGGGCACAAAGAGTTGTTCTGATTTCCTGAAGGACTTTGTTCTGTACAAATAATAACGTAGTTGCCTATGGATGTCTAGAGTGTAGCAGCCTTTCCCCTCTGTTTTGGGGATTGGGGTAAAAGGTAGGTAGGTGTATGGCTTGATTTAAAGCTACCCTGGATACCACTTTAGGCATAAATGACGGGTTGGTACGAAGGGAAACCCTGTCCTGATGGAAGATGAGAAAGGGCTGCACTGCCATGAGGGCCTGTAGTTCCGAAACCCTACGAGCTGAAGTGATAGCCAGAAGGAAGGCTGTTTTCCAGGACAAATATTGCAAATCTGTTGAGGCAGCTGGTTCAAAAGGAGGCAATGTTAATTTTTCTAGTATGTAATTAAGATCCCAGGCTAGTATTGGTTGTTTCCTTGGTGGTCTTATATTCTTAGCCCCTCTGAGGAACTGTCATAAGAGTGGGTGAGAAGATAAAGGAGGATCCGTGTTGAATTCTGCAGAAATGGCTGAGGCATGGATTTTTATGGAAGAAAATGAAAGTCCACTGTTCAGCAGCTCAGCTAGATACTGTAATACCTGAGGCAAGTTCAGTTTTCTAGGGTCCTGGCCTTTTTTCTCATTCCAAGAGCAAAACCGCTTCCATTTTGCGGAGTAAGCTTTTCTAGTAGATGGCCTTCTGGCCTCCAAAATGACATCCTGCACCTCCTTGGTGAGTAGGGTCTGTTGTGGTGTTAAGGAATTTTCCATGCAGCGAGATTGAGTGTTTTCAGCTGACTGTGAAGAGTTTTGTAGCTGTGCTGAGTCAGCAGAAGAGGCATTAGAGGCAGGGACCAGGGAGGAGTATGTGTTAGGCTCCTCAGGAGCGGGTACCAGTGTTGCCTTGGCCAATCTGGAGCAATCAGTATCATCTTCGGTCTGTCTGCTCTTGCTTTCAAAAGCACCTTGGGCAGAAGAGGCAGAGGTGGGAATGCATAAACTGTCCATGCTGTCCAACTGAATGAAAGGGCGTCCACTCTCCAGGCCTTTGGATGAAAGGTCCTCGAACAAAACTTTTCCAATTGATGATTCCTGTGGGAGGCAAAAAGATCTAGGTCTGGCCTCCCCCACGCTTGGATTATCTCTGTAAGCACCTGAGGATGCAACTTCCATTCGTGTGGATCTGTCATATTTCTGCTTAGATTGTCTGCCAGCGTGTTTTCCAATCCTGGCAAGTACTGTGCTTGAAGTTCGATTTGCCATTCCAGAGCCAAGTTCCAAAGAGTCATGGCTAGTCTGCACAAGTGGTATGAATGTGTTCCTCCTTGTTTGTTTATGTACCACATTACTGTGGTGTTGTCTGTTCTCATCAGTAATTGTCCTGGATGCAGGAGGTCCTTGAAAGCTGTAATTGCATTTATTACTGCTAGCATTTCTTTTTGATTGATGTGAAGGTGCTTTTCCTTTTGGGACCATTTGCCCTGAATGCACCTGTCTGTCATGTGTGCCCCCCAGGCGTAATCTGAGGCATCTGTTGTGATGACTTGATTTGCTTGAGGCTTGCAGAATGGGAGACCTGTGTTTGCTTGACATGCTTGGGCCCACCATAGAAATTCCTTTTGCAAACATGGAATTACTGGTATTATTGTTTCCAAACTGACTGTGTTGAGACCATAGGTTTTTTAGGTACCATTGAAGTTTCCTCATATGCAGCTTTGCACATGGGATTAGAAGAATGCAAGATGCCATGAAGCCCAGAGCCTGCAGGATTTTCCTTGCAGTGAGCCTGGTACAATTTGCTAGTATTTTGAAGTACTGAGTTAGTTGCCCCTGTTTTTCTGGCGTAAGATAGGCCATCTGGGTGTTTGTGTCCAAGTTGGCACCCAGGAAAGGTATTTTCTGAGATGGTGTTAGCCTGGATTTCTCTTTGTTGATTGTGTATTCCAGAGAATGCAGTAACCGTGTTACATAAGCCAGATGTAACAGAAGTATGTGCTTGCTGTCCGCTTGGATCAGGCAGTCGTCCAAATAAGGGTAAATTTGTATCCCTTGAAGTCTGCAGTAGGCAATCACTGATGCCAGGCACTTTGTGAATACTCTGGGCGCAGTAGATAAGCCAAAGGGCAATGCAGAGAATTGATAGTGGATTGAACCTGCAAGAAATCTGAGGTATCTTCTGCAGCTTTGTCCGATTGGGACATGCAGGTATGCCTCCTTGAGGTCCAATGTTACCAGCCAAAACTCCTTGCCCAGCATGGGAAGAAGCTGCTGTAATGTGAGCATCTTGAATTTTGGTACAAGTAAAAATGTGTTTAGGATGGATAAGTCCAAAATGGGTCTCCAGTCGGTTCCTTTCCTTGGTACCTGAAAAAGTCTTGAATAAAAACCTTGACCTTGTTCGTGAATAGGTACCGCTTGAATAGCTCTCATGCTTATGAGCTTTGAAATTTGTAGTTGTGCCTCTGCCCTTTGATTGTGTGGCAGGTTTGGCATGCCTCTCATTTTTGGAAGAGTGTGGAATTGAAATTTGTAGCCTCTGTTTATAATGTCCAGGATCCATTTGTCTGTTGTGACAATATGCCAATTTCTTGCAAATAATGCTAGCTTTCCTCCCAAAGGTGCTGCCAGCTGAGACCTGTTTGGCATGGAAATGAGGGAGTCATTGGGTTTGTTTCCTGTATTGTTGAGCACGGTCTTCGCCACCTCTTGGTGCTGGAGTTTGCCATTGTCGGCCTCTATATGATCCTTGTGATTGCCCTCTGCCCCTTGTGCGTCTGTATCTACCTCTTTGGGGCTTGTCAGTGGCTGGAAAGGACCAGTTTTTTGAAGGCCAATTTCTGCTAAAACGGGGTGGTTGGACCTGTAAAAAAGCTTTGACCATTTGCATAGATTTGGCTTTTTCTTCCATTTTCCGTAATATCTCCTCAGCATTAGTACCAAACAGCACATCCTTTTGTAAAGGAGCATCTAAAAGTTTAGCTTTCACATGATCAGGCAAATTTTGTTCCCTAAGCCAGGCATGTCTGCGAATGACTGATCCTGTAGCAGCCGCTCTACTTGAGGCCTCCAGGGCATCATAGCCACATTGTAAAGTGTGTTTACCCACTTGCTCTGCACTATGCATCATATCCTGCAACTCCTTCAAATCTGGTTGCTCAGGTTGAGACATTTTATTCCTTAATTATGATAACAGGAACTGTTGAAATTTAAGCATATGAAACTGACAATTTAAGGCCCTCATGGCTAGGGTGGCCGAGGTATATACCTTTTTTCCCCACCTTTCTAAAGATCTTGACTCTCTTTCGGCAGGAAGTGGATTCTTGGCAGGCCTTCAATCCCTTGGGGCCTTGAGAAATGGTTTCAGGGTCAGCATTATGGCTTTTGAAGAGAAATTGGTGAGAGTTAGGAACTCTGTAGTACCCATCAGGTTTGACTGGTGCAGGAGGCAGGGAATCCGGGTTAAGGCAAGCCTCCGAATAAACATCATCAAGTATGTCCAAAACAGGAGGTATCGCCAGTGGGTCTGTGTTGAGGTAACAAAAGAAATTCCCTAAGTCTTTTCTTGGAATCGGAAAAGTCTTGGCCTTCCCAATGGAAGTGTTCCCTTAAAGTGTGCAAGGTTTCCCCAAAGGAAAAATCCTCAGGAGGAGATACAGAAGGAATGGACTGCTCTGCATCCGAATCCTCAAAAGGGGAGTAAGAGTGTTCCTCTACATCAGAATGTTCTGATAAAATGGAGCCCTGATCAGAAGAGGGAGAATCTTCCTCCACTCTGGGTCTCTTGTCTGGAGGGGTTGAGAACCCCTGATAAGAGTAATTAAATCCTCAGCCATTTTAAGCATCTGTTTTTTAGGCATGGGGCCTGGAGATGGGCCCTGTGCAACAGGAGTCTTGGGATGCCTGGCTGCTTTGGATTTAGTAAAGGCCTTAATAGAAAAAGAAGATGAGGGTCTAAAGACACCATGGGTGGAAGTGGACCTATCCACATTAGGAGGCTCAACATTAGCAATGGCTTCGGTTGTTGTAGTCTGGGAAAGGGCCGAGGTACCTGCGGTCTCGGGTACAGAGGACACCGCCAAAGGAGTGTCTTCGGTAGTCAGGGACTGCAAAGGCGTCTCGCTGAGAACCGGACCACGTGTAGCCTGTTTTGGCGTGGTGTCGGTGGGGACCGCGGCCCTCGCGTGTCGGTCCTTGTCCTTGCGTTTTTTGGACAAAACGGTAGTCTGAGTTTCCGACGACATTTTATAATCAAAGGCTTTACCAAAATAGTGTTGGGCGAACTCCGCCCGACGCTTAATAGTGCGTTTATTGAAAGTAGCAAAGCGGCGACAGCCCGAGACGTCACGGTCTGGGCCTAAACAAGGTATGCAGAGGGAATAGAAATCCTTATGCGGTATTTGCTTCCCACAAGAAATACAATTATTAACTTTTTCTGACATCGGTCTGAGGCAAGAAAAGTTTCCCCAACGGGGTACTTAGCTTTAATGAAGACTTCGGTTTCCAATTTTTTCGTAATTCAGGAGCTGGCCGACCGGCACTTGCGAACTGCTTCTACTTCGGGCACCGCACGGCAAAAAAGACTGAAGAACATGGCGTCGGCTGTATCTTGTATACTCCGGCCTCACTGACGTCAGGAAAGAAAACAACAACCGACGCCGGACCTAGACTTTGGAATTCGGCCGACCGAGGACCTGCCTGACGGCAGAGAACCCATCTGTGATTACTGCAGCTGTATGCACGATGAACATCTGCAGTATGATGAATTGAGGCTTTCTTTTAGCAGTTGTTCAGTCTGTTCAATTACCTACAAAGTACAGTTATGTACACTTACCATAAATGTAGATGTTAGAGTGTTCTCACTACTGTAGTCATCACCATTGGGTTATCCATGCTGTGGTAGCTCTGTCGATCTGAATACCAGTGTCAAGATTTTGTGCGTCGGCTGCTGCAGTCAGGTCGTCCGAGCTATGGAGAGCAGGTGACACGATTACCTCAGTTTTTCTTGCCTTAACCAACGAAAGAAGTCCAATTTTAAATATTAGTGTAGTCCAGAGGTAAGAGATCCCTATAAAAATGTCTCTAAGGACAGCAGATATCAGGGGAAGGAGGGAGGGAAGCATGACTGCAGCAGTGAGAACACTCGAACATCTACATTTATGGTTAGTGCACACAACTGTACTATGTTCTTAGTTTCTCACTGCTGCAGTCATCACCATAGGTTCATAGGTAGGTACTAGGCTATCGGCCCTGGGGCCTATACAAGCCCAGCCAAAAAGGTACCCTGGCTTTTGCCACCCAAGAAAATTATTTTCCTGTGCCACTGTCGAGCAGAGGCACAGAAGTAATCCCCGGGGTGAATTTCCTATTTCCCATCCAATCAAGATTTTTCTTGAAGAGTGCTAATGAGGAGCTTTGTTCGATATAGATAGGTAGTTTATTCCAGAGTATGGGAAGTCTCTGGGACAGGAATCTATCCCTCCGGCATGTTCGTTTTTTTGTGGCGACAAGGTTTAGGTCCCTAGAGCATGTAGCGCGGAGGGATTGGGATTTCTTTTAAGTGGAGCATGTCCAACAGCTCTGGGTTTGACATAGCTTTGTATGTTAGGCAGAGATCACCTCTGAGTAGGTGATATGAGACTGTGTAAAGCTGGAATTTTTTGAGACAGTCTGCGTAGGGCATCTGTTTGAGGCTGGTAATCTTCTTTGTGAGGTATTTCTGCAGTCTTTCCAGTTGTTGTAGATGTCTTGTGAGGTACATACCAAAAGGGGTGTTGTACTCTATAATGGGTCTAATGAGTGATGAGTAGAGGGGAACAATGACTTTTTCTGGATGAGAAACCTTTTGTGAGGAGGTGTGCCATGTAGAAGGATGTCCTGACTACTGTGGCGATGTGATCAAAGGAGACTACTGTCCACCTGTGTCCCAAGGTCTCTTATCACACTTTCGGTGTTAAGTATATTACCGCCTATGTTGTAGTTCATGGGTACAGAGTTTTTACCAAAGGGAATGACAATGCACTTTTTGGCATTGAGTTGAGGCCATGGCTTTGACACCAGGCATCCGTCTCAGTTGTAGGATGTCCACATCGTTAGGAGTTTCGATTATGGCTCCTAGTTTGCAGTCATCTGCAAACTTCGGTAGCCCAAGATCTTCTGCGTTAGCCTGTACTTCAGAGAAGTAGATACCAAACAGGAGAGGACCTAGGACTGAACCCTGTGGTACTCCACTTGTAACTGGTCTGACGTCAGATTTGGAGTCTGCTAATTTCACAGTGTGGGTTCTGTCAGTGAGCCAGTTGGCAACCCATCTTGTGACATAGGGATTTATACCTAGTTTAGGGAGTTTTATCTATAATTCCAGAGTGGGGGATGGTGTTGAAAGCCTTGGCAAGATCTAGATAGGCTATGTTAACCACCTTACCCTCGTCTATGCCTTTGGTGACTACTTCAAAGTAATCTATCAGGTTTAGGAGACATGATCTGCCTTTTACAAACCTGAACTGGGTGGGGTCCAGAGTTTGGAGATTACCAATGTCTTTGTTTATAAGTTCCATGATACGTTCCATGGCCTTGCAGACCAGGCTCGTCAGGCTAATGGGGCGGTAGTTCCCGGGGTCTGTGGTGGCTCCCCCCTTGTGGAGTGGGATAACCATCGATGTGCGCCATTCAGCAGGCACAAAGCCGGAGGTGAAGCTATGATTGAACATGGTACTTAAGTGGGGTGCCAGTTCGTTCTGCAGTTCGTGTAGAACGCAGCCTGGGATGTTGTCTGGTCCCATCGATGCTGTGTTCTTGGCTTTGGAGAGTGGTTTTTACCCGTGCAGCCGTGATTACAGGAACTTTGCATTCTTCTGGTACAGAGATGGGCTCTTTAGGGGGTGAGAGGGGGGGTAAAGTTAGCAATGAGCCTGCCAGGATGTTGGCAATATCAGTTGGGTCTGTATATTTAGTGCCATTGTGCTGTAACTCAGAGCAGATCTGAGTGTTGCCACTGAGATTCTTCACATAACTATAGAATGTTTTGTGGTTTGTCTTTAGAATCAGTGGCAATTTTGTTTTAGTAACTAGCTTTGGAGGATTTTATCAGGGATCGTAGCTTCTTACTGAGGCTGACCAGGGAGCTCCTCCACTCATGGGATTTTACTCTTTTGCATCAGTTTCTTCCTTCTGTTGTACAGTTTGTTTATGGCAGGGGACCACCAGATTGGCTTTTTTTTTTTTTTTTTTTGGAGGATAGCGTCTTAGTTCTGTTTGGGATTGCACAATCCATGCACTCGTGTAAGTGTTTATAAAGTGCAATTGTGTAGGATTCAGTAATCGTAACTGTATTGTCCATCTGCATGGGTGTCATGAAGTTCACCACTTCTGTCTTAAGCAGGACGTTGGCTTTGGAGAAATTTTTTACCAAGGTTTCCTTAATGGGGGGGGGGGGCAGGATGTGGATAGCTATGGTAATTAGCTTACGCTCGGTTCGGACCAATGATGCGTTGACTTCAGGTGTGGAACACCGGTCCACTCATGATGGTAATGACTAGATCTAGGATACTGTTGCCCCTGGTGGGGGTGTGGATAAGTTGATCCAGGGCATTGGAGTTTATGAATTCCTGAAAGCGTTGAGCGAAGGAGTTGGTACATGCGTAGTTTTCCCAGTTAATGGTGGGGTAGTTGAAATCGCCCATTATTAGGGTGTTTGGTTGAACCCTAATATTTTCCAGTGCATCAAGAAAAGAGTGGGAATCCTGGGGCATGGTGGGGGATCTGTAGCAAGCTACAATGTGTATTGCAGTTTTGCCCAGAGTTAGTTGCACTTGGATAACCTCAGTTGCATTATGCTGAGCAACTAGCCTGGAGGTGTGTATATCCTTAATGAATATGGACACACCTCCGCCCTTTGGTGTTCCAGTCCAGGTTACATGGCCTAAAAGTGTGGTATGAGTTATAGCCTGGTAGTGCAGGGGTGCTCTCTGGTGCCTTGAACCAGGTCTCAGTCACTGCACAGGTATCTATGTTCTCCATTTTAAGGAGTGCCTCGAGTGAGTGCATTTTGAGATTTAGACTTCTAGCACTGAGTAGCATCACCCTCAGTTTTTGCTTGCCTGTTCCAGTTATGGTGGTGAATATGCCATTTGAACTAAAAAAGGCACTATAGGGGCGGCAAGAACCTTAGCCAGTATCCGGAATCTCAGGGGTGACAGGTGCAGGCCATCTCTGGCAAAGCATCGCGATCTGTCGACCATGTCATCCCAGGCAGACAGATACTGGATCCCTTTAGAATGACACCAGAAGCTTAGCCAACTGTTGAAGTCAATCATTTTGTCCTTGAACTGCAATGTCATTCTGGGTGATGGCAGAATGCTACTCAGGGCTAGGGTCATACCTGCCTGGGCTACAAGATAGGAGAGCTCTCCATGTCTCTTTTCATGTAGTCCAGGGAGGTACGTCTCAGGTCGTTCACACCAACATGGTCAATGACGGTCATATCTGTACTTGGAGTGACCTGAGTGCGTGGATTATGTGGCAGATCCTGGCACCTGACAGTACCCTTCGCCTTGTTTAACCTGGTGAGTGGGACATCAGTGTGCCTGACTACAGAGCCATCTATGACTAGTGTGTTGGGTATGTTGTTTTGCCTTATTGGCTGTGGTTGAGTGGCACACAGTCTGCGGGCTGTGTCATTTGGGTTGTGTTGGGGGGGTGGAGGTTGCTTGCATTTCTGCTTTGGAGGTCTCTGTTTGAGCATATTATTATTGACAGCTCCGCAAATGTTTTTGCGTTTGTGTGGATTTTGGTGGTGTAGATTTAGTGAGACTATGTGATGAGTGTGATGTGGTGCAAGTGTTTGCCTTCTCTTCTTGACTGTCAAGTTCAGTCTTGGTTGGAGAGAGCTTTACCTCCACTTTGGCTAGATAAGTGCATCTCTCACAGGTTGTCGTGTTGGGTGGTAGGAGGAGAGGGTTGTCTGTGTACATAAGGCAATTTCTACATTGCCTCAAGATGCCCAGATTCATCAGATAGACAGGAGAGAACACTGGGAGCTGACCCTTGGACATGCCTGAATAAAAAACTATTTTCCTCTAGACAAGTGAGGAGAGCGAGTACAAGAGCCGTTTTTCTCCAAGTGAGTAAAGTTAAGTACCAAAACTGTTTTCCTCTAGGTAATGAGGAAGGTTTAGTGCTGTAATAATTAGTAGCTTATTTAGTGCTTACAATATGTTCTGAACAAGTGCTGAGCACGAATAAGCAAATTAAAAGTGCTAAAACTAAGAATCTGTATCTGGACTAAACTAGTTACAGGAAAGGGGGGGGAACAAGTGCAAATGCGGGCTTTTAAATCAGAAAGTTGAGAGATATGGAAAAACTGCTCAAACGGCCAATAACTACAATTTCTGGGCCAGAACCACTCCTTATGTGGTAGATAGACATGCATCTGGAGCATTTCGCTCCAGGCCTCCGCTGAAAATTGGCTACATTGCAAGTCGGACTTTCCCGGTTAACAAATAATAAATAGTGTTTACCACTCTCACTGATAAGCTAAGAGGCTTCCCTCCAACACAAAGCTTGGGGTGGTGGCTCAAGCTTACATAGTCCTGGATACAGCAAATCTGAATCTGGACTACACTAGTTACAGGAAAGGTAGGAAACAGGCTTAGATTTATATATATATCTATATATATATATATATCTATATCTATATATATATATCTACAGAAAAGTAGCTAAAACAACAGTAAAAACAATTCAAATGCAGTGCAAGCTAGCACACTTAAGTAGCAATGTTAGACCAAACAGTTTAAAAAATGCAATTAAATTAAAAATGACTAAAAACAAGTGCAGAAGTAGTCTATTAGGTAGAATGAGGTAAAGAGATGGGAATGGGGGGAGTGTCCCAGATCAAATCTACAGTGGGGAGGGCAACTGTAAAAGCCTCCAAATTTAAACAAGACAGGAATAGGTAGGAGAAAACCAACACCTCCAGCAAGGATATAAAATTAGTCAAACAACAATTAATAGTACACAACTCTGAAGTGCCAGAGAAATATACTTAGCTCTGGGAAGATTCCCAAAGCTGAGGAGATGGGTGAAGGTTGATATAAACTTAAGACTGGGAGAGCATACTCTGCAGAAATTGCAGAGGCAAACCCAGCCCTATCTTTTGAGAATAGATTCAGATGGTAATGCTTGGTGAAGGTATGGACTGTGGTAGCTTCCAGGATGTCCTTGGTGGGTACCCCTCTAAGGAGTGCTGTGGAAGTAGAGGTTGGCCTAGTGGCATGGGTTCTGATGGTCCTAGGGGATGGTTTTCCATGGAAGGAGTAGCAAAATTGGATGCAGAGTGCTATCCATTTGGAAAAGGTCTGTTTGGATATTGGTGTCCCATGTGCCCCTGTTTTAAAGCTGACCAAGAGCTGGTCAGTTTTCCTGAATGTCTTAGCACAATCCAGATAAAATCTGAGTTGCCTGTGCACATCCAAAGAGTACAGCATCCTCCCCCCCCCTTGTTCTGAGGGCCAGGGAACAAAGAATGCAGCATCCCCCCCTTGTTCTGAGGGTTAGGGAACAAAGAATGCAGCATCCTTTCCCCCTTGCTCTGAGGGTTAGGGAACAAATAATGCAGCATCCTTTCCCCCTTGCTCTGAGGGTTAGGGAACAAATAATACAGCATCCTTTCCCCCCTTGTTCTGAGGGTTAGGGAACAAAGAATGCAGCACCCTTTCCCCCTTATTCTGAGGGTTAGGGAACAAAGAATGCAGCACCCTTTCCCCCCTTGTTCTGAGGGTTAGGGAACAAAGAATGCAGCATCCTTTCCCCCCTTGTTCTGAGGGTTAGGGAACAAAGAATGCAGCATCCTTCCCCCCTTGTTCTGAGGGTTAGGGAACAAAGAATGCAGCATCCTTCCCCCCTTGTTTTGAGGGTTAGGGAATAAAGAATGCAGCATCCTTCCCCCCTTGTTTTGAGGGTTAGGGAACAAAGAATGCAGCATCCTTCCCCCCTTATTCTGAGGGTTAGGGAACAAAGAATGCAGCATCCTTTCCCCCCTTGTTCTGAGGGTTAGGGAACAAAGAATGCAGCATCCTTTCCCCCCTTGTTCTGAGGGTTATGGAATAAAGAATGCAGCATCCCCCCCCCCCTTGTTCTGAGGGTTAGGGAACAAAGAATGCAGCATCCTTTCCTTTCCCCCTTGTTCTGAGGGTTAGGGAACAAAGAATGCAGCATCCTTTCCCCCCTTATTCTGAGGGTTAGGGAACAAAGAATGCAGCATCCTTCCCCCCCCTGTTCTGAGGGTTAGGGAACAAAGAATGCAGCATCCTTCCCCCCTTGTTCTGAGGGTCAGGGAACAAAGAATGCAGCATCCTTCCCCCCTTGTTCTGAGGGTTAGGGAACAAAGAATGCAGCATCCTTTCCCCCTTGTTCTGAGTGTTAGGGAACAAAGAATGCAGCATCCTTTCCCCCTTGTTCTGAGGGTTAGGGAACAAAGAATGCAGCATCCTTTCCCCCCTTGTTCTGAAGGTCAGGGAACAAAGAATGCAGCATCCTTTCCCCCCTTGTTCTGAGGGTTAGGGGATAAAGAATGCTGCATCCTTTCCCCCTTGTTCTGAGGGTTAGGGAACAAAGAATGCAGCATCCCCCCCTTGTTCTGAGGGTTAGGGAACAAAGAATGCAGCATCCTTTCCCCCTTGTTCTGAAGGTCAGGGAACAAAGAATGCAACATCCTTTCCCCCTTGTTCTGAGGGTCAGGGAACAAAGAATGCAGCATCCTTTCCCCCCTTGTTCTGAGGGTTAGGGAAGGTGGTGGGCAGGTGGATGGCCTGGTTGAGGGTAACATCCGAAACCACCTTTGGCATGACGGAGGGGTTAGTTCTCAGGGAGACCCTGTCTGCATGGAAGATAAATGGCTCAATGGCCATTAAAACTCGAAGCTCTGACACTCTCCTGGCTGAAGTGATAGTCAGGAGAAAGGTAATCTTCCAAGAGAGGTACTTTAATTTTGAGGATGCTTCAGGCTCAAAGAGGGGCAGAGTAAGCTTTTCTAAAACATACTTCAGATCCCAGGCTGGGGTGGGCTGTCTTCTGGGAGGCCTAATATTAGAGGTTCCTCTAAGGAATTGTTTCTGTTTTTGATAAGTGGGTGGGAGAACGATGGCTGTTTTTTGTTATCAAAGTGTGCCGAGATGACAGAGGCATGGATCTTTCTGGAGAAGGAGAGACCCTTATTAAGCAGCTTGGCCAGATAACCTAGAAGAAGAAGAATGGAGGGCAGATGAATGTCTGCCCCCTTGGACTGGCTCCAGGAGCAGAATCTTTTCCATTTTCCAGCATAAGATTTTCTGGTGCTGGGCCTTCCGGCTTCTGTGCTGATGTCAAGGACTTGCTTGGTTAGCACAGATTCCTTGCTGGTTATGGTAGAATAAGCCATGCTGAGAGCTTGAGTGTCTGAAGGTCTGGGTGCATCATAGTCCCGTCCACCCCCCCCCCCCCAGGACAGCAGGTGAGGTATTGGAGGTAGCCGGGGGGCTGGAGAGATGGGCTGCACAGCAGTGGATACCAGTGCAGTCTGGGCCAGGCCAATCTGGGACAATGAGTATTGCTTTTGGTTTTTCCTCCCCTATCTTGATTAATATTTTTAGAATGACAGTAAGAGGTGGGAATGCATACACAAAGAGGGTATTTCAAGGGAAGATCAGGGCATCAACCTTCTAGGCCAGGTGATGGTACTCCCTGGTGCAGAATTTCTGTACTTGGTGATATAAATGAGACGCAAAGAGGTCCACCTGGGGGGGTCCCCTTGTGTGGGTAATTTGCAGAAAAATGTCTGTGGATTTGCCATTCATGCGGGTCCAGCAGGTAAGTGGTCTGTTAGGGTGGTGTTGATGCCTGGTAGGTATTGGGCTACAAGGTGCAGTCCCATGGATGAGGCTGCTAGCCACAGGTTCATGGTTAGTCTGCACAGGTGGTAAGACTGAGTGCCTCCCTGTTTGTTGCTGTACCACGACTGTGGTGTTGTCTCTCTTTATGAGAGCCACCCCTGGTTTGAGGTAGGGTTTGAAGGATGTCAGAGTGTTTTGCACTGCTATCATTTCCTTTTGGTTGATGTGCAAGGGTGATAGTGGAGCATCCCAGAGACCTTGGGCGCATCTGCCTTCTAGGTGGGCACCCCAGGCTATGTCCGAAACATCTGTAGTTATGGTCTGATCTGAAGGACGAAGGGTGAACGGAAGTCCCTTGTTCAGAGCACAGGCCTGGGTTCACCAGAGAACTCTGATCTTATGCAAGTGATCACAGGCAGGGAGGTGTCCAGAGGATGAGTGCGTTGACACTATAGGTTCTTTAACACTGAATTTTCCTCACGTGCAGTCTGGCCAGAGGAACCAGGAGGATGCAGGAGGCCATGTACCCTAAAGTTTGCAGGAATTTCCTGGCAGAAAGTTGGGTTTGGGAGGCCAGAGTAGTGAAGCATTTTGGTAGGAAACTTTTTCTGGGAAAAGAAAGGCCATTTGCTGTTCTGTGTCCAATAAGGCTCCCAAGAAATATGATTTTCCTGGTAGGTGTCTGTTTTGATTTCCTTTCATTGATAGCGAAACCCAGAGAGGTGAGTAGGGTTTTAACAAATGAGAGGTGCTGCAGGAGCATTTCCTTGCAGTCTGCCTGGATGAGACAGTCGTCCAGGTAAGCGTAATCTGTACATAGTTTTGCCTGCAAAAGGCAATGGCAGGAGCTAGACATTTGGTGAATACCCTGGGAGCAGTCGATAAGCCAAATGGCAAAGCAGAGAATTGAAAGTGGAATGATCCTGCTCTGAACTGCTAGAATTTTCTGCAGGATTCCCTTATTGGGATGTGCAGATAAGCATCCTTTAGGTCTGAGGTGATCATCCAAGCTTTGTTTGGCAGCATAGGTAGAAGCTGTTGTACAGTAAGCACTTTGAATTTTGGGATTACCAGGAAAGTATCGAGAAAGGATAGGTTCAGGATGGGACGCAAAGTTCCCTCTTTCCTGAAAAGAATGAATAGTCTGGAACAGAATTCCTTTGGCAACTTGTTCTGGAGGCACAGGTTCTACTGCCCCTAGGGCTGTTAGGTTTTGCACTTGTTTAGTGTATCTGTCCACTGGTTTGGAGGTAGGTCTGGGTACCCTCTTGGAGGTGGTAGTTCTTAGAAATTGAATTTGTACCCCCTGAGCAATGATTTTTAAGAACCACTGATCTTTTGTTATAAAGTTCCAATTTTCTCTGCAAAGAGATAGCCTTCCTCCTAGCTTTTGGTGTGGTGGAGGTAGGCAGAGGATGTGAAAGGTGGTCATTGAGTTTTTTGCATACAGGGTTGTTTTTGAACTCCCTGCTCTAGAGTTAGAGGGGGGGGTCACTGTTTAGTTCTTTGCTGGACCTGAGTTTGAGCCCTGCTGGGTCTGTCCCTACAGGTTTTGCCTTGTGCCTGCATGTTTGGTGCAGGAAAGGACTCGTTTCGAGGGAAAATTTCTGCTAAACCTAGGAGGTTGTACTTGAAGGAAATCTTTAACAATCTGTATCAATTTTGCTTCGTCTTCCATCTTTTTAAGTACCTCTTCAGTTTTCTGTCAGAACAAGTGGTCTTTGTCATGAGGTGAATCCTGGATTTTAGCTTTGACATGATCAGGGAGAGGTTGTTCCTTTAACCATGCATGTCTTCTGATAACAGATCCTGTCACTGCTGCCCTGCTAGAAACTTCTAGGGTGTCAAATCCACACTGCAAGGAGTGCTTTACCAGAGTTGAAGAGTGCAGTAATTCTGCTATCTCTTGTTGTGTCTTTCGGCTTTTCCCGGTTAGGGGTCGCCACAGAGGAACTCCGGTCCGCTGATTGGCAGTAGATTTTTACGTGCAGAGTTGCCGGCCCTGACGCACAACCTTCAACGAAGGTACGCCCATTCACACACGTCTCCACACAGAAGACACACTAGCTGAGAATCGAACAGGACAACGTCTTACTGTGAAGCGACAACGCTACCGCAGCACCACCACTGCAGTAATTCTGCCATCTCTATTGGCAAAATTTGATAAAGCAGAAATTTTCTGTTTTAAAAAATTCCAAAGTGTGCTGTTGATATTTTAACACATGGAACTGACAGTTGAGAGCCCTTATAGTTAAAGTTGCAGAGGTATACACTATTACCCCATCTGTCTAGGGCCCTGGACTCTGATGGACTGGGATTCTTTGCAGAGGTAGCCTTAACTCCCTTAGGTCCCGGATTAATCACCTCTGGACCCGCTATACGATTTCTGTAGAGGAATATTTGTGAATCAGGTACCCAGTAGTACCGGTCATGTTTGCTGGGGACAGGTGGAAGGGTGTCAGGGGTAAGGGTGGATTCCTGGTAAACATCTACCACCTCCAAGATGGGTGGGATTGCCAGAGGCCTGTGCTGGGATAGGTCCAGAAACTCTTAGTCTTTTCTTGGATTGAGGGAAACCCATTGATTCCCATTAGAAGTGTTCCATGAGGTTGTGGAGGTTTCCCCAAAGGAAAAGTCCTCTGGAGGTGATGCAGAAGGAATAGATTTCTTCTGCATCAATGTCTTCATAGACAGTCAGATCCCTCAGAGTCTAAATCAGACTGGATTTCTGGAGAAGGTTCCCTTTTCCTTTTTTGGCAGGAGTGGCCTGATTACCCTGGATGAACCATTTTAAGCATTCTAGTTTGAGGAGGGGGAGGAGTAGTGGAGTGGAGACTTTTTGCCGTTTTCTTTGGCATGGGTCTAAGTCTGGCCTGAAGGGTACTCCTCGGTGCCGTCTGTGTGTTAGAAGAGAAGACGAAAGCCTTGAAGTGAAATCCAAAGTGCGATCGGTATCTTCGGAAGCCGGTGCCTTAGCGGCTCCAGACCCAACAGAGGGCGAGACAGCTGAAGGCTTGTTAAACAATGCAAACATCTGCGGCATACAGGACTCCAAAAGGGTCTCAGTAGAGGCCTGTGAAGAAATAGAGTCTGGCATCAGGGGCTGCGAAAGCTCCCCTCTGAATTCTGAAGAACTGACGCCCCGTTTAGTCGTGAGGTCGTCGGATGGCTTGACCTTATGCGGCCTGTATCTATCCTTATCTTTACGTTTTTTCGGAAGATCTGCGGTTTGCTGACTGATGGATGCCATATCAATAATTGGAGATGGAAGACTAAAATAACTGGGTACAAAGAGCTCTATGATGAATAGTTCTAATGTTAGAGAGACCCAGAACTGACAGCGGGGTACATCATGATCTAGGCCTAAGCAAGTGACACAGTAAGAACAGAAGTCTCTGTGTGGTATTTGCTTTCCACAGGCAAGACAGTTATTGACTTTCGGACATCGGTTAGTGCAAGAAAAAGGAAGGATCCCCAACGAGGTAGTTGGCTTTAGACGTTTTCAGCTGAAGTTCAAAATCTGGAAACAGCCGACCGGCACTATTGCAAATTTCTTCTGCTACGGGCTCCACGGCAACAAAGACTGGGGTAATGGTGCCGCCTGCTTTCCTTTATAGCTTGGACAACCTGACGTCACCTAGCAAGCAACAGCAGCAGATGCACAAAACTTTGACTCTGGTATTCGGACAGACTGAGGTCTACCACAGGATGGATAACCCAATGGTGATGACTGCAGCAGTGAGAAACGAAGAGCATCTCCCCCTTCTGAAAACAGTATTTCTTTTCACTCCTTAAGCACTTTGCCTTGTATCTCAGACTGAATCCTTTTATTTACATACATTCTTTAGTCACCTTTTTTTGGGAGGGGGGTATTATATATTTCACTGGATCCCCCTGTGATGCATAAAATGTTTACATTATACCCATACTTTTCTGATCTCTCCGTATATGGTTTGTGGTGAAGATGCATCATTTCTGTTACCATGCTTAATTGCCCTATCACGGCAAACGACAATGCATAGAGAACTGCACACATTACTCTAGAGGGGCTCGAACAAACATGCTATGAATGGGGATAACTTATCTTCCACCGGTGATTCCACTTCATGCGCATTTCAGCAAGTCATCATTTTCTGCTTTGCTGTATTGCTCTCTAACAACGGTATCTTCTTTTATGACCACCTTGGGTCCCTTCACCTTTTGTTGCCACAACTATTGCTTTTGCAATAAATGTTCTCTTTCTGGGTCTTTTCCCCTCAGATGCATTATTTTGCATTTCTGTACAAAGCTGGCATGTAAACCCTTTTCAGCCTTTCTGCACATTGCCGAACATCAGCTTTATAACACTAGTGCACCATCAGCGAATACTGACTAGTTCAACCTTTACTACTAATCATGCTTCCATCTGCGAATGCTGCACTTGCTTTGACCATCGTAACCTTTTTCTCACCGTTTTTCCAATGCTGCCACTCTGACTCCCCCCACGGTTATTTATTAACATGTTTGGTATCATGTCAAGCAGCTTGCTGAAGACTGTTGCAACTAATCCAAATTTTATTACACTAACCCAGAAAGCGATGATAAACTAACTCAAAAAGCGATAAGTCCAGTGATGAGGATTACATCACATACATGGATCAAAAAACAGGAATATGCTCGGATATGTACCAAAAACCATCTAAACCAATGCCTTCTGAGGGTCTTGAAACCCCCAAATCCTCAACCAAATTCAATAGTGCTCTCAACCAAAGCACTCTGTTACCTTTCCAAATCAATAAGATTCTTCAGAAAATTCTCTGGCTGCCTGGGGGGGGGGGGGGATATCAGTGACATTACAATGGGAAGGCAGTTTGGGTAACTGTAGAATGTCAGCCCCTCGCACCTTTTCCATCTGGGAGAATATCTAAATGGGTAGAACAGCCAAGAAGAATGAATCCTGACAGCACAGGGTTCTGTTACTGCCTCCTGGGATGTGATGCCCCTGCACAATGCAGCTCTAGAGCACAGAGCTCTTAATTCCCAGTGGGGCAGAATGCCTCAAGAGAAACAACTGTAGTACAGGGTGTGGAACTGCCCACTGGGCTAGGATGTTCAAGGACAATGCACTATTGCAGGACAGGGTTTCTGTTACTGCCCATTGTGGTAGGCTGCCACAGCACAATGCAATGTTACAGTACAGGGCTATGTCCCTGCCCAGTGGGTTGGGGTGGGATACCTCAGAAGTAAGTTCGTGACCACATAGGGCTCTATTACTGCACATTGGGGTGAGATGCCACAGAAGGAAGTCTGTGATACAAGGTTCTATTACTGCCAACTGGGATGGAATGTTCCAGGAGGAAGCAGTGTGACAGCACAGGGCTCTGCTACTGCCCAGGGGGATGCCTCAGAAAAAAGCACCATGACCATACAGGGCTCTGTTGCAGCCCAATAGGGTGGGATGCCCCACCAGGGAACACTGGGGCAGTACAGGACTTTATTGCGCACTGTGGTAGGATACTCCAGGATGAAGCACATTGACAGTACAGGGCTCTATTATTGCCCACTTCAGGACAATGCGCTACTTCAGCACAGAGCAATGAACAACTCTGCTACAATGTCTACAGTGCCATGGGGGAAATGCCCCGGGAACTTGCTCAACTATAAATGTAGAGCTTTGTTACTGCTCTTGAATGTAGGATTCCCAAACATGCTCCTTTAAACTGAAGGTATTTGTTACTACTACCAGTGTAGGATGCCTAAAACATACTCTAGTACAACACACAGACCCAGTGGAAATCAACTTTCCCAGAGCTAGCAATGTTGTACACTGCAGTGACCGCTACAACTCTCACCTGAACCCTGCTCCTTGGCTGGGTGCACCAGAGGGCCATAATACAGAAAACGGATCCATTCATCACAAACTATAAGCCACACAAGCTGTGGGACACCTTAGCAGAAATCAATAAACTGTTCAATTACAACATAAACAAGTACCAAAGAAAACCCCATTGGATAGTTTTAGGAATAACCACCTACATTTGGTGAAGAACTTGTGCAATGGCTACTCCACTGGTCAGCTCCTCCACTGTAGCACATGATGAGGGAACATGAAACGTCTGCATCTGTGGGAAGCAAGTAACATCATCAATAAATATGGTCCAGGGTTTGCAGATGTAATAAGGTACACCACAGTTTGATGAATTACAGTACAATTACAAAGATAAAGAAAGATTTCACTTTACAAATGAGCCACACAAAAAAAAAAAAAGCAAGTTAGTATCACAAGTGAAAAAAAATCCAGTGAAGGAGTGTCCATAGTGACTGCTAACTTCAGTTTTGCCTTAAAGGTATGTAGTTATCAGCTTGACAACAGGAAATCAGCCCAACTAAACATTTTAACATATGCAGTTTTACACTGTTCATAAAGCATCAGACAAACAACTAAAGTACAAGTTTTCAGGTGATATAACTAACATTTGACTTGGCAATAGAGAAGTGATGCTTATAATAGGGGAAACCAAAGCATCAAGGAAAGCCTGACAGAAGAATGTGATATTAAAGAAACTGAAGAGGTAATACATTAATATCAAAGAAAAGAGCACAGGTCAGCAATACACATCTGTGCTTTCTCATTTCTTCATACTGAAAGTTGCACTTACAACAGTTAATACAAAAAAAACATGTATGGAAAAATTATAATTATGAAATGTTTGACTAGGGCATATAAATTTTTTATAATTATTTAATATGCCTAACTTTGTTACGTCTGTTTTAAACACTATGGTAAGAACCTTGCAATTGTATTATGTTTGTATTACTTTATGTACTATAATTACTATAACTGGCATATGTCATTTGTAAATACTATCATAATCTTCCTTGGAGCTTTTCTCCCCGGGTCTCTGCTGAAAACGGGCTTCTGGCCCAGCCAGAGACTACCCGGTTAACAAACGAAATAAATAAATAAATTTGAATTACTCACTGCTGCAGTAGCCTTTAAAAAGGGTCATTAGTGACTTGACCAAGACATAACATCTGACCAGCTTCCAAAAGCTGTAGCTCCCTTCCACAATTCCACTCAGAGTGCTGACTAGTCAGACCTGAGGAGGAGAGAGAAATCAGCAAAGTGGAAAGTCTTCAGGACTTTGCCTAAAAAATAAGGTAGCAGCATATTTGTCCAGAACTAAACACGAAACAGCCACAAAAATATTTCCAAAAATAACTATACACATTACTAGGGGGATATAGGGTACATACAGCTACTGCAGCAGTGAGGAACCTTTCATACAAGACTTGGAGAGGTTTGGAGCCAAGTAACTAGCTGCGCAAAAAAAAGGAAAGAGAATCTAATTTTAAATTATTTTAATTCTTCTTAAATATCCAAGTTGCACTTACTTATAGTGACCTGTGTGGTAATACTACTTAGTACTTTTTTGCTCTGTTCCACCAGTTTGCATTTTTTAGTTTCTTCTGGGACCTTAGTCTTCTATTTTAATTAGCAGTTGTGGGAAGACTGTTTCTGCATTAGTCTGCACTTCAAATTCCACAAGTAGAATTACTTATAAAAGCTAATCTGTTTGCATTTTAAACCCTGCCAGGCCACAGTAATTGTCTTTTGGCTTTTCCCAGTTAGGGGTCGCCATAGCTGATCACTGGTCCGTTTATGACTGGCAGTGAATTTTTACTGTCGAGTTTTCAGCCTGGCGCCCAACCTTTAAAGAAAGCACACCAACACAGTACTGTAGTTTAATTCACAGTTGTGGCAGAACTGTGTACTACTGCCATATTTAGAGCTTTAGTAATTTGTTACTGCATTTTCCCATAAACAGAGTTACTGGTAAATTTCTGCACAGTCTGGTGCCTTAAAGGAAAACTCCACCCCCTCAGTTTAACTCAACTGTTAGGTTTCTTTTCTCCCTACAATATGGTCCCAGCAGCATGTAGGTACCAGAAACCTGCTTGTATTTTTTTAAAAAGTTATGTATTCACCATAAAGTTCCATCTGAGTAGTTGCACTTCATTTGTCTTCAACTTGAGAGTTATGGATCCGTATTGGATCTGTCACAGACGCATTTCCAGCATCTGATCCGAGCTCCAAGGTCCTCCAGTTACCCATTATGCCCAGTCTCCTTCCTCCCTTCAGATAGAGTTTGCTGAAGAAAAAAAAAAATCACACATTCCCGACCCAATACCTTGCCACAACTGGCAACCCAAAAATCCTGAGCCCAAGTATGACCAAGATCATTCCTGATACTGGCCATATATGAAGATGGTTGCATCACAGTGACAAGATGGGGGGGAAAGGGGGGGGGGAACAGTTGAAGACAAATGAAGTACAACTACTCAGATGGAAAGTTGTGGTGAGTACCATAACTTCTTTATCTGAAGTAGTTGACTTAATTTGGTCTTCAACCTGTGGGACAGAGTCCCCAGCTACCAAACAGCTGGGTGGCCCCTCATGGAACGATATTCTGGAGCACCGCGGAGCCAAAGGATGCCCTGTTCCTGGATACAATATCCAATTTGTAATGTGAAATTAAGGTATGAGACTAGGAACAAACCAGGATCCCACGTAGCAAAATTTATTCCATAAAAATGTCATAGCGCCTCGGCCACCACAGCCTTCAATGAGCTCATGATTCATGGTAAAAAACCATTGCCTTTTATACAAATGAACAATAAATCAATCAATTAAAATATTAACTAACATGATGTTTAAAGAGACTCCACTCACTCCACAGAACCAATACTAACAAACTGAAAATACAAAATTACAAATACATTTATAATAAATATTTCCAATTAATTTCAACATTTAAACCATTAGGTACTAATGTATTATATTTTAATATAAAAATAGATTCTTTATACAGCAACCTATTTTTTAATAGTTTATAATCACCTTTTTTAACAAAAATTTCCTCTAAAAATAGTAGCCTGAAGTACATCTGGGTTACTATTATGAATTTCTAAAAAATGTAAAGCAACAACTTGCTGCTGTTCCTTTTCTTAAGTCTCTAATGTGCTCCTGCAATCTGATCCTAAATTTCCTTTTGGTTTCCCCTATATAAAAAAAGATTGCATAAATGTTTTTCCTGATGTACAACAGGAAAAACATTTATTAGGTGTAAACATTTTATTATTTATTTTATTAAAAGTTAATGTAATATAGGGGCATACCTTGCAAGTATGGCAAGGTATAGTACCAAAAACTGTCAATGAAGAATCTAATTTCTCAACAGGGCTTATGTAATAAGCTCTAATAAGAAAATCTCCCAAGTTTTGTCCTCTTTTATAAGCAATTTTTGGACTCACAGGAAGCAGTTCTCAAAACCTTATCATTTGTTAAAAAATTCCAATAATATTTAACTAGGTTCCAAATTTTCTTACTTAGCAAATTATAAACTGTAACGAAATAAATGTCATCCTGCTTCCCCAGCTACCAAACACCTGGGTGGCCCTCATGGAACGATATTCTGCAGCACCGCGGAGCCAAAGGATGCCCTGTTCCTGGATACAATATCCAATTTGTAATGTGAAATGAAGGTATGAGACTAGGACCAAGTAGCTTCAGAATAGACATCATCCAACAAAACCCTGGACCAGAAGGCAGCTGAAGAAGCCATAGACCTAGCTGAATGAGCCTTTACCTGCCATGGAGGGCAAATTCCCTTGACAGAGTAGGCTCGAATAATGCATTGCGCGAAATCCAACGAGCAATTACTTTGGAAGTTGGTTTACCTCAGAAAGGTTTGGAATAAGAAACAAATAACGGATCTGATTTACAGAAGGTTTTTGTCCTGTGTAAGTAAAATCCCAATTGTCTATGCACATCCAGCAGATGTAATCTGTATTACCCCTCGTTTTGAAAACTAGGGGAAAAAAAATGGAAGATCGATTGTCTGACTGATTCACTTTTGACGCTACTTTAGGAAGAAAGGACGGGTTGGTATGCAAGGGGAGACAGTCTTTGTTGGTACACAAGGAGACACTGTCTTTGTGAAAGATCATACAAGGAACCTTAATGGAAAAAGCTTGATGTTCAGACACCCTCTTGGCAAAAGTAATAGTGACCAAAAAGGCAGTCTTCCAAGATAAAAATTGAAAAATCTACACAAGCTGCAAGTTCAAAGGAAGGGGGAAACTAAAGCCTGAAGTACCAAAGTAAGGTCCCACAGGGGTGTAGGATCCTTCACCGGGGTATAAGAAGAAAGGTACCTTTAAGGAAGGTCTTACAAAGTTCAGAAGAAGCCAAGGATGACATGTTTTCCCCCACATGAAAGTTGGAAATAGCTGCCAATTGGACTGACTGTAGAGGAACTGGCACCCTGCTCAAAGATTCCCACCAAAACAGGGGCAGTAAAAGGCTCTTATGCACGCAGCGAAGCCCATATGGAAAATTGTTTCCACTTGCTACGATAAACTTTTCTAGTGGAAGACTTGTGAGCCGCCACCAGAACAGTCTTAACTGGGGATGACAAACTGAGTCCTAACAATCATGGGAACTGGAGCAGCCAATCAGTGAGATTCAGACTGTCCAGGTCTGGGAGAGGAATAAATGAGGAATGAGAAAGAAGATCCAGAACTGAATCCAACATCCATGGCAGAACTAATAGGGGAGACCATAAAGAGGGAAACCAAACCTGGCGAGGCCAGAATGGGGTGATGAGGATCACAGTGCTCCCCAGCCTGCAAGCTTTTATGAAGAAACTTCAAAGTGAGGGGTAGTGGAGGGTAAGCATACAGAAGACCGGGGGGGGCAAGCATGGACCAGTGCGTCTGCGAGCTTCCCGAGGGGGGTTTAGAGTTAAGAACTCACTGCATTTCACACTGGAAGGAGATGCGAAAAGATCCCACTTTATAAGGATCTGTTCTTACACTGAAGGATTCGGAGACCTCTAAGTCAGGCATCAGAACAGACCTGCTGAGCCTGTCCGCGAGAATGTCTGACCTCCCCGGGATGTGCTTTGCCACCAGAGTTGGTAGAGATTGCCCATTCCCACACACTCATGGCTTTGCGACATAAGGGATAAGATCTGGTTTCCCCCCCCTGTTTGTTGATGTAACAGACTGCAGACATATTGTCGGTCTGAATCGTAATTGTCCCTAGAGGAAGATGGGCATGAAGGGCCTGCAATGCAAGGAGGACCGCCCTCATCTCTAGGACACTGACATGCAAGCTGGTCTCTGGTGGGGACCACATGCCTTGGACCGTCCTTCCTGAGCAATGCCCCCTCCCCACCCTAGCTAGGAGGTGTCTGTGGTCACAGTGGTTTTGGGAAAGGACAAAATAAAAGGACATCCCCAGATTAGATCCGGGGACTGAATACACCACCGAAGAGCGTCCCTGCATACTGGGAAGATTCGAACGGGATATGACAATGGCAGATCCAACAGGAACCATTGAACAGCAAGCGTCCACTGGAGAATCCACATGTGAAGGCATGCTAAGGGTAACAGATTGATCATGGCTGACACAGACCCCAACGCCCTTAATACTGTTTCTGCTGTCGGAACTTGGGCTTTAAGAATGTATATAACATGCAATTTGAGACTGCATATCCTATCTGGGGTGAGGAAAGCTTTCATTTGGATAGTGTCCAACCGAGCCCCACCAGGGCTAGTGAGGACCTGTTGAGATTGATGGTGATGCCCAGTCTTTTCACTAGCAAGAGGAAATAGTCCCTGGCTTGGCAAAGTAGATGTTTGGAAGGGGCAGTGAAGAGCTAATCGTTCAGATAAGGGAAAACCTGAATACCCTGAAGCCTCAGGTGAGCTGATACTACTGCCATAACCCTGGTGAACACTCTGGGGGCTGTGGTCAGACCAAAGGGCAGTGCTCTGAACTCGTAATGTCTGCCTCCCAGCCGGAAGTGCACATATCTTATGGCACGAGCACCTGTTCATTTTGATACGATTGATCTTCAGTATGCACACTATCTAGCACATGCAATTGTCCTTTCACAGTAGGGGTAAAATGGACTTAAGAGCGACCATCTAGAACCTTTAATATTTCACAAACTGGTTTAATTTTCTGAGATGCAGGATGGGGCTCAAGTCCCCTGTCATTTTTGGCACCAAGAATAATCTGGAGTAGGTCTAGGATCCTGTCTGGTGTGGTAGGACCTCCTGGATGACACCTTTCTGAGCACCTTTTATATTTCTAAAGCAGCCATCTACCTCTGACTGGGTGGAACATCAGGGATTATTTTCATTCTTGCAGGGGGAATTTGGGAAAATGGTATGATATAACCACTGGATAGAATTCTCTGCACCAAGGAATCTTTTAAGGCTATCCAAACTTTTTGGTGTAGAGACCAACACCCCCAGACTGCCTTCTAGAGGGCAACAGTCAGGCCATCTTTCAGGAGTACTGGTAGGGTTTGTCCCAGATGGAATCCTGGAATCCCTGGTTCTGCGGGCCACCTCTACAATGGGCATGGCGTCTTCTGTCCATGCTCTTCCCCTCTGCCTCTGGGAGAACCATCTCCTCCAGGAGTCTTCAAAAGATCTTTCTGCTTAGCTGCTGATTCTGGGGAAAAAGGCCTTTCAGGGATAGAAAAACGTTCTTACAGCAGACAAGGTCTTTCCTTCTTGCTCATACCTGCAGTGCGAGTCTTACTTTTGGACAAAATAAAGACCCATCAAATGGAGAATTGATAATAAACACTAAGAGCTCTGCAAAGTTGGATACGCGCATTCAGGCATGCCCTCCCATTGACTATGCCTAAACCCTCCACCTATAAGGTACCTTCTGCCACATGGTAAATCAACCTCATGGATGGGTTAGGTATAGACTGAAGGGCAGCAAGTTGCGAAGAGACTATTCTGTTTCTCCACAGACATTAACCCTGAAAGAGATTTGGAGAGTCCCTTAGTCAAATCTCTCTACAGTCTCATGAAATGTGCCAAGTAATTCAATGACTATACAGCAAAGGTCATGAAAACAAGCGAGCTTACCAAATCTATCCAAGACCCTAGATTCCCTGTTTGGGGGATGGATAGAAGAGCTCTGCTCTGCAAGCTTTCTTAGAGAACGCTGCCATATCCATGGCATCAATTGAGACCCCTTTGAGCCCAGTGTACCCTCTCGTGGGGGGGGGGGGGCTAGAAATTTATTTGGATGCTTAGGAATGGGCTCCACAGTATCTGTTTTTTTCCATCCTTCCATGACCTGTGAGACACGAGGTATCCAAGTTCAACAGCCTGGGAAGGGGTTGACCCAAGCCATAACTGGGCTGGACTTGAAAGCCTCCAGAACACAGGCTCCTTTTGGAAAGGGGTACTGGAAGACCAACCACCTTTTTGTTTTAGGTGGGGCCCTCATCTGTGGGATGGTATCCAAAAAACAAGGCGTGTCAGAATTGCGCATACTAAAGACTTGGACCTTGGCGGTGATATAAAAAAGACCTGATGGAAAGACAGGTATGCATCATAGATACTACCCTGTCTCTAGGACAGGCTCCACATCCATGTGGAACAAAGATATCAAGGGTACCAGAACTTGTCAGATATTAGAGATGCATGGCTGGGCTTAAAAAGGCCCTTCTGGTCTTTGGCCTAGTAAAACCCTATGAACCTATCAGAAGTGTTAGGGGAGTCCTGACAGACAAACTGGAGACTTGAACGGGCTTGGCTGTCCCATGTGGAATAGAAGATTGAGACACTGAGCAAAGATCTGAAGGTGGTAGAGTGATCTGATCTGAGGGGGTATGAATGCCCTTTGTCTAGGAAAAGAGAAAGCCTTTGAGACTGTGGAGAAGGCCAAGTGCCTAGGAGAGACTGAAGCCGGAGGTAGCAGAAAGAAAAATTAGTAACAAAGACCACCTCTATAAACAAGAGAGAAGAGAAGGGTGACCTACATCCTGATCCAGGACATGATGGCAGAATCTGAAATGCCCAAAAAAAAATTAGAATGCCTGCCAAACTTTAAGAGTAGAAGGAGATGAACCTGCATGGAAGAGTTCAGCCAGAAAACCAAGGACCACTTGGATGGAAGCAGGAAAGGATCTATTTCCGAAATGATGTACCCATTTGTCTTTAGGAGTCAGTTTCAGCCAGGCTTTTGGGTACAGTGACGCTCGCCTGCCTCCGGTAGGCAGTCGGCAACACCTCAGGGATGCTGGAAAGGGCTTATCAGAGAAGACTTCAATGATTGCCCTGCCCTGGCCCACCCCCCTCTCTCTAGGGCGCTCACCATTGTTGTTCCCCTCCCTCTGCCTCTGGGAACCACTTTTTGCCAAGGCCAGGCTAAGTCCCTGAGATGGTTTACGGAACCACATTTTCCACTTTTCTGCCCTTTGGGGTAAGGCCTAGAAGGAAAAACTCGACTGACGGCAGAAAGAGTCTTCCATCTGTCCTCGCACTCAGTCAAGGTTTCTTTCACTTGAGGACCAAAAGAGATGATCAATCAAATCCAGCAAGAATGAAGGCGAGATAGACAACTTAACATCTGGCATTTCCTGCACTGTCAGCCCCTGAAACCCCGTAAGCACTCCAAACGTGGGTGGAGTTTGATCCAAGCTGTTCAGAGTGGAAGCTCCAAGGGGCACCGCCATGAATCTCAGATCAGAGGGCTCCAAAAGAGACGGTCAGATTACAGAAGAAACTAAAGGGGGTCTAGTCACAGGCAGGCTCATAGATTCAATGGGAGACGGACAGAATTACCCCATCTGGATCTGAGCTGTGAGGAAGTTCATCATCCTATCCACTTCTCTCTCGGACAAACTCCTGGAAGGCCCGAGTGAGGAGCTAGTGAATGGTGGCCCTGAGTTTTTGCAAGGAGACTCCTGCAAAAGAGATAACTGAGTTGAGGAGGTATTGGATCTGGTAAAACAACAGGTGACAGGATCCAAGGCAATTTTGATTTCAGACCAGTAGGATCCAAAGTCGTCGGATCAGACTTTGGCACATTTGGAGGCGACTGAGGAATGGATCAAAGATGATGTAGAATCCAGAGATCTCCTTCTGGACTCTCTGTCCTTGGGAGCACAGTCAGGTTTCCCTTTGCCAGATTTTTGGAGGGGGGTTGAGTCCCAGCTTAAACAATGGAAGAAGAGTCCCAGCTTAAACAATGGAAGAAGAAAAGGAAGGAAGATGATCCTTCAAAATGAGTTTATGTCTTCCCGTGAGTGCCCTGGAGTTGAAGCCAGTACAAACTGTACAATCTGCATCTAAATGGGCAGCACCCATACAACAGACATATTCCCTGTGGGCATCAGAATTGGGTATTTTCTGCCAACAGTTGATTCACGTCTTGAAGCCAGTTGGTTTATCAGCCATCCTAGTGTACCTAAAGAAAGAAAAGGCCCAAAAGAAATAACCAAAATGTAAACTGTTACCTGAAATACCTTTCACAAAAAAGGTAAAGAAGACTACCAACAACGGTAGTCAAGATCAGAGAAAAAAGGCAAAATACGAACAACAGAACTAGACAGTCCCAAAATGGCTGCATATTCAGTAACAGCTTATTTCTAGCTCTCCCAGTGTGAAAACAGAAGCTCAGCAGAGGTGACCAGTAGACTTTATGGGTAAATTTCAGTAACTGGCTAGAATAAGCCCTCTTTTTGCCTTAGCATTTACTCATTTGTCTCCCTCTATAAGCCCCCTTGATCCCTCAGAAGCTCTGACCAATGTCTCTTACAAATTCACACACCTAAAAAAAATCTATTGGACAGAATCTCTACTGCTACTCCCCTGCTCTTGCATGGAACAAGCCTCCCATGAACTTCAGAAACATTTCCTACATCCACAAATTAAGAACTCTCAAAAAGGCACCTTAATAGCACATGGATTTGTCTCTAATCATCCTACATGAACCCACCTTTTTTTTCACTATCCTCTATTCCTCCCTTCCCCACCATAAAACTCACTTAACTGCTCTGTATTGTACAATTACCCTCTGTAGATGGCCCACTGTGTTATTTAAATTCATCCAAATGTTTTATTGTATATTTCTTTGCTATATTTTTTCTTCAATGTTATAATGCCTCTTACTATATTGTACTGTGGAGCTTCATCGACATTTGCTTAACTGTTTTATTGTACATTTTTCACTGCATTAATCTTCAATTTTGTACATTTTCTCGATTCCCTGTACTGTGGAGCTTCTCTCTGTGGGCTTTCACTGAAAAAGGACTTTTGCTCTGATGGACTATCCTGGTTGACAGACAGCCTGGATGCTGGGAATAAAGAAATACAGATCTGTAAAAATCAGCTACAAAATGTGAAGAAGAAACAGTGACTGAGGAATGTTCTGCATCTGTTCCGCAAAAAGCAATGCAACCTTCAGAAATGACTTCCAGTAACCTACAGGAAGATATAGGGACAACTACATACAGACCTTATTAAAATAAACAAAACGCTAATGGAGTATATCAACACAAACAACAAAAGGCTGGAAAAAATGGAAGAAGCTTTAAACAGGTAGTCAGGTGAGATGGCAAAGCTGCAAAAATCAGAGGTTGAAATAAAGAAAAGGCTGGCTGAATATGAGACTTATTTTTGAAACACCTCTTCCCGAGCAATTAGAGGATAGAGCACATAGGGAAAACCTGCGATTTTCAGCTATACCAGAGAAGCTGAAAGGAACAGACTGCATTAATTTTATGAAAGCACAAATAAGCAACTGGACTGGTATTCCACATCAGGAGTTGTTAGTTGAAAGGGCACATCAGCTGTATGCTCCAAACATGGTTATAAGAAAGCAACCTAGACCCTTAATAGTAAAGATGCAATCCTACCACAATGTTTGTGGAGAATGATAACTCATTGTACACCAGACAGAAGAGAAACTAATTTATTCCACTATTCAGGGACTGCTGAGATGCAGGTGTGAGATTCAAACTGCTGTACCCAGCTGTCTTCAAGGTATTCTTCCCTGATGGGACCAAATCATTGTTTGGTGAAGTACATAAGGAATAATTCAAAAGTTTTACCAACAAAAAGTAAGCTGTGAAAGAGAAGGAGATTCTGCTTCTTGTTGTTCTGGTAATAAAGGCCACAGAGGGGCTGTACCTGTGAAACCTTTTCAAAATTTTCTATGGAAAATGTTGGAGAGAATGAAGGGAGCATGAGAGTTGACTAGAAGAATTGAGAATATGTTGGAAATGAAGAAATACAATGCAATAACTATATTTGTGAAATATGACAGAACAAGAAAATTTGGAAATATTGGGACTTTTTCAGAATATGTTGGACTTGTGGGGGACTCTAAAGCATATGCCCTACTTCATGTCATTAATGTTCAGAAAAGTGCTTTGGGGAGGGGGAAAAGGAGGGAGAAAGTTAACTTAACATTTTTTTCTTAACTAGTACCAATTTTGTGGCATGTGGTTTGCTTTACATTCTATAACTTTTTTCTTTTTAAGTGTAATGGGGATTGTAAACAGGTACTGCTGCTCTTTTTCTTCTTTCCTTTCTCCCTCCTCTCCTTGTTCAGTTGTAAGAAATGTAGGCACTGCAATGTATAAAAAAAAGCCTCGTTAAACAGCATGATAAAAGAAAAAATAATGTGCTTTTTCTCATTTTTGCATGGGAAAATGAGTGGATTAAAGACCTTAGACTGATTTAGTAATACATTTTAAGAGGGAACAAATAAAAAAGAACATTGAATACTATGAGGCTTTTTTGTAGCAAATACATGCACGCTCAGTATCAATTCTGCAGCTGGTCTTCATGTTTTCATGGAAACAATCTGATGAGAACCAGGCAGACAGTTTCTCTAGGTCTCCATGGAGACAATCTGATAAAGAGAAACTGGCTACAGTCTGGTACAGCAGAATTGGCTGAGGAGGAAGAGAGAAATTGGCAAGGGATAATGTTTTCTGAAAACATTCAGGGGGCTTTCTCCAGCTGGGTGAGCTATAAATATAAGACAAAACCAAATCAGCACTTAGGAGAAGCACAGGCTGCACCATGCATCTCAGCATGGATGACCTTTCTTTTAAGTTAGCTCAAGTCTGTTAGTGTTGCTTTCAGTTTGGGACATTTTCCCTACTAGGAGGGTAAAACTTCAATATTTGAAGGTGTACACAGTTTTGTTAGAGAACTGCAACCCACAGATTGAAAACATGTTTATTTCATCACGGTTTGGTGTTTCCTACATTTTAATACCACTCTGGGTCTATTTACAGGGTTTTCAATATCTTTATATGTAATTTCTGAGTCTGATCACATGGAGTATGATATCTTGAAGTAATTCTGATTGTTTAGTCTGCCTCTAGGTATCCCACAATGCAATGCTCATCTGTAAAAAGTTACATCATGCAGGCTTCTTTCTTCCTAACGCTCCTGTCACTGCATTGATTTTACATGCATACACTGTTGTCTTTAAGTCAGTTAGTTTTTAAGTAACATTTTGTGCCGTTCAAGGACTTCTTAAAACACAAAGTGCAAATGCCACAGAACAGACTTTCAAAGTGGTTTTTTTTGCTTCTTTTTAGAATGGCTAAACTGCACTTTATGAAGCCTGCGTTATACTCCTTTGGCTCATCTCACATCCCCCTTCACACCTAACTTCCCCAGCTGTCAAAGTGCTAAGGGTAATTTGAGCTGTTACCTGCTGTGTATTGACAGCTCACAACAGGAGACTTGACACATGTAATGTTTCCTTGTTCTAGCCTTTAAATTTCTGTAGGGGAAGGAGCAAGGAACTGTGACATCACAGCATGGGTGGGTTTTTAGGACGGTCATGATGTCAGTTTGAGGAGGGAATTGACCAGAAAACTACCTTTATTCACTGGCCTTTATGACATCAATGGAAGGCAAGATAAAAGCTTTTTGAATGTGAAACCACCACAGTACACTAAGGTACTGTTCTAGTGGAGAGAAACAGTCAATTTAAAATATTTTAAATGCTGTGTTTATTCATAGCAGGGACAATAAACAGGGACAAAAAGGACAGAGAAGCTAAGCATTTAATAATAGAATCCCATTGTTGTCCTTTACGTTAATGGGTTTTTGGGTGGTACTGGGGGTGTGTTTGTTATTTTTTGTTTGAGGGCTTTCAATAAAACAAAACGTTTTACAAGATATGACAGACAACAACTGTATAAAAGTTCAACTTGTCAAACAGTGTATTCATGTAACACAAAAGCTGGAACTAGACATTTAACAAAAAGGGTGTTACACATAAAAGATATGAACATTTTAATACACTGATGCTTTTTAATGTCATTAAATGTAAGTGGCCTCACAGATAAATACAAGCAAGAATGAGTAGTGAACTATAATGTAGACTGCAAACAGCTATGTTACAGGAGACGCACTTAGAAAGGATTAAACATGCGAATTTGATAAAGAAAAGTTTACAGGATGGTTATTCAGCAGAATATTAGACACAAAGGGAAAAAAAGTACTTTTATTAATTGCAAGAGCAGCTCCAATAGTGACAGAAGATAAAAAGATAGTAGTGGCAGACTTGTAGTGCTAAGGGGCTACTGGCAAGGGAGGAGACTTGCATGTATGTATTTGCATTCCACCTAAAACTACTATAATGGAGCTTAAGAAACTCAGAGAAATAATTAGTTTTCAGCAAGGGATACTACTTACAGGTGAGGAAGGGAATCTGATTTGCAGAAATGAAGATGTATCGGTGGGCCCAGAAGAGAAAATACAACAAAGGAGGGTAGATTTTTGAAGAAATGTATGAAAACATTTGGCATGGAAGATGTGAATTCAGTAGTAGCAGTTCAGAGTGAATTTACATATTATTCCCAAAGATATAAAAATTGGGCTAGGCTAAACAATTTTAATTTCACAGGAATATGTGCATTTAATTGCAGGTCTCGATACCCACCCAATAACTACCTGATCATGCGCCAGTAACTGCTAAAATAAAAACTGAGTAATGAAATAAAGATGAGACATGGGCGCTTTCCCACCTAACTGTTGAAAAGAGCAGAATTTAAGGAATGGGTAGTGGAGATTACTCAGAAACTGTTCGAAAAGATAGAAATTTATTCTGAAAATATAGCTAGGGAGTGGATAAAATTAAGGTGGAATTTAAAAACAGCATGGAACTAAAAGAAAGGATGCTATGGTTAAGAAGTAAGAATTATTTAGAGGGACTGACAAATGTTAAAGTATTGCAGAATAGGGGGAATCTCACAGAACAAGAGGAGGCTCAACTGCAGAATACTAGGCAGAAAATAACAGATTACCTCGATAATATGCACAAATCTAGAAAGATTGCCGTTAGGCAACTGTTTTTTGATACTAGAGCACAAAAACTTTTAGTACAAACGAGAACTCAAGCCACAGGAAAGTAGAAAGGGCTGTCACCAAACTTAGGGAGCCTATAACAAAAGGTAACAAGAGATCCTTTAGAAGCATTAGAAATATTTCAGAAATTCTATGACAGTCTCTATAAAGCAGAGAAATATGAAAATCAAGAAAAGATAAAAATGGAAATGTCTACAGAAGAATTAAGTATGCCAAGGTTAGAGGTAGGGGAGGTTCCATTACTCACAGGATAGGAGGAGATGATATAAAACTGTGATGCACAACCAACATACAGGAAAGTCCCCAGGAATTTGATGGTATTCCTGTGGAAGTTTGGAAGCTAGGAGGAAAAACACTGAAAGATTTAGTATCTTAACAGAAGTACCACCGTCCTGGAAGAAAGCAGTAGTAGCTGTAGTACCTAAAGAGGGTAAAGGTTCATCAGATCCAGCGTCATACAGGCCCATTTCAATATTAAGCCAGGATTATAAATTGTTAGTGTCTACGATGGCTAAAAGAATGGCAAAAGTAATGCCAACTCTGATAGATATGGATCAATGTGGTTTTGTGGAGAGGAGGCAAAGATATGACATTAACAGAACAGTGATGATCCAGAGGGAAGCACAATGTAAGAAAAGACCAGCGTTGTTGGTGGGTCTCTATGCAGAGAAAGCATTTGACAGAGTAAGCCAGAACTGGACAATGGAAGCATTTGCATTTCCTAAAAAAAAATATAAGGCTGATTAAGAGAATATACGGGAGATCGGAGGCCAAAAATAAAGTCGCTGGGGCTCTCTATGATAATTTCTGCTTGAGCACAGGAACCAGGCAGGGGTGTCCTCTTTCCGTTTGTTATTTGCATTATATTTAGAAGCATTGGCAAAGAAGATAAAGGACTCAAATTCAAGGATAAAACTGGCATGGTAGTCATGAAAAGCTGGCTTTATTTACACATGATATTATTTTATATCTGACAAAACCATAAAGACATTACAGCATTCTGGAACATTTGGAGACAGGTTCATATCATTCAGAGCACAAAATTAATGAAGCTAAAATAAAAACAATAGCAGTAAATTATGTACCTACACGAACTGGTTCAGAAATATATATGGACATCATAAAATGAAATATTTAAGAATATAGATTTGAACATGAGTCTGTGTGTGGCAGCTAAGGATATGTGGGAGGAGACTAAAAAGTTAATAGAAAAACCAAGAAAATGGAAGATTTGTTATATGGATAGTAAGATACAAGCAATTAAAACGTTTTTAGTCCCTTTAGTCTTGTACACAGGTCAGGCATATTTTTATCAACCAGAGAAGTCGTGGGCAGCCATTAATAAAGAGCTGAAGGACTATCTGGAAAGGGAATACAGGAAGAGTCAAGTGAGGTAAAATGATTCTTCCAGTAAAACCAGATTGGGATTACCCAATCTGATGGGGGATTTCAGAGCTACACAGTTAAAACTCCTATACATATAGCACAAGGAGAAAATTACTGTCAGCTGCCTGTCGGGTGCCAGGATCGGCCACATAACGCACGCACTCCGGTCACGCCACAAAAAGTACAAATATGACTGTCATTGACCATGTTGGTGTGAATGACTTGAGATGTACCTCCCTCCTACATGAAAAAGACATTGAGGAGCTCTCCGATCTTGTAGGCCAGGCAGGTATGACCCCAGCCCTGAGTAACATCCTGCCATCACCCAGAATGATACCACAGTACAAGGACAAAATGACTGACTTCAACAATTGGCTAAGCTTCTGGTGTCATTCTAAAGGGATCCATTATCTGTCTGCCTGGAATGACATGATCGACAGACCACGATGCTTTGCCAGAGATGACCTGCACCTGTCACCCTTGGGATTCCGGATACTGGCTACGGCCTCTTAACACCCCTATAGTGCCTTTTTTAGGCAAGGCTCAAATGACAAAATTCTCCACCGTAACAGGTACAAGCAAGCAAAATCGGAGGGTAATGCTACTTGATGCCAGAAGTCTAAACCTCAAAACGCACTCACTCGAGGCACTCCTTAATTTGGAGAACATAGACATCTGTGCAGTGACAGAGACCTGGTTCAAGGCTCCAGAGAGCACCCCTGCATTACCAGGCTATAATTCATACCACACCTTTTGGCCACCTAACCTGGACTGAAACACTAAAGGTGGAGGAGTGTCCATACTCATTAAGGATACCCACACCTCCAGGCTAGTTGCTCAGCATAATGCATCCGAGATTATCCAAGTGCAACTAACTCTGGGGCAAGATCACAATCCAAATTGTAGCTTTCTACAGATCCCCACCATGGTCCAAGATTCCCACTGCTCATTTCTTGATGCACTGGAAAATATTAGGGTGCAACCTAACACCCTAATAATGGGCGATTTCAACTACCCCACCATTAATTGGGAAAACTATTCATGTACCAACTCTTGCTCTACGTTTTCTGGAATTCATAAATTCCAATGCCTTGTATCAACTTATCCACACCCCCAGCAGGGGCAGCAATACCCTAGACCTGGTCATTACTAACATGGGCAACCGGTGTTCCACACCAGAGGTCAATTTCTCATTGTTCAGATCAGACCACAAGCTAATCACTCTAGACATCCACATCCCACCCCACCCGCCATTAGGGAAAGCCAACTTCACGTTTCATAAGACAGAAGTGAAACTTCACGACACTCAGAGGGACAATCCTACACAAATGCACTTTATAAGCACTTACGAGTGCATGTATCATGCTATCCCTAACAGAACCAAGATGCTATCCTCAAAAAAAAAAAAGAGGAAGCCAATTCTGGTGGTCCCCTGCCATAAACAAACTACAACAGAAGAAAGAAACTGTTGCAAAAAAGAATAAAATCCCATGAATGGAGGAACTCCCAGGTCAGCCCAAGTAAGAAGCTGAGATCCCTCAAAATCCTCCAAGGTTAGTTATGAAAACAAAATTGCCACCGTTTCTAAAGACAGCCACAAAGCATTTTACAGCTATGTCAAGAATCTCAGTGGCAACACTCATATCTGTTCTGAGTTACAGCACAATGGCACTAAATATACAGAACCAACTGATATTACCAACATCCTGGCAGATGGGTCCTTTAGGGGGTGAGCGGGGGGGTAAAGTTAGCACTGACCCTATCACTATACTGGAAGAATGCAAAGTTCCTGTAATCATGGCTGCACAGATAAAAACCACACTCTCCAAAGCCAAGAACACAGCATCCATGGGACCTGACAATATCCCAGGCTGCGTTCTACACAAACTTACACAATGAACTGGCACCCTACCCAAGTACCATGTTCAATCAAAGCCTCACCCCAGGCTTTGTGCCCACTGAATGGGGCACAGTGACAGTTATTCCACTCCACAAAGGGGGATCCACCACAGACCCCAGGAACTACTGCCCCATTAGCCTGACGAGCCTTGTCTGCAAGGCCATTGAACGTATCATGGAACTTATAAACAAAGACATTGGTAATCTCCCAACTCTGGACCCCACCCAGTTCGGGTTTGTAAAAGGCAGATCATATCGCCTAAACCTGATAGACTTCTTTGAAGCAGTCAAAGCCATAGATGAGGGCAAGGTGTTTCACACAGCCTATCTTGACCTCGCCACGGCTTTTGACACCCACTCTGGAATTAGATAAACCTCACTAAATTAGGTTTAAATCCCTATGTCACAAGATGGGCTGTCAACTGGCTCACCGACAGAACCCAAACTGTGAAAGTAGCAGACTCCAAATCAGACTTCAGACCAGTGACAAGTGGAGTACCACAGGGTTCAATCCTGGGTCCTCTCCTGTTTGGTATCTACTTCTCTGAAGTACATGCTAACACAGAAGGTCTTTGGCTAACGAAGTTCGCAGATGACTGCAAACTAGGAGCCATAATCGAAACTCCTACCAATGTGTACATCCTACAAAAGGGCCTCAATGAGACAGATGCCTGGTGTCAAAGCCATGGCCTCAAGCCCAATGCCAAAAAGTGCATTCTCATCCCTTTTGGTAAAAACTCTCTGTACCCAAGAACTACCACATAGGAGGTAGTCTACTTAACACCAAAAGTGTGATGAGACCTTGGGACACAGGTGGACAGTAGTCTCTCTTTTGACAATCACATCGGCACAGTAGTCAGGAAATCTTTCTACATGGCACACCTCATCACAAAAGGTTTCGCATCCAGGAAAAGAGAGGACATTGTTCCCCTCTACTAGTCACTCAGACCCATTATATGGAGTACAACGCCCCTTTTGGTATGTACCTCAAGACATCTACAACAACTGGAAAGGCCGCAGAAATACCTCACAAAGAGGATTACCAGCCTCAAACAGATTCCCTACACAGACAGTCACAAAAAACTCCAGCTTTACTCCGTCGCACATCGCCTACTCAAGAGGCGATCTCTGCCTAACATACAAAGCTATGTCAAACCCAGAGCTGTTGGACATGCTCCACTTAAAGAAATCCCAATCCCTCCATGCTACAGGCTCTAGGGACCTAAACCTTGTCACCACAATAAACAGAACATGCTGGAGGGATAGATTCCTGTCCCACAGACTTCCCCCATACTCTGGAACAATCTATATGAAACAAAACTCTTCATTAGCACTTAAGAAAAATCTTGATTGCATGGGAAATAGGAAAGTCAACCCGGGGATCACTTCTGTGGCTCTGCTTGACAGGGGCACAGGTAAATAATTTTCTTGGGTGGCAAAAGCCAGGGTACCTTTTTGTCTAGGCTTATATAGGCCCTACGGCCAATAGCCTAGTACCTACCTATGAACAAGCAGAAATCTATAATTCAAAGTTGAAAGGGATGATTATGAAACGCAGGAGAAGCTCAAGAAACAAGACCACCAGGATTTTGGATGCAGGCCTTCAAGGAGAATAATCATCATGCAGAATATTATATCGATAAAGTAGGAGAAAGTATTGTAAGAAGTAAACCAACACCAGCATGGAGAAGAGATTCTGCCGATAGGGGTGACTGGAATTGGGGATACAGACAATAGGCAAGAGGGGGCCAGAATTTACTTGAGAAAACTGGCAAAGGAACCAAGACACTGGGAGCAAATAACTACATGGGAAATGACAGAATGGGAAGACGCCAAGAATTTATTTGGACTACAGGTTAGAGATTGCCTACCCTATCAGGGATTGACATCAAAGTATAGGCAAAGAAAGAAATAGGTTGTTCTAAACAAAAGGCCAGCACTGGTAGAGTTTTTAATAGAATCTAGAAAAGAAGCTGCCATTAAAAAGGAATAACTAATTAGTAGAGCATATACAATATCACATAACTATAAAAATCAGAGGAGATTAGAAAGGATTGGGAAGAGAGATTAGATAAACAATTCACAAAGAAACAATGGGAGGATATATGTATGGCTACCCAAATAGGCAACAAAACCTAGAAGATTTAGGATTTTTGCCTGGAAATGTTTACACGGATATTTTTATACCCCAAGTAGACTCCAGAGAATTTTTCCTTGGACAGATAGCAAAGTGTTGGGAGGTGTGAAGGGGATGAAGAGATAATTAGGAACATATTTTCCGGGAGTGAGGGGAGTTGTTGGACTTAAGTATTATCTGCAGGATGCACTGCCACACATGCTGGGTGGACAGATTGGTCTGATGAGGGAGATAATTTTTCTGAGCCATGACACAGAATTGGAATTGCCTAAACATTGTAAGCCCTTGCTGTGCCTAATAATGGTGGTTGCCAAAAAAGCAATTACTAGAAAATGGAAATCAAAACCTAAACCGAATATAGTAACAGAGATAAAACTTAAATTGAGATCTTTAGAAAAGGGTAGAAGAAAACTACATAGGAAAAAATGGGAAATGGGAATTGTGGGAACAATGCATACAAGGAATGAGGTCCAAAAGGCGGCAGGACTTAAATGAGCTATGTAATGTTTGAGTGAGAAAGATTGGGTAGAGTCTAAGTAATGTATAATGCTTGCAATTGGGAGTCTGTCAGTACGGTTTGTGATGTAAAATGCTTTCAACAAGGACTGTGCCGGTGTGATTGGTTTTCATTTATATAAATGCATGATTGCCTATGTAGTAAGTGATAGTTTAATAAAGAGGTTTTGTTTCTTGTTTGAAAAAGGCAAGAAATTAATAATTTATGTAAATACTTATCTTATATGGTACATAGCAATACATGCAATGTTACTATAATTTAATTTTATAGGAATGTAAATTTGTGCGCGTCACAAGTGATCAATTGAGAGAAAAAAAATAGAAGTGGATAGAAATAGAGGTCTTAGTAAAAGTTACAAAAGGAGTAGACAAGTAAGAAAATTACTTGAATAATGGAGGTAGGTGACAATAGTCTACTGATTAGAAATTTTGAAGAACTCTTAACCCAGAAAAAAAACACCAATAGCTTGTGAGCAAGATCATCCATATTTGTAGAGATATGGCAGCAAACAAGATAGTATGTTAGGTTGGTGGGGCATTATGGGTAAAGGAAGGAGCTCAAGAATTTGGATCAGAAGATCTGGAAGGTAGTGTCCAAGTCAAACTCAAGACCCAACAGTTGAGGAATGAATGAAAATGCCCAATCAGACCTAGGGAGCATGTACTGGTTGCACCCACTAAAGCCAAGAACATTCCAGTTTGCCTCTTGAATAATCTAAAATATGACTTATCAGTACCCCTGGAGTCATTTAACAATGGTCTTAACAGGCTTTGTAGCACGTGAATGGACAACTGCAACAGTCATCCACTTTCATAAGGGAGGAGGACCTTCAACAGATCCTGGAAACCCATTAGTCTGACTGGTCTTATTTACCAGGCCAAGGAAAGAATCAAGAGCATAGGAGACCTCTAGACACTGGATCCATCCTAGTTTGGTTTGGTCAAAGGAAGGTCTTGCCTAATGAAACTGGTGGACTTCTTTTGAAAAGGTCACTAAGGCAATGAATGACAGGAAAACTATGCCATACTGCCTACCTACAGCTGTCCAAAGCTTTTGATACTACACACCACTCATACTGTCAACAAACTTGGGGAACTAGCTATAACCCCTTTATAATATGCTGGATAGTTAGCTGGCTTACTGACAAAACCCAAGAGAGGTTAAAATCAGTGAGGCCACCTCCACGAAGGTCACCAGTGGAGTCTCCCGGGGCTCTGCGTTAGGCCCATTCCACTTTGGCATCTACTTCTCAGATGTCAAAGCCAATGTCAAAGGCCTTTACCTAACCAAGTTAGCAAATGACTGTCAGTGAATCATTGCTAAGCTGGGAACACCCTTCAGTAAGGTCTAATACAAACACTTGGCACCAAAACCATGGCTTACAACTCAATATCAAGAAATGCATTATAGTAGGCTTTGGGAAGTGTACCACTCTAGGTAACTACCACACCAATAAAACATCCTTAAAAATCAATTCACCAGTCAGGGATCTGGGAACTCATGTTGATAGTATCCTAGCCTTTAACCAACATGTGTCCAAGGTAGTAAGAAAGCCCTTCTATGTTGCTCAACTGATAAGCAAGGACATGGCATCTAGGTCCAGAGAGGTCATCCTATGACTGTACTCTGCCCTCGTCAGCCCCATCATAGAGTATAACGACCCCTTTGGTATGTACCTAAGCAGACATATGCAGCAAATGGAATGTCCACAAAGGGTCCTTACAAAAAGGTACAAGGAGTAAACAATGTCCTACAGTGATCACCTCAAAGCCCGGTCTACTCTGTCATACAGACTTCTGACAGGTGATCTTTGACTGGCATACAAGGCATTCATGGACCCTGTTTTTGATTAATCTTCTGCATATCTGCAAAACAGCATCAGAACTAGTAGATTAAAAAATTTTGCTTATGACAAACAGAACATGTTGTAGAGAAAGATGCTTCTTAGGGAATTTCCATTCTCTGGAACAGGCTCCCCATCCATGTGAAGCAGAGTTTCTCCCTATCCCTATTTAAATGCAACTTGGATCAATGGAGGGGTAATCAAATTCGCCCCTGGTCTGGCTCCCATGTCTGACAGACAAGGTCAGTCAGTAAATAATCACCTATACAAATCAAATTTGTGGGTCACATTTGGGTGCATGGTTAGGCTTATAAGTGCCCTAGTAGTTGTTAGCCTAGTATACACCTATGATCATCTACTATTATGACCAAGTGCAACTTACAACTGTACTATGTTCATCATTCCCACTGACACAGTAGCCTTTAGGCTACATGGTTTGAACAACAAAGCCTAGCCGACCTGGGTGGCGAAGGATTAAGGGGCCCCAGGAGAAGGGTGCTAACAAAGCCAGTCCTAGACCTACAAAACAATCTAGTTTGCAATGTCTTGTAAGGTATGTAAAGAGGACCATTTGACTGCCTCTAGAATGCTTCTACAGTCCACTCCTTTCCAATATTCCAAAGACTACAAGGTCCTCAAACTGTACTTTGACACTGCCTGGAACGGGTTTACCATAGTGGGTGTAACAAAAGACAATAGCTGAGGACAACCACCTGGAAACACCGTTTTGAAATGGGTTGTCCATTCTTAGTCCCAACGTAAGAAATAAAATAGCAGAACACCTTTTCTAAAGGACTTGGTTCTGTTAACATAGTACCTACAGCTGCCTTTGCATGTCCAGAGTACGTAAAATCCTCCCTCCCTGGTTCTGAGGGCAAGGATAAAATACTGGGAGACCAATGGCTAGATTCAGAGTAAACTCTGAAACAACCTAGGAGATGAATGATGGAATGTTCTTGACACCCTATATCCCTGTGGAAGACCACACAGGATTCACCCACCATGCAGAGAATAGTAGTTTTCCATGATGTGTAGGTTCAAATGGAGATTTGTTCCATTTTTCCAAGTTAAAATCCCATGAAAGAGCAACCTGCTTGTACAGCAGTCTCAGGTATAATGCTCCTTTCAGAAACTGTTTTATTAAAAGCATTGAAGAAAGTGAGGGATCCATGAACAGACATGCTGAAATGGCTAGACGATGTACGTTAACAGACCAGTATGAAAGGCCAAAGGCTAGTAACTTACACAAATATCTGGGCACCAGTAGAACATAACACTGCAGCAGTAGTGTCGTCACCTCACAGCTGGAGGTTCTCCGGTTCGATTCACGGCTTGGGTGCCTTCTGTGCGGAGTCTGCATGTCCTCCCTGTGTTCATGTGGGTTTCCTCCGGGTGCTCCGGTTTCCTCCCACGTTAGAAAGACATGTGTCATTTCTTCCCAGGCCTCCACTGAAAATTGGCTTCATTCCAAGGTCAGACTTTCCCACTTAAAGGTTAAACAAGTAAAAAAATAAAAATAAATAACCCAATGATAGGGTCCTGGTACCAACCAGAAAATCTCTTCCACTTGCCAATATAAAAGATTTCCTAGTAGGAGGCTTTCTTGCCTCAATTAGTACCTGCTGCACATCCTCAGTTAACAGGGGCCTAAAGGGTATTAGAGCCGAATCATACAGGAAACTGGTTGAAGATGTTTGTGACTGGGGTGTATCAAACTCCCTGCCTTTTGTGAGTAGGTCCAGTTTGTGAGGAAGCTTGTAGTAACTGGTTCTTCTTCCTTATGAAACTGGTCAAGGGCAATGCTGCTTAGACCAAAAGGGGTCACTACAATTACTTTTGGAGAGTTCTTCCAAGTCTTCAGAATTACCTTGAATATCAGTGAAAGGGTAGAAATGTATAGAGGAACATTCCTGTCCAAAGGATTCAAAAACATCTGTTTTCTAGGGCTACTGGCATGGGGTCCTGGATCAGAATCTGTTGAGTTAGCCGTTTGGACAAACAGATCTCCTTGAAATATTCCCCACAAATGGATCAATTCCTGGAAGATCCCTTTTCCATTCTTAATAGTCTGCCCTAGTCCTGCTCAGCTTGTCGGCCATTATGTTTTGCTTTGAAGGAATGCAAAATACTTGAAGAATTAAATAGTGCTAAAGAGCCACAATTCAAGCAATCACAGCCAGCCTGAATAGACACTACAACTTTGTGCCCATTTATGTACTACATCACTGTGTTGTCAGCAAACAGGAGAGATCCTGGGGGCCACAGGATGACAAGATTGTAAGGCATCGTTAACAGCCAACATCTCCTTTATATCTGCATGCTTTGGTCTGTCTGAGGAATCCCACAGGACTTGCACCTTTACTCCTATGGAAACTGTTCCCCCCAAAAAAATGTAACTTCTTTGTTGCCCAGGTTAGTCCCACTACGCTGGTAGTCTACCTTTTCAGGAGAAATCCGAGGTAGTATTTATACTAAGGGAGATTTAACCAGAGTAATAAGGAACTTCTATTTGCTCTAGAGAGAAGAGGAATGAAGGTCAGCAGGACTAAGACAGAATGTGTGTGTGAATGATGGGGAGGATACAGGAATGGTGAGGATGCAAGGAGTAGAGGTGGCGAAGGTGAATGAGTTTAAATACTTGAGATCAATAGTTCAGAATAATGGTGAGTGTAGAAGAGAGGTGAAGAAGAGAGTACAGGCAGGATGGAGTGGGTGGAGAAGAATGTCAGGAGTGATTTGTGACAGACTAGTACCAGTAAGAGTGAAAGGGAAGGTCTACAAGAGGGTAGTGAGACCAGCTATGTTATATGGGTTGGAGACAGTGGCATTGACAAAAAGGCAGGGGTTTGAGCTGGATGTGGCAGAGTTAAATACGTTAAGATTTGCACTGGGTGCAACGAGGGAGGACAGGATTAGGAATAAGTATATTAGAGGGTCATCCCAGATTGTAAGGTTTGGAGACAAAGTCAGAGGCAAGATTACATTGGTTTGGACATGAGCTGAGGAGGGATGCTGAGTATATTGGGAAAAAGATGCTAAGGATGAAGCTAGGACAGGAAGAAATGGAAACAGATGAGCTGCTGTGGCGACCCCTAACGGGAACAGCCGAAAGAAGATTATGAACAAAACTTCTACTCTCTGGAGCCGTTAGATGGCATTGGTGGGCTCCTACAGCAGCAAGGAAGAGGCAGCATAGAACAGGAGGAAAGCTATGGAGAGTTTGGAGGTGGAAAGTGAAACTCTGGAGAAAAATTTGTTCAATATGGGGCTTCAGAATGTAAACAAAGATTCATGTGTGATGGATATTGCAAAATAGCAGTGTTTAAACTGTCTCCATGGAGAAGGATGCATGCAAGTCTGTTGAAGTGGTGCAGATAACAGAACTGGCATCAGAACAACTTGCAGGTGATGCTCCGTTAAAATAATCGGGCAGGATGATCCAGGTGACAGCGTTGCTGTTTCATAGTATGATGTGGCAGATTTACCATCCTCAGTACTTGTGTGGGAAAGAAACCAGGTGATGTGGCAGCAAAGAATGCAGCAGTTAAAGCGTATTCAGCAGTGACACAAAGTAAAAAAGCAAAGCAGCAAACCGAGGTGGTGTCTGGTTTTGTGACAGCATATAATATGGCAATTAAAACATCTGTACCAGTGACAGCAGGCGGAAAAAAAAATAGTAGCAACAAACTACGTAAAACTATTGGCTGGGCTACTCCCTATCCCAGGATGCACTACACCCTGCTCCCCAGATCTTGTTTACTGAAAAAAAAGTACCAGAAGACACTCAAGCAGCACTAAAATTAGCAAATAGAGAATGATAAGGATGAATAGCTGTTAAAACAGTTGTTTGGTTAATATATGACAAAACCCCAAGGTCAAAGACCAATAAAGGTAAAAAAGAACCAGCGGCTCCAGCCAAGTCGAGAGCGCGTCCAGCTGCGCAACCAGGATCTGATCTGGGAAGCAGGTATAGTGCATCCTGGGATAGGGTTTTAAAAAGAAGAAAACCCACTGTGAGAAAAGGAACAAAAATGACACTAATAGACAAACTGTTCTGGTGTTTTAAAGCTCAAGAAATTTGGTCTTTTATACATATTGGGGCAGGAATGTTGTGTGACTTAGATTTGAAATGGATAGATTGACGACATTGCTGGAAATGTGCAAGAAAAGGACATTTATTCGTGGAGCAAGCATTTGTTTTCAGGTTGTAACTTAAGTACTTTGCAGTTCAGAATTGAACTGGAAGCTGATGTTAAAGATGCATGCAAGAGGTTGTGAAATTATCATCAAAGTTAGAGATGAGAAGAACTTATGGAAGTGGTTTTGAAAGGTAAAAAAAAACATGGTGAAACACTTACCAAGTGTTATTTTTGTGGCTAGTCAGAGGGACATTAATATATGCTGGGCTCTTCTCATTAAAGATTGTGAAAAGGTGCAATGTGACCAGTGTATGAAGGAAAGGACATGCAGCAAGTAGGTGCATGTCTGAATGCAGGCTGTATTAAAAAAGAACACTTTTGGGTGGATTTCAAGAGCAAATAGTAAATGAAAATGGATCAAAAAGGGAAGAAAACCTACATGAGGAAGGACAGCAAGAGACTGGGGGGGAACAATGTGCAGAAGAAACTGTAGAAAAATAAAGATGGAGGGGAAATGAGGAGACAGTGCAGGCAGAAAGAGGTCAGGAGAAGGGATCGATACAAATTTTTTTTTAAGTTCGTCAGTGAAAATCTACTTCAGAAGACTGATTATTTGTACATAACCCAGGAAATATTATTTAATTGAGGGAAGAGTAAAAAGAAAATGAAAATGTAAAAACACTTCTAAATATTAAAAAGGAAATGCAACAATTACTTTCAGCAAGAGTGAACAGTATTAACGAGGATAGGGTATACTGGAATGGTGTGCTGAATGTGACATGGATGTTATTCTGTTAGAGGATGCAAGACCCCCTGACAAGTAAAGGCAGACTGAAAACAGAAAAACTGAGGTGGAAATAGAATATGGAACTTACAAAATGAAGGTCATTCTGGAGTGGATACGTTGTGTAAAAAAAAAAAAAAAAAAAAAGGTAAGGATGGGAAGGTGAACTGTTGTGGAACTGCGGTGGGGAGAAGTTTATAGAATTATAGCATTATATGCATATAACTACCAAAGAAAAAGAAAATCTGTTGTATCAAACATTACATAATGTGGTGGCCAACATTAAAATAAGTTATTGCTAGGAGCAGAGCAGTTTCCCATGACAAGAATTTTAGATCAGCTGTGCTGGCTGGTTCAAATGGAGGCAGTGATAGTTTTTCTAAAATAAAACTGAGGTCCCAAGTAGGTACTGGTTCTCTCCTAGGGGGTCTTATATTCTTTGCCCCTCTGAGGTAATGTCGTAGTAGAGGATGTGAAAAAATAGGAGGATCCGTATTGTAATGAGCTGAAATGGCAGAGGCATGGATTTTAATAGATGAAAAAGATAGGCCTTTGTCCAACATCCGTCAGGTATTGCAAAATCTGAGGTATATTAGGGACCAGTGGGTCGAGCCCTTGTGCCTGGTTCCAAGCACAGAATCTCTTCCATTTTTCTGCACAAGATTTCCTAGTGCTGGGTCTCCTGGCTTACAAAATTACATCCATAACAGCTTTAGAGAGAGGAGCAGTCTGAGTGGCTACATTATCCGCCATGCTGCCAAGTTTAAGGTTCCGAGTTGACTGTGCAGAATCTGATTGTTTTGCTGCGTCATAAGATGAGGGATTAGAGGTAGAGGCCAAGGTGGGCCTTGGGACAGTGTCTTTAGGATTGGGTACCAGTGCTGGCGTGGCCAGTCTGGTGCAATCAGGATCATTTTTGGCTTCTTGTCTGACTTTTAGAAGCACCTTGGTGAGAAGAGGCATCGGAGGGAAGGCAAAGACTGTCAGGTTTTTCCAGCTGAAAAAGATAGAGCATCCACTTTCCAAGCTTGAGAGTGATAAGCCCTTGTGCAAAATTTCTGTATTTGGTAATTGTGACGGGAGGCAAAAAGATCTATGTCTGGGCGTCCCCATTCCCTTGTTATGTTGAACACTTGTGGATTTAGCTTCCATTAGTGAGGATCCATGAGATTTCTGCTTAGTTCGTCTGCCAGTGTATTTTTTGTTCCTGGCAGGAAATGTGCTTGCAGATGTACCTGGTAGGTCAGTGCTGTGTTCCACAAAGTCATGGCTTGTCTGCATAGGGGGGGGGTAGGAATGTGTGCCCCCTTGCTTATGTACCACATAACTGTGGTATTGTCAGTCTATTAATAATTGTCCTGGATGTATTAGATCCTTGAAGGCTGTCAGGGCATTCTGTACAGCGAGCACCTCTTTTTGATTGATGTGAAGATGCATTTGTTCCTTGGGCCACATGCCCTGTATACATTTTCCTACCATATGTGCTCCCCAGGCATAATCTGATGCATCCGTTACTGTCTGCCTGGCTGTAGGTAAGGTGAAAGGCTGTCCCTTGTTGTGGTGACAGGCTTGGGACCACCAGCGAAACTCCTGTTGTAGGCAGGGAATCAAGGTTATGATAGTCTCTAGGCTGTGACAATGCTGAGTCCAAACACTTTTTAGATACCATTGTAGTTTCCTCATATGCAGTTTGGCATATGGAATTAGTAGAATGCAAGATGCCATGAAACCCAGGGCCTGCAGAATTTTTCTTGCAGGGAGCTGGGTCTTTGTTGCCATCATTTGAAAGTAATGAGTCAGTTGCCTTTGTTTGTCTGGCGTGAGATAAGCCATCTGGGCAGTTGTATTTAAGCTTGCACCCAGGAATATCTCTTGAGGGGGCACTAGTTTTGATTTCTTTTCGTTTACTGTGTACCCTAGGCAAATTAGCAATCTTTTTACAAATGCCAGGTGTTTTAGCAGAATGCCCTTGCGCTCTGCTTGAATAAGGCAGTCGTCCAAGTAGGTATATATTTGAATTCCTTTTTGTCTGCAAAATGCAATTACTGGTGCCAGGCCATTTTGTGAAGACCCTGGGCGCAGTAGATAAGCCAAAGGGCAGTGCAGAGACTTGGTAATGCATTGAGCCTGCTATAAATCGGAGGTATCTACTGCACGATTGTCTGATTGGGACGTGCAGGTATGCCTCCTTGAGATCCAAAGTAACTAGCCAAGCCTCCTTGCCCAGCATGGGCAGAAGTTGTAGTGTTAACATTTTGAATTTTGGAACATCCAGGAAAGTATTTAGGATTGACAGGTCCAGTACTGGTCTCCAGACTTTGTCTTTTCTGGGTACTAAGAAAAGTTGTGAGTAAAATCCATCACCCTGTTCTTCTTGTGGAACTTTTTGAATAGCTCCCATATCCATAAGAGCAGCAATCTGTTTTTGTGCATCTGCTCATTGGTTTTGTGGCAGGTTTGGCATACCTTTTGGTTTTGGAAGTGTGTGGAAGTGGAACCTGTACCCTTGAGAAACTATATTCAACACCCATTGGTCTTGGGTGATCATGTGCCAATTTGAGAAAAGTGCTAGCTTTCCCCCTAGGAGTGCTGTCGACTGCTAAGAGCTTGGCATTTGCAAAGGGAAGTCATTGTGACTGTTTCCAATAAGGTTGTGATTTGTCTTCTCCTTTGGGGGCTGAAGTACCCCATGGTTTAGGTCTGTAGGAGCCTTGAGGCTGAGATCTGCCTCTTGGGCGTCTGTATCTGCCTCTTTGTGGCTTGTCTGACACTGGAAAGGACCAATTTTTTGAAGGCCAGTTTCTGCTAAATCAAGGTGGTTGAACCTGTAAGAAATCTTTCACAGTTTGCATTGACTTTGTTTGGTGTTCCTCCATTTTCTTTAACACCTCTTCTGCCATAACACCAAACAAAGTATCATGCTGTAGTGGAGCATCCAATAATTTTACTTTAACATGGTCAGGTAAACTTTGTTCTTTTAACCAAGCATGTCTTCGAATAACTGAGCCTGTAACTGCAGCTCTACAAGAAGCCTCTAATGAATCAAAAACACATTGCAGAGTATGCTTTCCCACTTGTTCAACTGCATGCAATAAATCCTGCATTTCTTTACTGTCAGGACTTTCTATATTTGTAACCATTTCCTGCTTTAACAATGACATGAGATACTGTTGATACTTAAGCATGTGAAACTGACAGTTTAAAGCTCTTACAGGTAAAGTAGCAGAAGTGTAAACTTTTTTCCCCCATCCCTATCTGAGGGGACAAGATTTTTGGCAGTGGAAGCTTTAACCCCTTTAGGACCCTGAGAAATTGTTTGTGTCTGCAGCTGGGCTTTTGTAAAGAAATTTATGAGAGTCAGGGACCCTGTAGTACCTGTCTGGCTTTACTGGTGCAGGGGGTAAAGAATCTGAAGACAGACTGGATTCAGAAAAAACATCTACAATATCAAGCACAGAGGGGATTAGCTAGGGGGCTGTGCTGAGGCAATAAAAGGAAATCTCTGAGCCTTGTCTTGGATTCTGAGTAATCCTGGCTCTACCAATGGAAACGCTCCCTCATGGTGTGCAGGGTTTCCCCAAAAGAGTAATCCTCAGGTGGTGAGGCTGAAGGAATGGATTCTTCAGCATCAGAGTCCTCATAGGGAGGGAGAGAATAGCCCTGGTCAGATGAAGAATCAGAGGAAATGGAAACCCGATCAGAGTAATCAGCGTCTTGCCTAGGCCTTTTGTCAGGAGGGTGATGGGAGCCCCTGATTAAAGTAACAAGGTCTTCAGCCATTTTAAGCATCTGTTTCTTTGGCATGGATGACTGTTCTGGAGAATGCTGTACTTGCTTCCTTGTCTTTAATGGTGTTTTTGACTTTGCCTTTGCTGCTGCAGTAGCTTTAATTGTTAAGTTGTGAAGGTCCGAAAACACCCTCAGAAGCCGGTGCCTGCTCAGTGGCTCTGGATCCATCTGAGGGAATAGTTTCCGTAGGCCCAATACCTTGAGTTTCCACAGACCTCGGTGTCTCCACGTGGCTGTCTGTTACGGCCTGTGGCTCTAAGGTAGCGGGTGTCAGGGGCTGCGAAAGCGCCTCACTGAGAACCGGCGACTGGTCTAGAAGAAGCTTTGTCGGATTTGGACCTCAGATGCCTGTCTTTCTTTGTCTTTGCATTTTTTATACATTCCGGCCGTTTGTTCCGACGGCATTATGTAATTAAATCTTAGTCCAAAATAATGTAAAGCAAAATCAAACCGACGTTTAATAGTGCGTTTATTGAATCTAGCACAAAACAGACAACTAGTAACGTCGTGGTCAGGGCCTAGGCAAGGAATGCAGTAAGAGTGAAAGTCCTTATGAGGTATTTGCTTCCCACAAGAAATACAATTATTAACTTTTACTGACATCGGTCTAGAGCAAGAAAAAGTTTCCTCAACGGGGTACTTAGCTTTATTGAAGACTTCGGTTCTGAAATTCACTTTTGAAAATCTCAGGAGTCGGCCGACCGGCACTTGTGAACTGCTTTTGCATCGGGCACCGCGCGGCAAGACAGACTGAAGAAAATGGCGTCTGTTGCAACTTTTATACCCCTGGCGCACTGACGTCAGGGAGGAAGCGGCAGCAACCGACGCCAGACCAAGACTTTAGAACTCGGGCCGACTGCGGGTCGCCTGCCGGCAGGATAACCCAAGTGCAATGGCTGCAACAGTGAAACACGATGAACATCTGATTATTTTGTATTATCAAAGACTTGGGGGTAGCAGATTATACCATTGTAATGAGTTTGTCACACCATTTAGCAATACAGACGGAAGAAAACAGGCAGTAGCCACAAAATTGAACAGCTACAAAATTTATTTAAAACAATTAAAAACACATAAAAGCGCTCATTTTATGTTTTGTGTTTTAAATAAAAGTTTTGTAGCTGTTTAGCGTGGTGGCTACTGCCCGTTTTCTTCTTTTGGCTTACTTATCACGGGCAGATAAGCCTTTGGTAGAGTATCTACAGATGTTTCTGGTTTAGCAATGCAAATGGAGGTGGAGGAAGAAGGGGAGTATATTCTTTTTATTCGCATTCCTATTTTAATAAACAAGAAATTACAGGAAGAAAGAGTGGGAAGTACTGCAGTTATGGAAGGATCATATAACCAATGAAAGGGCTTCAATAAAAAACTTGTATGAAAGGTGGTTTGAAGTATAAAAAGTGTTTTTGTTTTTCAGCTGCAGGATGATGCAAGAAATGGAGAAAGTGCAGTACGGGAAAATTGCACAGAAATGTATTAGATACAAGAGAATATTACGATATGGAAAAGGGACTGTTTACGCAGAGATATTATTTACAAGACTTGCGTTGGTATAAGGTCCATCTATAAAATAGGCTTACTATGGGGACCAGCTTCCAAACCAACTGCTCTCAGTGTTAAGTGGTCACTTGCATGGAGAGCAAGTCTTTGGAATCAGGGCCTACGAGTACTGAAACGCACATGGAGAATACATATGAGAGAGTATAAAAGAGGTATTAATACAAGCATATTAAGATATGCAAAGAAATATTAAAAGAAAAAATACTCATACACATTATAATGAACACTAACAAATCCTTCTTAAACATATCCAAACCTAACAATGCAGCTGGAGGTTCACTTTACTCAAACTGCATAGCCAAAACTTGGAATTCCCTGCCATTAAATATCAGAAACTTCCAACACTTTCAGCCTTGACAAAAAGTTCTCAAACCGCTATTCTTTTTATTCCTACCTAGAATATACGATCATGCTACTGAAATGTATAACATGTATTTTTCATTTTGTGCTTGTACCCAAGATTGAATCAACATTTGTATCTGTACATTGTATATGTATAAATGTGGAGCTTTTCTCCCCTGGCTTCTGCTGAAAAAAGGATATTTTGTCCAGTCAGACTTTCCCAGTAAACAAATGCAAAATAAAAATAAATAAATAAAAAAAAAAGATGAAAAATTCCAGAACGAGTTAAGAATCTGAAAAACAAATTACTTTTACTGAAGTGAATGAAGTACTTCAGAAAGTAAATGTTGCTCATCAGGCCCAGATGGTACAGGGTATGGATGAATGAACTGGTATTTTGTAAATCTACTGAAAGGCTGAAGGAAGGGTGTTTATGAAAAGCTATGTAATGGCATATTAAAATTTACATGGATAAAAAGATGAGAAGAATGAAACAAAAAATTGGAGACCCATCACAATAAACATTACAATTTTTATGAGAACAGAAGGAAGGATGGGGACATTATTGAATAAGGTATATATGGTACGAAAGGAAAGTGATAAATACGATGAACATTTGACCTTAAGTGACTTCATTACTTGGTATGCAAGTAGAAACTTGAGGAATCAAACAAGGACAGAGCGCACAAGCAATTAACTAAAGGCCTTAATCAGAGCTATACAAAACATACAACTTACCATACCACCTTTTCTGTATGAACCTCGATAGACATCCAGCTCTTCAAAACTCATATGGGTTCCTGTGTCTACAGGAAAATAGGCAAGCTATCACATTCCAAGCTGGTGACATTCCTTGAACCCTGAAGAACACCAGGTTACAGGTCCAGTGCAGGCTTTCTTCTAACTATTTACACAGTGCAGGATTGCTCTCAATTACTCTGCAAGCAACTGGGACCTGACTGGAATTCAGGTATGTAGCCCAAGATGGTTCTTGCTTAGGGCCTTTGAATACTCCAAAGAGCAGCCCTGTGCAGATTTTGTACAGCATTTCCTCTGCACCTATATTGTAACAGACGCCAGCTCTATGGCACAAAGGGATGAAACACTTCCAACTTCAAATTTATTAAGGTGCTTTTAACAAAGTTCTGTTAGCAGAACAAATAAAAACAGCAACAAATAAACAAGTAAAATGGCAGACTTCTGCACAAAATATAAACTAACCTAAATTAAATTAGCAGCCCAACTGCTAAGAAAAAAGGGTACTAAGAGTTTTGAATGCAACTCTTAGTGGCGGTGGTGGTGGGGATGTGTGTGTCGTCAGGTGCACATAGTCATGAATCCCCAGTACAGATCGGAGAGATCTGTAGAATTTGCTTGCGGGGGGGATTGGGCAGACATCACCAGCAAAAGAGATTGTAATCCCTCAGAATACCCACCGAACTCTGAACCCTGGGCACAATGATGCACAAGGAAGTAAGAGCAAGTGCTTAAGGACAGCCTCCTTCCCATGTGTGCCTGGGTTATTGCCATACTTCTACTTTTGCTGGTTTGCTAAAGTAACAAAAAATTATTAAAAGAACACACACACACACACACACACACACACACACACACACACACACACACACACACACACACACACACACACACACTACAGCCCCGTTCCTCGCTCTATTAACACATCTTCCATCTCTGTGGACTGCGTGCTCTAACTGGATCCATTGAGGACTCTGACTCTACATTTGGCACCAAGTGTCTGCTAAGCTGTTCATAACATGGAATAAAAGTGATAAAGTTGATTACTGTGTCTGTGCCAGATTCCTGCAGCACTGTGGAAAGGCACAATCACATTTCCATTCCTGAGCAACATACTTGTACAATATCCCACACATCCTGTGCCATTAGATCAGTCTCCTCCAAAAAACATGCAAAGTGTTTCCATCTCAAACTCACCTAAGAATGGAGCTGTGGGGAGCAGCACAGATGCCAGATGGTGTCCAATAGGGGGAAAGATGTACAGACCAACTGGATATGGCATTTATTATGATGTGCAGTATCCTCATGATAGAACACTGATTACAAACTAAGGATCATGGCAGGGCTAGCCACTACATGGTGTAAAAATACGGCTTTAGGTGATCTGGTCATGTTGACTAATGTTGCCAAAATGGGCTATGGGTATTTGCCGGTGATAAATGGGTTGTATACCCAGCCTACTCCAACCTACACTATGCCAGGGACCCATGCTAATGTGGAAAGGGTGTTTGTGCCCCTATTGGTCAGTGTGTGCCTACCTTAAAACCCAGCAGCCCTGAGTCAATAAGCTACTGGCCAGCTGGTGTCCAGTTGCCTAGCTTGGATTACATGGGACAGTTCTGTTGAACGAAAGCTGTATGTAAAACCAACCAACCAAACTAAGAACTGACGCACTCTATGCAAGTTCACTGACTGGAAGAAGCTTGAAAGCAGAGGCTGGACATCCTATGTATCTAGGAGACAAGGGAGAAGGACATTGCAGCAAAGCCACTTGGCTTGGGATCCAGAACCTACTATGCAGGAGGACAACAATCTAGAAATGGTACAAAAACTGTAGTGAGGGAGAGGCTTCAGAAGACAGTGAGACGAGTCATCAGAATTAGTGACAGACTTGTGGCTGACTCCAGTGTAATGATAGGCTGAGATTATGAATACTGCTCTATGCTCCACAGCAGGGCTGTGACAGTGAGGAAGAGTACATTCAAATAGATGAAGGACCTACTAGACAAAGCAGGGCAACAAGAATGGACATTGACAATGGGATGACCTGAATGCACATATCGGGAGACACAAAACAGGATACAAGGACAACCTGGGATCACATAGGTGGGGCAAAAGGAATAAAGGAGGACAGGCCACTCTAGACTTCCGTTTGGCAAACGGCTTGATGGTAGCGAACACATGGTTCAGAAAGATAGTCACAAGATCACAAAGTGGTCAGCATGCAACTCCAGTAGACTTTCTCTTAGTAAGGAAAGGGCACTGGGGTAGAATCAGTGATTTTAAAATCACCCCCAGTGAAACAGTCGGCCCACACCATAAACCACTGGTTGACACAATCATCTGCAAGTAATGGTCAGAGAAGGCTATAAAGGTCAACAGAGACCAGGCCAAAGACCTGGAAGTTGACTGAAGAGAAAGCACAACAGTTCAAGGAATTACTCGGGGCTCTAGCAGGTGGAGTTGGAGGACAGCTCCTCAAAACAGCACATGTGAGCACTACAGAACAGGTACAAGTCCAAGCCAGGTATGGAAATAAGGTAAATATGGAAAGCTGGTAGTGGAATGCAGAAGTCCAGAAGTAGTCAAAAGAAAGGAGGAGTGCAGGACAGAGTGGGAGATAGAGACAGACCAGGTTAGAAAGGAATACTGGTTGGCTAACAAAGAAGCTAAGAGAGGAGTTGCAATAACAAAGAACAAGGCATATGAGGCACTCTAATAACTTCTGGAAAGTGACTCAGTGGATGGCACAAAGAAACTATCAGGGTGTAAGGGAAAGACAGAAAGATAAAGAAGACACGTTAGACAACCTTAATAAGGGATGCCAGCAACAACCTGCTCAGCAATGCACAGGACAAAAGGCAGAGAGAAGGAATAATTCCAGCAGCTTCTGAATGAAGACAAGCCGACAAAAGCTGTACTGCCTCAGACACAGCCCATGGTGAGAGAACAGGAAGAGCCCAACATAGAAGAAGAAAGAATGGCACCAAGGAAAATGAAGTCAGAGAAAGCAGCAGACTCCGATGAAGTCACAGCAGATATGATAAAGATGTTGGGTGAGATAGGGGAAAAAATGGTTCCCGAGATTACCCATAGCAGTATGCAGAGAAAGGCATACCCCAAGTTGATTGAAGAAGCACTTTAGTTCCAGTGTTCAGTAACAAAGGTAATATTCATAACTGTGAGCAGAATAGAGGTATCAAACTCCTGCCACACTACATGAAAGTTCTGGAGAGGGTGAGTGATAAACGAATATGCACAGTAGTAGAAAGGTGGAAATGAGCAGTTCAGATTCAGATCAGGACGCAGCATAACCGACCCAATGCTTGCCGTGAGACAGATACTAGAGAAGAAACTAGAAATAAGGAGAGTCTCCAATGGGGCATTTCTAGACTTGGAGAAAATATATCACAAGGTCCCAAGAAAGTAAATTTGGGCAGTCCTGTGGTGGGTTTGAAGCCCCAGAAAATTAGTAGAATTAGGGGAAGCTATGAACAAGGACCCAATGACTCAAGTACACACAGTGTTCAGTCTTACAGAGGGGTTTCCCAGTGGGAGTGGGTGTACATTAGGGTTCATCTTGGAGCCCACAGTTGCTCAGTCTGGTGATGGTCTACACTAGCAAATAGGTTGGAGGGGACAGGTCAACAAAGCTGCTGTAAGCCGACTATGTGGCATAGCAGGCAGACTCTGTGCAAGAACTTTAGCAAAGGGTAGGGGAATGAAATACAAAATTGAAGGCATATGGGATGAAACAGACTACAGATATGACGACTTAATAGCAGCAAATGGGGAAAAATCAAAAGCTGAAAATTGAGACAGAAGTGAAAGCAGTGAAGCAGGTTAACAGCTTTAAGTATCATCTGGGAGGGGTGGCTGAGCAGAATGGAAGTCTGAACAGGGAGATTAAAATCTAAAATCAGAGGGGCTGCAGCCAACTGGTGCAGGGTGTCAGGGATAGTCTATAACAGAAGAATGTCAATGAAGCTGAAAACTAAGGTGTACAAAACAGTGGTGTAACCAGTACTGCTGTATGGTACAAAAACCTGGGCAGTAAAGGAAGAGCAGTTGAGAAAGCTAAAGGTGATGGAGATTAAGTGCTTCAGATAGGTGTTAGGATGCACACTGAGGGGCAGACAGAAATGCTGACATAAAAGCGGAAGCCAGTGTAGCTCAAATTACAGGAAAAAGTCAAACAGAACAGATTATGGTGGTTTGGGCACATGTGCAAGACGGCAGAAGACAATCTGGTGAAGAAGACTGGAGAAAGACAGGAAGAAAGCAAGAAGAAACAAGGTCATCCAGCAAAGAGGAAACAAGGGCCTCCAGCATAAAGTTGGATGGATTGTGTGAGAGAAGACCTGCGACAGTTAGGCACGAGTGTTGAAGGTAGGAGAGTGGAACTGAAAAGAGAGATAGCAACAACTGACATGACACCTCGACCCCATGTAACAAATGGGAAAGGGTCAATTATTATGATGATCAGCTCTAAATCTCCAAAATTACTTAACTGTCAAGATTACTCCATTCTAAAAATAAATCATTCTCCAATAGTTATAAACTTCACAATTCAGCAGGAAAAGTACAGTTTTGTACCTACCATAAATGTAGATGTTCGAAGATCCACATTGCTGCAGTCCTTACACTTGGGTAGTCCGCTGTTCTCGGTCGGCCCGAATATCAAAGTATTAGGCTGATGTCGGTCAAGGCGCTTAAGACTGACATCAGAAATTCAGGGTACAAATGCGCACGACCGACGTCATATCCTCAGTCTTTTCTTGCCCCAGATGTCAGAAGACCCCAAAAAGAAAGGTCAAAACCAAAAGACAGCAAAAACCAACCAACCACCCTTGCACTAATTATATGTACAATATATATGATATACACAATATTTACAACACAACCCACACAACCGCCTCTAACTACAGAGGGGAAGGAGGGAGGGAAAAATGGACTGCAGCAATGTGGATCTTCGAACATCTACATTTATGGTAGGTACAAAACTGTACTATGTTCTTCATCTCACATTGCTGCAGTCCTTACACTTGGGTAGAATCCCAAAGCAGAGGTAAGGGAGGATGGCAAAACTATAAAGCAGCAGGAGCTGCCAAAATGCCCTGTAATATTGCAGTGGCAAAACCAGCCCTAGATTTAGAGTAAAGTGGAAGGTGTTAATGCTTATAGAAAGTATGCACTGAACTCCAAGTAGCTGCCTCCAAAATATCTTTAGTTGCCACCCCCCTTAAAAAAGCTGTAGAAGCGGCAGTAGCCCTAGTGGAATGAGGCCTAATCCCAGCTGGAATCTCCTTACCATGATGGGAATAACAGAATGCAATGCAAAACCCAATCCACTTAGAAATAGTTTGTTTTGACACAGGCTTGCCCTGAGAACTCAAAGCAAATGAAACAAATAACTGCTGAGACTGCCTGAACCCTTTAGTTCTGCTCAAATAATATCGCAACTGCCTGTGTACATCTAAAGTGTGCAAAATCTTTTCCCCTTTATTTTGGGGATTTGCATAAAAAGTAGGCAAATGAATAGTTTGGTTTAAAGCCACACTAGAAACCACTTTAGGCATAAAAGAAGGATTAGTACGTAAAGATACCCTATCCTTATGGAAAATTAAGAAAGGCTCAACCGCCATAAGGGCCTGTAATTCAGAAACCCTTCTTGCAGATGTAATGGCCAACAAAAAAGCAGTCTTCCATGATAAATATTTCAACTCAGCAGTAGCTGCAGGCTCAAAAGGTTGTAGAGTGAGTTTCTCCAACACAAAATTGAGATCCCAAGCAGGAGTAGGAGCTCTACGTGGGGGTCTTATATTCTTTGCCCCTCTAAGGAATTGCTTGAACAAAGGATGAGAAAACAATGGTGGGTCACAGTCATAGTGAGCAGAAATTGCTGCAGCATGAACCTTAATAGAAGAGAAGGACACACCTTTGTCCAGTAACTCAGTAAGATATTGAAGAGCCACACTTAAATTAGGCTCAGAAACATCAAATTCCTTTGCTGTACTCCAAAATAAAAATCTCTTCCATTTATCTGCGTACACTTTCCTTGTACTAGGCCTTCTGGCATCCAAAATAACATTCAAAACTTGCTGTGGAAGCTGAGACCCTCCAGGGTTCAAAACAGAATATGCCAGGCTGTTAGGTGAAGAGAGTGAAGTTTGACATTGAGTAAATGACTGTTCTCCTGAGACAGCAGGTGTGGAATCGAAGGCAGAGGCCATGGAGGCTCCCGTACCAGACTTCTCAGTAATGGCTACCAGTGCTGTCGAGGCCAATCTGGAGCTATTAAAATCATCTTTGGCTTGTCCTGTCTGGCCTTTAGAAGTACCTTTGGGAGGAGAGGCAGAGGTGGAAAGGCATACACATGAAGATTGCTCCAATTGAAAGAAAGAGCATCCACTTTCCAGGCTGTGGGATGAAACCTTATTGTGCAAAACTTTGGCAGCTGGTAGTTTAGTGGAGAAGCGAACAGATCTATGTCTGGAGTTCCCCATGACACTGTCAATTTCTGAAATACATGAGGATCCAATTTCCACTCGTGGGGATCCATAATTCGTCTGCTCAACACATCTGCTAAGGAGTTCTGTGCTCCTGGCAGAAACCTTGCCTGAAGATTTAGCTGTAAACTGAGAGCAGTCTCCCACAAAATCATTGCTTGTCTGCATAGAGGATAAGAATGTGTTCCCCTTGCTTGTTGATGTACCATATGACAGTTGTGTTGTCTGTTAGAATCAACACCTGCCCTGGAAGAAGTAAATCCTTGAAAGCTATTAATGCAAATTGGACTGCTAACATCTCCTTCAAGTTGATATGTAGATGTTGTAGTCTGGCAGGCCACGTGTCTTGTATCCACTTTCCATTTAGATGAGCTCCCCAAGCTTTGTCTGAGGCATCTGTCATTAGAATCTGACTCGCCTCTGGCCGGGTCACAGAGAGTCCCTTGTTTAGGTGACATTCCTGAGCCCACCACAAAAATTCCTTTTGAATGCAAGGTATTATCTGAATGACAGTGTCCATATCCTGGCAGTGCTGTGTCCATACATTTTGAGATACCATTGTAGCTTCCTCATATGCAGTTTGGCATTGGGAAGCACCAGAATACAAGATGCCATGAACCCCAAGGCTTGAAGGACTGTCCTTGCAGTCAGCCTGGACTGATGAGACAATTGATGGAAGTAAAGGGAAAGATTCTTTTGTTTGTCCGGGGTCAAAAAGGCCATCTGGGATGCTGTATTCAGTCTCACACCCAGAAAGCACATGTCCTGAGAGGGTACTAGACTGGACTTTATTTCGTTCACAGAATACCCCAGGCATCTTAGCACTGCTATCACATATTGCAAATGATGAAGAAGTTCGTCCTTCCTTGAGCCAGAATCAGGCAATCATCCAAATAAGGATAGATCTGTATTCCTTTTAGCCTGAAGAAAGCTATCACTGGAGCCAGAACTTTCGTGAACACTCTGGGCAGTAGATAAGCCAAAGGGCAATGCAGAGAACTGATAATGAGAAGTCCCAGCCCGAAAACGCAGATACTTCCTGCAACTTAGCCTGATAGGAACATGAAGGTAAGCCTCCTTGAGATCCAGAGTTACCATCCAGTGATCTTTGCCCAGCAGAGGTAAAAGCTGTTGTAACATCAACATTTTGAACTTGGGAATGTCCAGATAAGTGTTGAGGATAGATAAATCCAAAATTGGTCTCCACGTGTTCCCCTTCTTTGGTACTAGGAACAGGCGAGAATAAAATCCTAGGCCCACATCTGGCAGAGGGACCGGCTGTATGGCCCCTATTTGGAGCAGCAGAGAAATTTGTTTGTGAGCCTCTATTCTTTGCTGAGGAGGAACGTCTGGCATGCCTTTGAAAGGAGGCAAGGTATGGAAATAAAACTTGTAACCTTGGTGTATGATATCCAATACCCATCTGTCTTGGGTAATTAAACTCCAATTTTCTTTTGAAGAGTGCCAACCTTCCTCCCAAAGGTGCTGCCAGATGAGAAGGCTCTGGCAGCTGAAAAGGTAGGTCATTGGGCCTGTTTACGAAAGGACTGGCCCCTGCCCTCACCCGAAGACTGTGCAGGTGAACTCCTGTTCTAGGTCTGAAAGAGCCCTGAGCTCTGCCCCTACCACGCCTAGATCTACCCCTAGACTGTGAATCATAAGAAGGGTGCGCCCACCCCTTAGCAGGCCAATTCCTACTAAACTGGAGGCTGAACTTGCAAAAATCTTTAACAGTCTGCATAGACTTAGCCTTGTCTTCCATTTTCTTTAAGACTGCCTCCACAGGTGAACCAAACAACACATCAGACTGTAAAGGAGCATCTAAAATCCTTGTCTTAACATGGTCAGATAAATTCTGATCCCTCAGCCAGGCGTGCCTGCGAAGAACTGACCCAGTGGCAGCCACCCTAGACGAGGCCTGTACAGCATCAAAACCACATTGTAAAGAATGCTTACCCACCTGTTCAGAAACATGTACCAAATCTTGCAATTCTTTACACTCAATACCTTCCGCCAGAGCATCTACCTTAGACTTCAATTGAGAAAGTAGATAGTTTTGATATTTCAACATGTGAAACTGGCAATTCAAAGCCCTCATAGCTAAGGTGGAAGAAGTATAGACTTTCTTTCCCCATCTATCCAAAGCCCTGGCCTCTTTATCTGGAGGAACCGGATTTTTACAACAGAGGCCTTGACACCCTTAGGTCCCTGACTAACAGTTTCTGGATCCGCCCTAGGACTCTTATAAAGATATTTATGAGCTTCAGGCACCCTGTAATACCTATCCGGTTTAACAGGAGCAGGAGGCAAAGAATCAGGATTAAGTGAAGCCTCTGCAAACACATCTTCCACAACATCCAGAACAGGAGGTATAGCCAAAGGCCTATGCTGGGGTAAAAGCAAAATTCCCTAAGCCTTTTCCTGGAATCAGAGAAGTCCTGACCTTCCCACTTAAAATGTTCCCTCATGGAATGAAGAGTTTCTGAAAAGAAAAATCCTCTGGAGGAGAAGCAGAAGGAGTAGAATCATCCACATCAGAATCAGAATAAGGAGAATACTCCTGCAAGTCTTCAGCCGAAGACTCTGACACATCGAAGCCTGCTCAAAACTCCCCAACTCTGGTTCCGCCCTAGGCCTCTTATCAGGAGGCGGCAAAGAACCTCTAATCAAAGTAATTAAATCTTCTGCCATTTTAAGCATGTGCTTCTTGGGCACAGATCCTGATGAACTAGGAGAGACACCAACAGAAGCTAAACCTGGCCTGCCTCTGGGAGAAGCCTTGGAAACAGAAGGAGAGGGCCTAACCACCCTAGGAAGGGAGGGGAGTACAGTAACCTGAGAAGTCCCTTCAGCCTGACCTGCCTCCTGAGAGGCCACATCCTGCAATAACAAAGTCTCCCCCTGGGACTCCAGAGAAGCCTCCGGAACCACCGGTTCCACTGACCTCTAAAGAACCGGCGTCCGCACGGATGACTCTTCTTGCCTGGGTTTAGCTGCTTTGTCTTTGCTTCTTGAAGAAGCGGGCGCCGGAGCATCCGACAGCATATTATAGTTGCACCGCTTCAAGACCAACCTGGCACAATCTAACCTTCGCTAATAGTGCGCTTATTGAACCTAGCACAAAAGCGACACCCAACAACGCCGTGCTCAGGCCCCAAACAAGGAATACACAAAGTATGATAATCTCTATGCGGTATCTGTTTCCCACAAGAAATACAGTTATTCACTTTTTCTGACATCCGTTAAACCACTGAGGCAAGAAAAACTAAAATATTCCCAACGGGTACTTAGCCAACTTTGACTCGGTCTGAAACTCCGAATTGAAAAATTTCAGAACGCGAGCGGCACTTGCAACGCTGCTTCTGCATCGGACCATGCGGCAAAAAAGACTGAGGATATGACGTCGGTCATGCGCATTTGTACCCTGATGTCCTGATGTCAGTCTTAAGCGCCTTGACCGACGTCAGCCTAATACTTTGATATTCGGGCCGACCGAGGACAGCGGAGTACCCAAGTGTAAGGACTGCAGCAATGTGAGATGAAGAACATCTTCCTTTGTTCTAGCTGTGTAGCCAAGTTCTGGAACTCTATGTCCTGGTTGATGCAACAGAACTGAACCTCATTCATATATAGTTCTCAAATAACACCCAGTCTAGTGTTGGAAAGGCCCTTGTCTAACACTAGACACCACCACTAAATTATGACTACACAACCTCCCTGTGCAAACCTCTTTGGATAACATTTCCCCAAAATTTCTTACAACCTATATCTGCACACACCATCTAACTAAATTCAGCCCACCTATATATTCCCTCCTTTTATGTCCATTTGCTTCTCACAAGCAGCACAGCTTACTTGGCTAAATCTGATTTTTCCTCATTCATGATGGCATACTTAATATCCATCTAGTATCCTTTTGCTTCCTGTTCTTGGTACACTCACTTACTGACCCTATACTGCTAAATTTACACTGCTGTTAAAGCAAGGAGTGAACACACACTCTTGTATACAAATTCTACATATTGAATAGCCTTCCACTACTGTATACCATCTGTTCTGCTGTGTAAATTCTATACAGTCTGCTGCTACTACATGTAGTGGAAAGTACTGTTGTAGACTTGTAAATCAGCATTAGTACAAATACATTAACTGTGGCAGCACCACAAACACCTACTTGACTGTTGCAACATGCTGGTGTGAGCGGTCTCTCTCTGAGAATCCTCAACTTATGGCATAAGCTTCCTCCCACATCAAACAAAGCAGCTCTCTATCTTCAGAAATTACCTTAATGAATGGAAGGGGATCCATAAGGTCACTCCTGGCCTCACCCCTCTATCCCTTACGGATAAGAGGAACAAGCAGTGGGAATTGCAATAGCCAAACCACACTTACCTACTGAACCAATGTCTAGCATCTATCTAGGAATCTGTATTCAAATTCACAAAATAAAAAAAGTGTTGTTCCATAGCTTATACTTGGGAAACCCTGGCTATACAACTATGCTAAGACAGATTAGTCTCTACAATTCTCAATAAATGGTTATCTGAAGTACATGACATCATAAAAGATTCCTATCCATGTTTTCCACTAAAAAGGTCTAAAGTATTCACTTTCCACTACAATAACATTCTTTAAGGCATTTTCAAATATGCCAATTACACTGCTTATTTTAGTCTCTATATCAACTAGTACATTGACAAATTAATGCACAGTAACTAGTGTATATTAATACTAAAAATATTAAGACCATTTTTAATGGTCATCTTCATGCACATTCAAACTTCAATATTGGTCTATACACCACATCGCCATACTTAAACAGTAATCCATGAGTGGATGTGGGTATATCAGGATTTACCCATGGTTAGTGGGGTTTGATTAAACAAAGTAAACCATGGGCAAATTGTGATATACCCACACTCACTCATGGGTTAATTATACAATGACACTAAGATTGAAATTGCTTACCTGTCTTAAAAATGTCTTTGTATAATGGCGCCATAGTACTCCTCCGAGTCACTTCCTGTTCTTCAGTGTTTTCTGATGTACTGCACATGCGTGTTGGAGTTATTTTCTCACACTTGCACAGTACATCAGTGCTGCTGAAGAGATACAATGGAGAAAAAAGAAACTCCATTGATATTTTTTTAGCATGCATTTTCTTAAGGATATGAAGGCTAAACCTTAAAAATCTGTCACTGTTTAATTATTTCAACCTCAGTGGCCTGCTAGAAAACTTATTTTTCTAAGTATGGAAAAGACAAGGCAAAAATCTAGAGATTCTGAGAAGATACGGACAGTTGAGTGGTACGAAAATCTGCCATGATGTAGGGAGGAAACAAAGCTAAATAGGACCAGTACCAAGGAAAACCAGTCTTGGAAAAAAGTCCAAAATGTAGAAAACCAAAAAATCCAAGTACTGGAAATGCTGGGTGTAGTATATCCAAGAAACAACGAATATAGCAACAAACAATTTTATTAAACCATAGAGGTTCCAGGACTAGCCCTTCTTCAGTGTGAGTGTTAAAAAAAAATACAAACCAATCACTTAAATACTCTACAAAAAATAACATGATGCAGACCAATTTAAAATAAAACAATTAGGACATCATAGTCAAATAAATTTTAGTGAGCTTTACCAGCATCTACATGAAATATGTAAATAGCTGCATATACTTAAACACAAACATTCACTTTAAAACCATTTGTTTCCTCTTTAAAATCGGTTTAATGCTTACTGCTGTGTTTAAGCCTGGTGGATGGTCTGCCTCCAATCAAATAATCCATTCATACTCACATATCTCAATACCATTAATATTCACTACCCCTTCTACTCTTGTACTTAACATCTATCACCCTACAACAAAATCTATGGTCATCTCTCGCGTGCCTGCCAAGTGCATTGCTAGTTACTTACCTCCGTACTTCTGACTTTTGTTCGGTTATACTTTCTTTCAGCTTCCTAATACATTTTCCTATATACAAAGCTGAACATTGCACACAATTTGCCATATAGACAATGGTGGCTGTATTACATGTTCCACAGCAACCAAACAAAAGCTTCCTACCTATGAGACTGTAGGAATTTGTTGATAGTCTCAATATATTACAGCATTTACAGTTGTAACAGTGAAAAGTACCAATTTGTCTACTAGTCAAAGGTGGATTCTCCATTAGATCTTTATAAGATGGCCTTTTCTTCAAACTTGGAAACGTCCCATAACAGAAACTGGGTTTTTCACCAACTATCGTCTTAATTTCGAGCATGGTTGCAAGAATATTCCAATTCTTGGTAATTATATCCCTAATGCTTCCCAGATCTGCTATTGTAAGTTGTAACATACCTCATATCCATGCCTCTCAGTATTGCTATTAGTATCTGGAGTACCATGATTGCTGGCAAAATGTGGTCTAGCATGAGTACTTCTATTGTTTCCAACTTTATTCTTAACCTCTTGTAGTAAACTATCACTGTAGCCACATTCTCTAAATTAGTCTACCATTTCTTTATAACAACGCTCATAGCCAGTATTCAACCAACTCTTAGTAGCTGATCCTTGACTATAGCCTTAAAATGTATGCAGTGCATGCATACTACTTTTATGAATATAATGATTTGCCTGGCCCTCCTTCCTGTGGATAGAGGTAGTAATTTCAGTGTCACACTGCCAGCACAGCTATCTGGAATTCTGTAAATAATTGTGTCATTTGTGAATATTGATATAACTGATTCACAACTGTATGATATGTACTGAGCTTCAAGAATGAATAACCACAGCATACCTTGCTGGAACATAGAAGAGTAACTTGCAAAACTTAATAGTTGAGGTTAAGTTACTTTATAGCTGGGCCATAAACTAGGTGTGTTACCTCTCAGTTTCAATGCAGAAGCAGACAATGTCTAGAGCTAGAAGTTTTTGTATTGTCTTGAAAGAAAACCAATTTCTATGTTTAAAATGTGAAGTGTTTTATCATTTTATGACTTCCAAGATCTGAAAACATCTGAGAGATATGCATTTTAAACACAGATGTTAAATTCTATTAGTTTCTGTTTTAGCCTGGGAACTGAAGGCAGGTGACAAAAAGGGATGTCATCCAGGCTAACCCAGCAGTAAAATGCGACATTGATTTAAGAACTCTCAAAGACAGAGAGAGAGAGAGACAGAGAGACAGACAGTGCATTTTGTATTGGGCCTAGCAAAAACATCCAATCAATCACTTTCTGCACTTGCCTTGCTCTGTAAGTGCGCTTAGATGTAGTTAGCAATACAGATATAGCTAGGAATACAGTAAAGATTAGTTTAGATGTTTTCTGTATTTGAGACTGTCCTCAATGCTGTTTTAAATACTTCCTGTGGTTTTGAACTCTGAAGTTACTGTGTTGATTGACTGAGTATTGTCTTGTTTTTTATTTATTAAATATATTTAAACCCATCTTAGTGTCTGATATTTGTGAGACATATTTCAGCTCTTACAGTACTTGCATATGTACTTGGTGACACTGTATATGCCCTCCTAAATAGCCTTTCATATGTACTTGGTGACACTGTACACGCCCTCCTAAATAGCCTTGCATGTCTTGGTCAGGCTACCATTTGGATTAATAGTAACATTACACAGTTTGACTGGACACCCTTTGTAAGGGACTTAAAGTAGCTGATACGCAGGGGTTGGTGGCAGTGGAAACTACCTTACAGTCTGGGCAGGAGCAGCATAGCTAGTAAACCTGTGCCAGCCTTCCCCAGGTGTGCGTGCGTGTGTGTGTGTATAAAACAAATCTCCAAGAGTGAGTGTATCAGCTACTTGGGCAGGGACACAAAGCACTGGTTGGACAGAGTGCTAGACGACTTGGCTTGGAACCCTAGCTAAGGTCTCAAATCTCTAGCTGTGCCAGTGGGGAGTTTTATTGGGAACCTGGAGAAAGCGGGCGAAACCAGCCCCAGACTGACTGTGATCCAAGGGAAATTGTACTTTACTGTGTGTGTACTTGTCATCCTCCCAATGTGTACGTCTCCTAGCTGTTGCCAGTGGTGAGGATTGAGGCTCCTTGATTACAGGGGCATCACATTCCCCTCCACTCTTCACTAGGTTTAACATCTAGATAGTTAATCTCACTAGAGCATTAAGTTGTCAAGTGCAAGAAACCAGTCATCTGGTTTAAATAAAATGTTGCAAGCCTGTGCCATTACCATCACACACAGGAAGAACACATCATCCACAAACTGCTTGAAAAAAAGAATCTTATCTTTAAATATCTGGGTACAGTTGTACATAAAATTCTCTTCCCATTGAGACACTGCAACATTAGCATAAGTGCTGGCCATCAAAGTACCCATGGCCACCCCATTTCTTTGAAAATAAACAAGATTGTAAAACAAATATACAGTTATTCAGTACAAGTTCAGAAAGTCCACATATCGTTTTTACCTCTCAACCATGCAGGACAGTATTTGTACATAAAAAGCTACGTATAGTCTCTAGGCCATAATCAACAGGTATCACCATGAATAAAAGTTAATGTTTAAAGTAATAAAAATATATTAACGTTCCTTATATTTATCATGCCAATCAAAGCTGTTGTAAAAAATCTCTGGTGTCTCATTTTTATTTTAAATAAATGTTTACTCAGGACAGACCGTATATATACTGAAATGGGCTCAGTGACCCAGCTGCCACCAGAGACGATAAATAGGTCTCACCGGTGGACGGCTGAAGCTTTTGTGCATATTGGGTAGCCCATAAAGGACTAGGGTGACAGGGCAATAAACACTAAGGTAATTCCATGTCAATATCATTATCACCTTGTAATTCACATATGACCATATTCACCCTGCTTACATACTTAAGAAATGTCCGCTTTAATTTCAATAAAAGTACGGATATCACTTAAGAATTCAAGCATAAAAGCATCATAGATAACCATCTAAAATAACCACGGCACTCCCTTTGTCCGATTGCTTTATTACTAGGTTATTACTGCTCTCTAATTTCCTTAATGCCTCAGTCTCATATTTTTTTCTTTCCAAGCATAACTGTCATATATCCCACTAAATGCATTTAAAAATTGGACAATTCACAGGTACAAATAAGCTAGACTTTTTACATACCTGTGGCATATTAGGTAGGGAGTCCTTATTGGAAATGTTAGCCTGAAACTCATTGTTAAACATATCCATCAGAGCGCTAACCACATTATCAGTATTAGAGGGCATAAACTTCAGCCCTTTTTATAATAAAGTTACATCGTGCTCAGTTACAACTAAGCTAGATAGGTTTAGAACAAAGTTCTTATTTCTTCAGTTCTTTTGTCCTGTTCCAGGTATGCGGCCCTTTGCTCCGGCATCTTCTCCCAACACCTTCTTTCACTTGTGGTTTGCCTCTCAACGAATCCCTGCTCCTGGCTTCCACAGCTTCTGGAAGTCTTATTTGCAGCTCTCTTGTACCTCTTCAAAAATTCTCATTCAAATAGGATGTACCATTTACAGCTTCAGTGCAGGTGCTTTCTGTTCCATCTTTCAATATTCCCTATCACAGCTGCAGACTCAAACACTATTCTGTGCTGTGTTAACCACAGCTTTATCACGATTTACCGCACAGCTAGGCTCACTGAAAGAGAAATCAAGTGAATCCAGTGATTTACTTGTTTTATTCTCCACAGCACACCTCCCATCCTTGACAACCAATTACTGTCTGATGTTCCTTGGGCCATGAGAAAATATGCCCATTTCTGAAATCATTAACATTTCCAAGAAGTTTAAGTTTTTTCACATTAACCAACTTTTTTTTCAAACTCAAGTCTTTCAAGCATTCTGTTACATAATAATGCATTTTCATAAAATGCAGGTAATTCAATCAATTCATTCTCAAATTGCATAATCTCTCTCTGCGTTTCACACTCAACTTTATTAAAAATATCCATTCATTAACTTGCGCTCAGCTTCAGATTAAGCTCTTGCCATCTTTTCAGTAACTCAGAATATGTGTTCAGTATGATGGCATTTTTAATATTTAGCCCATGCGGAATAATACCATATTCAAGGTAAGCTAGGAAGCTATGGCTTCCTTTTGTAACCTGTAACCTTTTGAAAGACTCAGTTTTTCGTTCCAATAAAATGACTTTCTTATTCAAATCATTAAACAGGTAATCTACTATTACTCACATGGTCGACATTCAGTTCTTTCACACACACAAGTAATGGATTATTCTATATAGACAGTAGATGAATGCGATCATGTCCATAAATACTGCTGGGTGCGTCATTCTGTGCAAATCACATGGTGCCCAAGGCTGATCCATAAAACACAACCAACAAACAAAGCTAAAAACAGGACCAGCACTGAGATAAACAAGACTGGCTTCTTGCACTTAACAGGTTAATGCACAGCTCAATGCTCTAATGAGATTAACTATTTAGATGTTACTCTCCCTTTCTGTGTATAGAGGCGGTAACCTAGTGAAGAGTGGAAGGAAGTCCAAGCAAATCACTATATTCATAAAAGTAGTATGCATGCACTGCACACATTTAAGGCTATAGTCAAGGGTCAGCTACTAAGAGTTAGTCAGTTGTACAGTGGATGATGAATGTTGTTATAAAGAAATGGAAGAAATGATAGACTAATTTAGAGAACGTGGCTACAGTGATAGTTTACTACAAGAGGTTAAGAATGAAGTTAGAAACAATAGAAGTACTGATGCTAGACCACATTTTGCCAGCAATCATAGTACTCCAGATACTAATAGCAATACTGAGGCATGGATATAAGAGTTATGTTACAACTCACAAAAGCAGATCTGAGGGCATATTAGGGATACAATTACCAAGAATTAGAATGTTCTTAGAACCATGTCTGAAATTAAGAGAATAGTTGTTGAAAAACCCAGTTTCTCTTATGGGATGACATGTCCACGTTTGAAAAGGCCATATTATAAAGATCTAATGGAGAATCCACCTTTGACTAGTAGAATAACTGGTACTTTCCCCTGTTACAACTGCAAATGCTGTAATGTTGAGACAAATGAGTTTACACACCCTGTCATTTGTAGGAAGTTTTTGTTTGGTTGCTATGCAACATATAACATGCCACCACTGTCTACATGGCAAACAGTGTAAAATGTTCAGCTTTTAATATAGGAAGTTTAATTAGGAAGCTGAAAGAAAGAATAACCAAACAAGTCAGAAATACGGAGGGAAGTAACTAGCATTGCATTTGGTAGGCACATGAGAGATGAGGGAGATGACCATAGATTCTGTTTTAGGATGTTAAGTACACAAGTAGAATGGGTGGTGATTTTACCAACAGTTGCGAGGTATGCAAGTATGACTGGATTACTCGTCTGGAGGCAGGCCATCCACCAGACCTGAACACAGCAGTAAGCATTAAACCGATTTTAAAGAACAGTTTTAAAGTGAATGCTTATGAGTTTAAGCATATGCAGCTATTTACATGTTTTACGTAGATGCTGGTAAAGCTCACTGAAATGTATTTGATGACTATGATGTTATTGTTTTGTTTGTTTTAAATTGGTTGTGTCATGATTTTTTTTTACAGGGTACTTAAGTGATTGGTTTGTGTTTCTTAATGCACACACTGAAGGGCTACTCCCGAAAGCTCTGTGGTTTAAATAATTTGTTTTTTTCCTGCATTCGTTGTGTTTCTTGGATATACTATTACACCCAGCGTTTTCAGCACTTGGATTATTTTTTTTCATGATTTAGGGATGAACAGCGCAGAAATTTAAGGAAAATCAGACATGCTTCCATTTCCTTATGTTTGCAGACCACACCCAATTTTTCTTGTATTTTACTCTGCTCTCCGCAGCATATTCCCAGACAGTTAAGAGGTACGACAATCTGCCAAGATTTAGGGAGGGACAGCTCAGAAATTAAAGGAAAATCAGGTACATTTCTGTTTCTTTACTTTTGCAGAACATTCCTGATTTTTCTTGTATTTTCTGTTGGAATATGCTGCGGTGGGCAGAGCAAAAGTCTGGCCACTCAATGGTACTTTAGCAGCTGGACTTTTTCTATTGGTATATGCTCAATTTACAACCGGTACGCTGGTTGGGTTGTCCAATCAGCATGCACGTTTTTAAATGGTAAACTCTCACTGTATAATTTACAATAACCAACAACTCTCCAAAAATCACTAATGTTCTTTACTATTTTACATGCATCGACTCAAATATGCCATTTATTTTTATGCATTTTACTTCCTCCCTTCTTTAAAGATCCCACTCATTTCTTTAACTTCTTCTGCAATGCTAAATACAAACTTGGTTTAGTCTGTCCTTTCTATTTTATCATTCCTGCTTAGTTTGTCTGACAAGATTTAAGCTTAATTAAGCCTCAATATGTCACATCACTTCTGGCTCTAAACACCAACTCAAAACATCATTTTCATAGTTAATATGACTTGCACCCCCCACGAAAAAAAATGCATAAAGGAGTCTTAAAAACAAATCAACTCTGTACATTCCCAAAATAGACGTTTGCAGTTTCTTCTTTCCACCTTCGGCAGATACTACCCAGTTGGGGGGATCCTTTTAAGTTTACTCGGTGTATAAAAATACCTGTGCAAACATTCCCAAGCAAATATCTTGAACTGTCTGGAGTTTTTAGTTGACCTAAACATCTCCTACCACTGTTCCTTTATAATTTTGTCCACTCTGTTTCCTATCCATTTTAAGCTCCACTAATGGATTCTTATATAGTGATTGTAAAAATCTTGTGTGCCCTGCTGCTTATTCTCTTTTACAGTAGCTTTTCTTGGCTCCAACAAACTCCATCACATCTGGTATTTTACTTATTCCTCGCTCTCTATACTCTGTCAACTTCTAATAAGGGAGCCCGTCTCTAACCTGCAAGTCAAACACTTGCTTGGCTTCCCCAGAGACCATTACTTTCTCCACCCAATGTATCAGTTTCCAAAACCATGACTTTTTCCTCTATTTCCTCCAGCTGCTCCCAGCCTCTCGTGCTTAAATTTGTGCACCCTTACTACTTTACAACTCTTCTGGAAGAATCTTCTTGATCCAGTCCTGGGGTGCTTTAGTCTTTCAAAATGTTGTTACTTTACAGATGCAATATTTTGTATAATTGCTACCATTTTCCTTAACAGCGGTCATCCACAAATACTAATCTCTACCCATGTACCTTTTCTTTGCATTACCATGATATTTTTATACTTTGATCCACTTCCTCAGCTTCTGTAATATACACACACAGACCTCAATTGTATGGCCTTAAAATACCCCATCAAATCTGCTAGTCCCACTCTCACTTGCTTCACAGGGAGAATCTTAAACCACTCAACTCTTGCTCCTTTTCCCCTTCCAAGTAAAGGGTTTACAACCCTCATCAATAATCATCCACGACTTTGCATCCGGCTAATAACACTACACCTGGTTTACAAGTATAACCAAAGAAACACTTCACTGCATATATATTACTGTCCCAAGTCCATGATCAAGTCCATGATCACAACCATCTAGCCTCATTTTCTAAATTATTATTTTGCTTTATCTTCTCCCATGTCTTTAGTGGCAATGTTCAAGTCTTTGTTAACAGATGAGCTACTTGGGTTTATTTTGTCATGTCCCCATAAATGTGCATAATGTTAAAGTAACTGGTGTATGTGTAATATTTAACACTACTGTGTTAATTTTATCTTCAATTAGTATCCCAATAATGTCACCCTCTTTCAAAATATTCCATACCACTGGAACCATCTGTTTGGGTCTGTCAAATACAATATCACCTGTATACAAAGCTATCTTGCCTATTACCAACATCCTTTGTAACCCTGGATTTGAGAGCCCTTTATGATCCATAGACAAGGAAAGTAGACTGGAAAGACAGCCCTGTCTGGGTCTTTACTCAAAACCTATTTGCCTGACAGCACCCCTCCCAACCTTTATTCTCAATCCTGATGCTTCATAAACTCTCCTTATTAGCTCTATTATTTCAGTGTGAAATGCTGCAATTGCTCTTCACATAAAATCCCTACATACTTTGTTGAATGCTCTCTCTACATCCAAGTTCAATAATAAAAAGGCATTTTTATGTAATGATTCTCTCTGTATTGTTATTCTAATATCGTCAAATGGGTACTCAATTATCATTATTGCTGTTTTTTTTTTTAACTAGTACAAAAATAAATACCTTTAATTTCTGTTTTAACTCATCTCTACAGTGCTGGGTCTGTATGCAGTACTGCAGCCACGGCTTTTCTCCATGATGTGGATACTTCTCCCCCTTTCAATACATTATTAAATAATGCCTTTAACATACGATCATTAGAGCTTACTAGGCTATCAACCTGAAGGTAATTTTGGGCCTAGCAGTTTCTTCCCAACGTAATACCATAGATATACTAGATAATACACAACATTGCATTTAGTAATGACGGCCATGACTCCATGACTTATGACTACCCATGTCCAGGAGGGTTGTGGGCACTATACCCAGTAAGAATTTACGCTGCCCCATCCACTCATCCAGGTTCCTTCTAAACAGAGTCCTAGAGGTGCTCAGTTTCACATGTATTAGTAGTCTAGTCTATTCCAAAGATGCATCAGTTGCTGGGAGACGCAACTGTCCCTCCAGCATGTCCTATTTACGTTGCAGGCCAAATTTAGGTCCCTGGAACACCAAGTTCATTAGGTTTGGGTCAGAGATTGCTCTGTAAGCCAGACATAAGTCTCCCCTAAGAAGTCTATATGATAGAGTATAGCGATAGGGACTTGTAATGCAAGTGCTGGAGTCCCTTGATCATCTTAGCAGGTGCATTGTACGGTACATGCCGAACACTGCGTTTTACTCAATTATGGGCCTGATTAGTGCAGAGTATAGAGGGGTTATAACCTTCTTTGTTCTCAAGGCGATGACTTTACTAATCAGGTGTGCTATGTAGAAAGCCTTCTTTACTACAGCAGACACATGGCGGTCAAAGTTAAGGTTGCAGTCAATCTGATCCCAGATCCCTTGCCACTTCATGGGTGCTTGGGGTATTTTTGTTGATCTGATGGTGTGAAGGACATTGTGCCGAAAGGAATGATGATGTATTTCTTTGCATTTAGTTTGATACTGTGAATAATACAGCAGTCCACACGAGACCCTCCTGGAATATTACCGACATCTGGGGATTGAATAATTGAACCTAGTTTGGAAT